>NC_142038.1:67246609-67594109 GCF_982192425.1 Myodes glareolus
GAAAATTGAGACTTCATTAATTAGCAGATATAGACCCAGCAGAAATTATAGTGCCTTCCACTGCTGATGAGATAAAAAAGTTGTGGGAAGACAATGAACCATGGCAAAGAGCTTGTGCTGATTTTTTTGGGAGAAATCAATAACAATTACCCAAAAAGCAAGAGACTTAATTTTATAAAGAGAACTTCTTGGATCCTCCCTCGAATTGTCCGTGATGCTCCAATAACCGGAGCCCGTACATTTTATACTGATGCTAATAAATCAGGGAAAGCAGGTTACAAATCAGAAGAATTGAGTAAAGTGGAACAAAGTCCTTATGATTCTGTCCAGAAGGCAGAATTATATGCCATTTTTATGGTGCTTAGGGATTTTAAAGAACCTCTTAAAATAATTACTGACTCACAATATGCAGAAAGAGTTATCTTGCATATTAAAACTGCTGAATTTATACCTGATGATACAGAACTGACCTCACTGTTTATCCAGGTACCAGACATGATCAGGAACAGGCTTTGCCCTATGTATATAACATACATCTGATCCCATACAGGTCTGCCAGGTCCTCTAGCACAAGGTAATACAGATATTGATCACTTATTGATTGGTAGTGTGCTGCAGGCATCTGAATTTCATAAAAAATATCATGTCAATAGCAAAGGCTTGAAAAAAGAGTTTTCTATTACATGGCAACAAGCTAAGGAGATTGTAAAGAAATGCCCTACTTGCTCCTTTTATAACCAAACACCATTGCCTGCAGGGACTAATCCAAAGGGTATTAAAAGGAATGAAATTTGGCAGATGGATGTGTTTCACTTCCCAGAATTTGGCAAATTAAAATATGTACATCACACCATTGACACGTACTCAGGTTTCCAATGGGCAACTGCTTTAAGCTCAGAAAAAGCTGATTCAGTAATCATTCATTTATTAGAAGTTATGACCATCATGGGTATACCTACACAGATAAAGACGGATAATGGTCCAGCTTATGTTTCTAGGAAAATGAAACGATTTTTTGCTTATTATAATATTAAACATGTTACAGGTATACCATACAATCCTACAGGTCAAGCAGTTATAGAAAGATCAAATCGAACTATAAAAGATATGTTGAACAAACAGAAAGGGGTGGAAAATACCCCCAGGAATAGGTTACATAATGCTTTATTAACCTTGAATTTTCTCAACGCTAATGAGAAGGGGACAACGGCTGCAGAAAGACATTGGATATTGGAAAAGTCTGCTGAATTAAATCAATCAATTTATTTCAAGGATGTGCTGACCTCACAGTTTAAGCCAGGAGATGTGCTGCGTTGGGGAAGGGGTTTTGCTCTTGTTTCCACAGGAGAGGAAAAATTGTGGATACCATCAAAATTAATAAAGGTTCGGTTTGAAGAGGAGAAGCCTCTTGGGAGAGATAAATGATAACTCATTTACAAGGATAATAATCACACCAAAAGTAAGAGAAATATAAAGGTTGGGGGCAGGGTTCTCTTCTTGTCTCCACAGGAGAAGACTCATTTTCAAAGGATCCAAGGGACTCTGGATAATTGAATATAGAAACTGCCTATGACCAAAAGAGGATCAACAATGAATCCAAATAGTTTAGGTAAGTATTACTATTTTTTAATATGTACTAATGTGCATTTATTTATAAATATGTAGAGCTGGACACATTTGGAGTTGGACAATGCCTCAGTCCCTCTTCATTTCCAAGCCTGTTGATAAGAGATATCCCAGAGTTTCTGTCTCATATCAAGAGCCAAGATATGGGACAGAATAACTATAATTGATAAATTTTCTTTGCCTTTCCCCACATCTATTTCTATCTTTATTAATATATATACATACATATATATATATATCTGTATATGTCTTCGTAGATAATTTTTAACTTTCCCATAACAAACAATAAATTTTCCTGCAGTAATCTTTAAAGCTTCTAGGATGAAGATGGGGCCCCACAACACCAACTCCACCTGGTTACTATGACGTCATAATGTTGATAGCGCTAAGTTTTAGACCTGTTTTTTGGTACCAGCTACACAAAACAGTTCCAGATGATGCACAATATTTGACAACACTCTGGCCAGACCTCCTCAACTTATTCAGAGACTATTTACAACTCTCTCACACCAAATGTTTATATGGGAATTTTACCATCAATTATTTTCACAGGACCCCCCTAAGAGAAACGTCGCCCCTGTGACAGCTGGAAGCAATTTTAGAGGACGACGTCCCCTCTCCCGGTAGAATTTGCCCTCAGGTTTAGGGACATCATTTAGGGGTTGGTTATAATTGATATAGGGATGAGGGAATGGGGGAGGTATTTTATAAACTCAGGGGTGTTTATATAAAAAAGGGGGGATTGATTGGTGATGGGATAATAATATATTGGTATTTGTGAGTTATTGGTTTTAGAAAATTGTATCTGTGTTGATTTTTGTACATTGATATATTGAATATTGTATGTGAGTATGCTTCTACCTCTATTTGTATTAATATATATATATATATATATATATATATATATATTTACTTGCCTACCTCTGATTAAGATATTTATGTACATTGTTTACATTTGGAGGTCACTGTCCTTACTCATTGCACCGTTGTTCATTCTCTTAGTCTTCAAGTTAGATAGATAGAAATCAATAGTCATATATGTTTATTATATTTATATTTAGGCTAATCAGGTTATTTAGGTGCATAGAGATCATACTTAGTATAGATAGTATAATCTTCAATTTCTTCAAGAGTTGTGGAAAATGGCCTGTAATCTAACTCAAAGTTTTATAGTAGTGAGACACAATCGCTCCTGGCATCACCGCTCTACTCCTGAGAGAACGTTGAGCACCAAAGACACTCCACATGGAGCTTGTCTTCTTCCTGGCAGAACTGGCCTTTGGGCAAAGCAAAAGCCCATACCTCAACCACTGACAGAATTACAGAATATCCGTAAATGGATAAAAGCAGGATTGTCTTATCTTGCCAAGACAGGGTGAGAGAGTCCTAAAAGGTTTCTTGCCTTTGAAAAATGGCATGTCAGTTACATCAGGCCCTAGCCAAAGTTGGTTGACTCAACATTGCATACGAAACTTTGGGTGATTGCCCAGGTATTAAGTTGTCTCTTCCATTCGTTGTACATTTCGGAAGTTTCCCGCTTGTACTTCCGGTCTGCTTGAGTAAAATTATTTTCCTTCTCAGATCTTTGATGGAGTTGAAGATTAGATAGTTGTAGTTACCATCTACATTATTTAGCAGAACTTTTGTTATATGTTTCTTGCTTAACATTGTTTGTTGCTTGTAACTTTATGTTTATTATTTGCTTCTATTGTATATAGTTGTATTTGGTTTGGTTCTGTCTTATTTTAGAAAAAAAAGGGGAGATGATAGGGGAGTTCAGCCAATCACATTCTGTTTTTGGGGCGTGCCGCCCTCAGGCTAAAGCCTGCCTATAAACCTAGCAAGCTCACTCCGCTAGCCCCTTTTTCGCCTGGCTCCTGTGTCCAGACGGATCGTTTGGATTCTGGTGTAAGCTGTTGTAAGTCTTACGTCTGTTTATTAAAGCTGTATATTTTGTATCAAGGCGGTCTGGGGATTTTTCATTACCAGTCATCCTGCGGTTTCAGAAGGAAACAGTTCAAAAAACAACTGCCATATACTCTAGCAATCTCACATCTGTTTATTTATTCAAAGGAACTGAGTTTGGAATCTCAAATGATATTATTACTTCCATGTTCAATGCTGCACTATTCATAACAATCAAGATATAGAAATAATCCAATATCAGATAAACGGATAGTAAAGTGTATACCTACACAGTACATACCTACTGTCAATAGTCTAACTCAGTATTACAGTGTGCAATAGTCCTACAGGACACTCTAAGAAGGTAATAAATTACTCAAATGCATACTGAAAATTCCACCAATATATTTATGAGCTAAACCTACAGAAGCAAAGAAAACATAAGTGTTCACTCAGGGCTATAGAGGAGTAAGGAGGAATTGTTGGTGCACAGTATTTCAGTTATACAGATGAAATTATGTTTGTTTATTCAAAGCAAATTTTGGTCAAAACTTTATTTTCTAATCTTGGCTGAATTTATCTCCGTGTCTCTTTTTAGGATGTGTCCATCAATCATATAATCAGTATTTGCAATCCAATCAGTTTTTTCTGTGTAACTCCAAAAGGTCAATGTCCTATGCTGTTAGCAACAATCCTGGCTAATGCAGAACCTGGGGTGACCATACTTCAAGAGGTATCAGAGTATGACACTAGAAATTTTAGTAAAATAAAACAGTTACTTCTGGTATTTTCATTTTTTCAAATTGCCATTCAAACATTTCTTTTATATGTAATGTAGCTCTTCAACCTCACTTGTTTTTGTTTTTATTTTTATTTAAACTTGTGATTAGCATATATTAAATGTACATATTAAGAGGGTCAGTACTATATTTCAATGACTGATCACAGAAAATTTTTTCTCATCATTTCCTTAAGCTCCTGCCATCTTGATCTTCAAAAGATATGTAGCAGTCCACGGCGAATTCATTCATGTGCCATCATACTAAGAACAGTTAGGATGTTCGTAGGATGTGTAATTCTCCCTCTTATTTCCATACCCCTCTTCTACCTTCACTCTTTCCCCAACCTCTGGTAATCATTATTCTTATTATACATACTTTGATAGTTTTAGATTCCTTCAATGACAAAAATGTGTGGTGTTTGCCTTTGTGCACCCGTTTTATAAAATCCTTGCCATTGTTTGAAATGGTAAAGAAACAACAATGAGGTAATGCTGTTTCCCAGTTTGAACAGCTGTATTTCAAAATACAAAATATAAATGCCAGTGGGCTTGTGGAGAAAAAAAAAAACTCCTGTATGGAAATGTAAGTTAGTGTAGTCATAGAGATGATAGTACAGAACTTCCTTCTTATGGAACTAAAGGTAGACTTACTTTATGAGGCAATTGAGTCTCGTGTGTGTGTGTCTGTGTGTGTGTGTGTGTGTATCCAAGAGAATGAAAGCAGCATACTAAAGAGATACCTTCATACTTATACTCTTCCTTTGTCTCTTTTGCCGTTTAATGTATTTTAGTGTTTGAATCAGTTTTAATAAGGTTTAAGCGCGTAAAAAAATGAACAGAACGTGTAGGGAGTTCCTATGTAGGGCCCAACGCTACAAAAAGATATCCCCATCACCACCGAGGAGATCCTGAACCCATCCAAACATTTCATCTGTTGGTAACAAGCCGAACATGCTTTGACATAGCCCTATGACTCAAAATTCATTTATTTCCACTGAGGCCTGGTGCTGCATTTACTATGAGCCCAGCAAGCGTATTGTCGTTTCATGCAGAGCGCCTCGTCGCCTTAAACACTTCCTGTCCTCTGACTTTTCATCCTCTTGTCTCCCTTCAAAGGAGCAACTCTTGTTTTTCATTGTACCCACAGTTTTCTTAATTCCACATTTCTTTCTTTTTTTTTTTTTGCTGTTACAAAAGCCCCTCTTTAATAGCACCATGGAGGCTTAAACACCCTGCAGTCAATGGCCAACAGGTGAAAAGCCCATCCTCTAATTCTTTAGGGAAAGCACAACTTTTATTAACTTCAATAATAAAGGCTCTAGGAGGGAAGAGCAGCTGAAGGCCAGGATTCAATTAGTCCCAACATAATTCTAACTGTGGAATAATAACAAGTAGAGTCCTTGTCATGACTTCGTTGAGTAGTTTGGACATGTTTCCAGACGAGCAGTACAAGTATCTTGAAGATAACAAACATGCCTCCAACTATCAATGCAAATCCATCCCAACTAGTCAGACTTAGACTTCAAGATGTTTCTCATTGTAGCTGCAGATCATACAGTTTGCAGTCTTTCAGATCATCTCATTTAAGTTCTAAATGTGCATTTTTGTATTCTGTGTGCATAATAGTGCCATAAGAGCTCAATTATGCTATAGCATTCAATAATATTTCATCATCTGGGTAGAACCAATGTGTACTTGATCAGACATCAATGCAGAGAAGTTTCTTTCATCATGGTATTTTATCACAGCAATGATAACGCTAACTAATAACATATTACTGCTCTTGGTATTTATTAAGAGACAACTGAACTTACACCCAGGAAATGTAAAGCATGAAAGTCTAGTGGAGTTCTAGGAGACTAAACTTGCAAAATATGTGTTCTCCCAAAGTCTGAATCTCCTAGAATTTTTATCTCCTAGTCTTGGTCATACTCGACCTTCAGTGAATTGTCAAATGTTACTAACTAGACACTCAGATGTCTTCCCTGGTAAGTTATTTGTCTCTGCTTTTTTCCCCAGTAAATGTTAGCACTTCAGGGGAAGTTTCCCCATGATTTCTCTTTCCTTGGGGATCAATAAAATGTTGATCTTCTAGGGTCTTCAAGTTTTTAGTTGTTGTGGCGCAGTTGTTACTTCGGACTCTTTAGATGCTGGGCCAAAAACTGTCTCTTTTATTTCTTTATAGCCTGTGAAGAAGCATTAGGAACAGATTAATAACAATATACTTTGATGATAGGTGTTTTGCCATGTGTAATAAAAAAGAGATTCACAGTCCATGATGCAAGGAAATGACTTTGTGGCTGGCTTTCCATTACAACCCTGAGGGAAGAAAAGCAATTGGTGTTGAAGAAGACTTCATATACTATGGTCATAAATGCAATTGCTATTTTTGTTTTGTAACCTTTCAAAGATTATTATAAGTTAGATGGTAATTTGGAGACAATAGTTTCTTGTGTTATCCATTTAATCAGAATTATCTAATTGGTGAAGATTTCTTTAGGAATTTTATTTGAAATTGTACTTGTTTTATGCACATTGTCATCTTAG
Source organism: Myodes glareolus (assembly GCF_982192425.1). Lineage (NCBI taxonomy): Eukaryota > Metazoa > Chordata > Mammalia > Rodentia > Cricetidae > Myodes > Myodes glareolus. The sequence goes on from NC_142038.1 coordinate 67,253,469, forward strand.
TCCACACCTGCTTGCTTTTGTTGTTTTACTTTTTAATTATTTTTAAAACTGGACACACTTGAAGTCCAAACTAGAGTTCACTATGTTGCTGAGGCTGATCTTGAACTTCTGATCTTCTTGTCTCAACCCCAAGGGTTAGGATTACAGGTGTGTGCCACCATGCCCAGGTTGAATTTGCTTTTCCATTTGTATTCACCCACAACCCCCCAAAATATGTATTCAAAAATGTGTATTTAAAGAGATACAGATCTGTAAATATGTTTTTCTCTTATTCATTTTGCCTCCCTTCTTTCTGTAATTACAATTTGCAAGATAAGTTTCAATGAGATTGATCTGGAATCACAAAGAAAGAAAGGAAGACAAAAAGAAGAATGAGAGAGAAAGAAATTATTTAAGTACAGTATAACACTTTCTAAGTATTTTGTGCTCTGTTTTATTGACAATTGTCTCTCAATCCTTTAGTGATGACATTTCTTATACCCCGTAACACTCCTGGCTGCTAAATGTTCTCTTGACTGTCTGTCATTACATTGTAGGCAATGTTTCCTTTCTACTCAGGAGTCTAGTTTAATATAGCTTCTATTTTACAATAGCATGGTTTGCTATAGATTTTTAAAATTCTTCTTAATTGTGATGCATTGTGTTTGAAGGTTTAATTTTGTACACCTGGAACACTCTATATTATTATTATTATTATTATTAATGCTGCTTTAGTGTTCTGTCTTGTATTTATATCTGTAACTGCAACTATACACATCAAGCACCTCCATCTTTGATATTTGATCTGAGCCTGAACCATCTTTTGAAGATCCTGTTTTGGGTATTTGTGTCTGTTTCTGACAGAAGTTAGTCTATGTACCCATTACAGCACTACCTATATCTGAGGTTGTCTATGTAACCACTGAAGCACCACCTATGTCTGAGGTTGTCTATATACCCACTGCAACACCACCTATGTCTGAAGTTGTCTATATACCCGCTACAGAATGCGCCCCCTGCAGAATCACCTATGTCTGAGGTTGTCTCTGTACGCACTGCAGAATCACCTATGTCTGAGGTTGTCTCTGCGCCCCCTGCAGTATCACCTATGTCTGAGGTTGTCTCTGTACGCACTGCAGTATCACCTGTGTCTGAGGTTGTCTCTGTACGCACTGCAGTATCACCTGTGTCTGAGGTTGTCTCTGCGCCCCCTGCAGTATCACCTATGTCTGAGGTTGTCTCTGTACGCACTGCAGAATCACCTATGTCTGAGGTTGTCTATCCCACTGCAGCACCAACTATGTCTGAGGTTCTCTTCATTACCCTACTCTTCTTTCTGTGGTGATTTGGTGATAGGTTTTCATGTTCAGGCCAGTTCTGGCTTGTCTGCCCAGGACTCTGCTGCTGTTCGCTCTCCAATTCTGTTCTTTCTTTTTTCCCTCTCAGCCAGCCCTGTGCTCTGCTTTAACTCCCTGACACCCCAACTTTGCTAAAGCTTTGATTCTTGACTGCTTAAGTTTGCTTGATTATTGTGGAGTTAAGCTTGGAGTAGACTGCTATAATTGTGAAGAGAGAAAAGGGACACTTATGAGAAATTTGAATCTTATGCAGGGGAGACACAGATGACCTGGTAATGTGTTGATAAGATCTCAGCTTTCTTTGAAAATGTAGAATAAAGATGGACAGATGTACAATCGCACATGCAGAAATAGATACAGAACTTTTTCTCTGAAATTTTACTTGCATGTTCTCTTAAAAAACTGGTAACTATTTCATACAAGGTTAGTTTTTTAAAGCTTCCGTCAGAGATTGTCAGAGAATTCAAAGATTCTCATGCCGTGTCTTTAATATTCAAGTTAATTTTAACTTTTATAATTCCATGCCTCTGTTTCTACTAAGGTTTTCTGATGAACAATCTTTCATATAATTAAAGATATTTATCAAAGGCTATAAGTTTATAAGCTATGTCAGTTTTTTTTATTTCAATAATGCTCTTTAACTGTTGCATACAATTTATTAAAGAGTACAAAGAACTTTTAGAACATGATTAACTACTTATGTGCTCTTAATAGGAGACATTCAGTTTGGAAGTCAAGCTTGTGTGGAAAGGTAATTGGAAACCCACACAGTATGCAGTACAAAATGCAATTACTGAAAGAAATGGGATCTCTCAACTAGGTCACCAAAAATTGTATAGAATATTTTTGTCTCTTATTTATCAACAGCATTATTTTCGAAGAAAAGGAAGTGAAACTCTTATCTGTGAGTTAAGAATTTAGACAAATCTGCCATTATAGAAAAACCTAATGATCTGCATATGCCTAAATTAAAAATAGATGAAATGGTAAATTAAATATATGTTTACTCAAATGCAACATCAGGATGAAAAAGCAAATGTAGTATGTAAGTCCATAAGCACTGCTTAATTAAATGATGCTCAGTGTCTAGAGAAAAAGAGAACTATGCAATAGTTATGTATTTTCTTCTTGATTAAAATGCATATGAAATCATTAATAGTTAATAAATGAACTCAGCTAGGTAACAACTAATGCATATCCTGCTTTCAATCAAATATGAATAATGAGTTTTCTGTTACATTCTTTGAGTTCAAATCTCAGATTTGTCTCCATTTTTGAAACATTACTTAAGAATATTTATTATCTGTCATTCTTAGAAAACTTTATTGTGATGCTGAAAATTATAATTTTCCTTTAGTTTTAAAATTCATTCTTTGACTTCAACTCTTTCCTCCCACTTCTGTGTCCCCACCTCATCTATATACTTACACATAGTCACAAATATGTTCATACATAAGATAGAGGATAAAACACAATGGACTCATAGTATATTATTGATAAATGGTCTACCACCAAGTTTCCTATCAAAATTGTCTACTATATTCATACTAATATGCATTTCTCTTTAGTTTTTATTGAATTCATTTCCAATTTGTGCTTTTGCTACAGGAATCTGAAGAAAATGGAGAAATGGAGAGAAAAGAAGCATGGGTTTTGTTCAGTCAACTGTCAATGACCAGTCAATCTAAAATTGTTGTTTCTTGTAATGAAATATTGTTTATAATTTTAGAGTTTGTTCCCTCTGTGCTCAGAATTCTCTTCATCATCTCCTGCCTCCTATTAAATAAATGCAAATGAAGTTTAAGTTTACTGAGAGAAAATATCATCATGAGAACAAATCCTCTGAAAACAAATTCTAATATAAATGGCCCTTCACACACTTGTAGATTATCAATGTATTGCTTATCTCATTACAAGTAACAATGTAATTTTATAAATAAGTGATTTGAATAATATCACATACAGAACATAGAGAACATAAATCGTCACCTCAATAGATAATGTCAAATGTATATCTAAATTCTGGTTGGTTAGTGCCTTGGGATATGAAGGCAATAAAGTAAGATGACAAATATGATTTTTTTTCTGGAAGAAGTAAAATTATTAATTTTTGAAAACATGTTTGCTTTTATTTTAAATGTTCATACTCAAGTATATGAAATGCTATATGCTTTTAGTAAAGAAAACATTTAGTTGAAAGAATAATGCTGATGGAGACTAAAATGGTTTAAAGCATAGTACAGATCTAAAGACCATGTGTACTTGCAGGAATTTAAAGTCTGTGTAAAACTTCAACTTCCTTTGTTTGACACAGAAAATTTGTTGTTTGTGCGGTATTATTGGTAGACAATATTATTGTAATTTTAAATATGGTGGGTCTTAGAATATATTAGTGTCAGTATCACGTTACACAATCTAAGAAGTCCAGAACTGGCTCCAATGCTACAGAGCGATGTTTGTGAAAGTGGTGGAGATGTTTTTGCTTGAGGGCAACTGTTTCTGAATGTAGAGCATTTGCATCAGGACACATTGTCCCATGAGTACTTGCTTTATAGTTACTGATAAGGAAGACAAGCGATGAAGATGTAGGCAATTACTCCACTGCTCAGCCAACCAAACTAGCATTGTTGACCTTATGAAACATTTAAAAATTGCTTTCAAAGATAGTCTTTTCATGCTCCCTTGATCAGGAGGAAAAATGTTCTAGAATCCTTTCTATTGCTCTGATAAAGTACTCTGCGGAAAGAAAAGAATTTATTTATCTTCCATTTCCGGGTCACAAGAAAGACAAGGCAGGAACCTGGAACAGACGCTGCACAGTAACACTGCTTGCGGATGGCGCCCTGGCTTACTCCCTCATGTTAAGCAAGCTTTCTGCCACAGCCCAGGGCCTTCTGTCCAGGTCAAGATGCCTACAGTTGTCTCGGTCCTCCTTCATCACATAATCATGCCAAGTAGAGTGTGTGGCGGCTTTGTCCACAATGAAGGTGTGACTAAAGTGTGTCCTATCTGCCCACGATTCTTCATACTCCCCTCCCCTGCTAGAGCTCTCCTGACTCTCCCCACTTTCTATAATCAGAGTTTGTACCTCACATTCTGTTTTGTTCAGAAGACATCATTTCACCCAGTCCTCCTACTAATAGCTCCAACTCTTATAATCTATTTCAAACATTTCATGAGGTCGTCCATTGAGATCGTGTGACTGGAATGAGAAACATCAATACTATTTTGCTATTTTTCCTTCAAAGATATTGGAACCAGAACCTTACATATTCTAGAACTCTCCCTTTTCTAAATCCCAGCCAAACCGTGTTCCTGTTGTAAACACTAACAACAAAACCAGTAGTTTCTTAGTCAGTGCTTATATCCTTTTCCGTATCTCCTTACTAACAGCTTGGATTTTGGTGGATACACAAGTGTTTGTCTTCAAAACCAATGTATGCATAGCATTTAGTATGAATGTGTGATCCAATTGTGGACACTAAGATATAGGGGGAGCAAATAAAAGGTGCCTGGTGTGAAATGATGTCAAAGGCCATAGAACTAGCTTCAAAGTAGAAGGAGGCATTTAGAATTCAGCCTTAATTTTATTTCATTGATATTGACATTCTTTTATGGTCTGATATAATCCTAGTTCTGAACACTGTTTATTGGGGATATGAGGAAGTTTGACCTTATTGGCATAGGTGTGGCCTTGTTGGAGGAAATGTGTTTCTATGGGGGTTGCTTTAAGGTCTCCTATACTCAGCTACACTCAGTGATCCAGACCACTTCCTGTTACCTTCAGGATCAAGATGTAGCTCCATCTCCACTTTCAGCTCCTTTTCCAGCACCATATCGGCCTTCATTCTGCCTTGTCTCACCATATGAAAATAGATTAAACCTGTGTAAACCACTCAATTAAATATTTTCCTTTATAAGAGTTGCCCCTGGGCATTGGTGGTGCATGCCTTTAATCCCGTCACTCAGGAGACAGAGGCAGGCAGATCTTTGTGAGGCAAGCCTGGTATATAAGAGTTAGTTCCAGGACAGATTCCAAAATTACAGAGAAACAATGTCTTGCAAAACAAACAAACAAACAGAAATTAATAAATGAAAAAGAAAAAGAGTTGCCATGGTCATGGTGTCTCGTCACAGCAATAAAACCCCTACCTAAAACAGAAGTCGGTAGCAGAGATTAGGGTCTTGCTGTGATAGGCCTGACCATGTTTTCGTTTGGAGGAATTTGGACTATGGTACTTTATGTTAGGAAAGCAGTAGATACTTTGAGCACTGCTTACTGTGCCAGACTAGTGGGAAGCATGGAAAACAGTGGTGCTGAGAATGGTTTGAGCTGTGGAGAGGCTGGTTCAAGAGGTTTCAGATGGGAAGAATTTTAGTATGTTGCTCAGAGATCTTTCTTGTAATATTTTGGTGAAGAAAGTAGCTTCTTTTTGCTCTTGTTTGAAGAAGCTGCCTGAGGCTAAAGAGATTTGGATTAATTCCTCTGGCAAAGGATATCTTAAAACAGCCTAAGTGTGGACTTTGTTGTGTGGTTGCTGGTGTTCATGCTTATAAAGATTTCTAAAGAAAAGGAGCAAGCCAAGGAGAAAAGGAGCACCAGGAAGCAGAATGGAACTAAGTCCTGTGTTTAGGAGATAAACAGAGTAAGAAATGAGCGAAGGGAGTGGTAAACTCAGGGCAAGATCCACCCAGCTTAGTTCCCACCTTGTAAAAGGAATTTTAAAAAAGCTTACAGCCAGGTGTGGTGGTGCATGACTTTAATCCCAGCACTTGGAAGAAAGAGGCTGGCAGACCTCTGAGTTTGAGGCCTACTGAGCAAGCTCAGGGGAAGCCAAGTTTAGGCAGTGAAGATAACAACTGAAAATCGGAAGCTGGTGAAGATGTAATTGAATGAGTTCCAGCAAGCAGCAGAACTCGGCAGCTTCAGTCGTGTGGTTTCATAAAAGAAATGGGTTATAGATTTTCCTCGGAAAGTAAGAAAAGTCACTGAGGTAAGGCATGTGTCAGAGGTACAGTGAGTGCAGGCCTAGAAAGGCCATTTTGTGAAGCTGCGAAGTGAAGCCTGGATTGCCTTCGAGACTGCAAGAGGTTGGAGATACCAGAGTCATAGGATAAGCTGAGGAAAGCTGCTTACAGGGAGTGAAACCAGTCCAAGAGGAAGAAGTGTGTTTTAGTAAACAAAGCTGAAAGAAGTTGGAGATCTAAAGAGCATCTTGACATCAGATATGGAGATGCAGCGTTTGGAGCTTTCCCAGCTGGTTTTTGTTCTTGCTTCCATCCAGTGTTTGCTCCCTATGCTCTTTCTCTACGTTTAGAACAGTCATTTATGTCCCTGCCATTACAGTGTTGGAAGTATGTGATCTGCTTTTTGACTTTCATTTTACAGGCATAACAGTTAAGAGATTGCTTGAACTTTAGCCTTTTAAATAAGTTTGATATTATTATAGTCTATGAGGACTTTTGAAGTTGTACTGAATGAATTTTTGCATTAAAATATGGCAACAAGTCTTTGGGCAGTAGAGAGTGAGATGGCGGTTTAAAAGAAAATGACCCCCAAAGGGGGTGACACTCTTAGGAAGTGTGGCCTTGCTGGAGGAAGTGTGTCAACGTGGGGGTGGGCTTTAAGATCTCCTAGGCTCAAGCTACTCTAGTGAAAGAAACCACTTCCTGTTTCTCATAGGATCAAGATGTAGTTCCTTCTCCACTCTCAGCTATTTCCCCAGTACTGTTTCTGCCTTCATGCCTCTAAGTCCTGCCATGATGATACTGGACTAAATCCTTAAAACTGTAAACCTCCCAATTAAATCTTTTTCTTCATTAGAGTTTCTGAGGTCAAGGAGTCTCTTCACAGTAACAGAAACCCTAACAAAAGCAAGATGGATGCTTTCTGGTTGCTTGTTCCACAAAACATGTATTATGTAAATCTCCATAGATATCAGCATCTCTATACAGAGATAACTGTGTATTACATATAGACATATACTACATGTACTAAGTATACAATGTACCTGATGTGTGTGTGTGTGTGTGTGTGTGTGTGTGCCACACATCACCCATATAGTATTTTGAGCAACCTATACTTGTCCACACATTATCTTTTAATATTGGCACACCTAGCATTAGATCACAAGTCTGGCCTGATGCTAGTGTAGGAATTCACAATAGATAATTTAATAATATAATAATTCATAACTCACATTTTTATTATTGTCTTATATCATCAATTCTAATGTTATTAATGATGAAATTCTCCTTTCCTCTTCTTTGTGCTGTCCTGAGCTTAAGCTCTCAAGATGCTCTCATGCTTTTTGAACACTCGGGGCATTTTGTTCTAATGTGCTAACTCTACCACTGACTCCATCTTGTCATAAGGAAGACTGCCGCGTGTGCTCTTCACGAGCAGTGATGTATTATGGACTTGAGTGGCATTGCTTTACAGCACAGAAGAATTTATTTTAAGCTTTAAGAGCTGTGCCATTTCCTTGGGTTATACAAGTTAATATTAAACATCTTCCACACTTTGTGTCAAGCGCCGAACATGTACAAGTTCAATTGATCTTGACCTTTCTAAATGTTCGCAGTAAGTGGGAGTTCCGTCTGGCACGCTGAAGCCTCCAGACATTTGGTTCTTCTGTGCCTGTCACCCCTACATACAACCTTTCAGTGCATCCTGTCACCTCTTTGCTAGGTCACCCCTACTGGGACTGAAACAGCAACCTCATGGTCTTTCAGTTTCTGTTCTCTTCAGCCCACAATTCATTATCTCTACATAAGACAGAGTGAACTTTTTCAAATGCCAATTACACCATGGTGCTGGCCTGTGGTAACCTCCAGCAGATTCGGGGCTGCAAGGGCATTCACTTCCCTGCCTGCCCCAGTTCACAGTTTACAGCCTATGCCTGTTTAACCACGGTGCCCTTTCTCCCTTTCCCCACCGTCCTCAGCAACCAGGCCTTGCTGTTTTCCACAGAGCTCCTGCTCACATTCAGCTTAGGGAGTCAGATGCCAAGAAAGCTGTGACCCAAGAGCATCACATGCCTCCTCCCTTTCCTTTCCACATTTATTAGTTTTATGTTTTGGTGTGAATTGCTAACTTCTCTATTCACCTGCTCCTGACCCTGCTTGCCGTGTTCTTACAAAGGCATTTTGGTTTATTTTACCACTTTCCTTTAGTGTCCAAATCACCTGCTGGATGACATCAGGGCCCCTGAAGTGCATGCCCTGGGGCTATTCATCATTTGTGTATCTTATCATGTTAGCTGTTAAGCATAGGCAAACTTGTAATCCACTCTAGTGAAGGGTTTCCAAGGCTTGTTCCTCTGAAGAGAATGTATGTCATATGCATGTCTTATACAGGGCACACTCTTTAGCACAAAGCCAGAATCTCCGGACACCTGTGATGAGGGAGCAGTGTTTTTGAATTTGCATACTTGCACATACACAAGCAGATAAAAAGATGTGCACAATTTGCTCCGCTTTTATCTGCATGCTGTAAAACCAGTACTTGTATCAGCCACAGGGCACTGCTGGATGATTTCCACATCTAGGCTCTCCACTCATTGCCAAAGGAAGGTAATTGTTATTGGGAACTTTAAATTTTTTTTCTTGGCTTAAAAACTTTGAAGATTAGAATCAGGCTGTAATTTTATCATGTATAATTTATGTTATACTGACTTTTATTCTTGATGGCAGTTTAATACCAGAAATAATTTTATTTGTGCATTGACTTTATTTTGGCCATCTGTGGAGCATAACATTTAACTTGGGCCCCCAATATCTTCATTTTCTACATGCTAGGATATAGCAGAATCAGCTCTGAAGTTGTGCAGCACCATGCCCAGTTTTCCGGCACTGAGCAGCAAATTCAGGACTTCCTGCGTAGAAGAAAAACACCAACTGAGCTATATCCCAGCCCAGTTCTAAACAGTTCTTTAAAGTTGATATGGTTCCTCATGGAGTATTATGTGAGAGGTTCCACGAGAACATGGCAGGCAAATTAGGGACTCCAAGCAAATTATCTTTGAGAGGCTCATGAATAGGATGGCTTTGAAGATATAAAGACGTGCCTATAAAATTAAACCCAACAGAATGCAAAGACGCTTTCCAGAAGTAATGCTTCATTAAATTCCCCATCTGATTTGTCTTCCACAGTCATTTCCAGACTGACTATCTGAGCTGACCCTGTTCACATTGCTCTACTGACAATACCCTGTCATGTCTTCCACAAACAGAGATTATTTGCCACAATAAGGAAAAGGTATTAAAAGGAACCCCCAAATTTGATGTATTTTTTTCCTTTTAAAGTCTAGAAAAGCTTTTTAAAAAAAACGGAGTGGTGGAAAATTAAGTTATAAAATAGTTTGAATGGCTAAAGACGCATGTGTGAGCAGCTGTCTGCATTCCGGAGGAAGGAACTTTTTTCTCCCATCTCACAGTTCCCGGGGGGATTTGTTTCACTTGCAGGTGAGAATCCTACAGACGGAGAAACAAGCTCTCTGTCATTCTTCTTTGCTTCATGAGTTCTCTGGAGATGCTGCTGCATAATTGGTCACCAGTACCAAAGACACGCTATAAACATGGAGCATCTTCCATACTTCCTCTAAGAATTGTAAGCTACAGCTGGTTTTCTCAGGTGTGCCTAAGGTTCCCAGAAAAACTTAACTCTAGATCAGTTTGAGACAGATTCCAGCTGCGATTTTAGTTATGATCTTGTAGAGATTAGGAAGCAAAAGAGGCTCAAGAGACTTGAAATTTAGTAGCTGGAGGGATGGCATATACATGCACACACACACACATACACACACTCACACTCACTCATACACACACCTATACAAAATAAAATAAATAATAAAATATTTTTAGAAAGATAAGCAAGTTACTGGCTATTGGGCAGATATATAATTTGTTAAGGTACTGTGATTTAAACCTGAGTCTTGTTTCCTATGGGCAAGAAATATTCTATATTGATGACCCTTTGTCTGTGTCTCTACTTTTTTTACTTTCTTCTTTTTGAATTTCTTTCATATTCTTTGTTTTCTCAAAAATAACTGTAGTGCCTAATTTCAAAATGCTGATGTATTTCATACGTTTTTATATAAAATAATAGATGTTTCAGATAAAAAAGAAATATTCTCTTATGATAGCAACTTAAGTTTGTTTATATTCTCCAACATAGGAAATTTAAGGATCTTCTGTAGAATATATGGTATTAGAAAACAAATTGAAGCATATTTTTGTCAAGAACTGAAGAACTTTGAACATGGTGAGTACTTATAAATGGTTTTGCTCACTCATCCTTTTACGCTTGGAAAAAGCTGAACTCTAAGTCCTTAAAATGTATTCAAAGCAATGATCCAAACAACCAGAAATAAAACCCAGTCTCATATTTAACAATAATTTATTTATCAATAGCTTCAATTTTTAAAATTTAAAGCTGGAGAATTTCTTACAAGATTATTGCATTGACATCATTTATATTCCCTTTTACTTCCCTCCAACACCTTCCCTCCACACTCCCTATCAAATTCTCAATCTCTATTCCTTTCTTATTGTTTATTCGCTTAAAGGCACTTTATTTATTGTTGTGATGGGAAACAAGTTAGATTTATAATTCCTTTTTTCTCTTCTTTTTTTATTACTTTATAAATATTATCGATCAAAATTCCCACTTCCTTCCCTCCTCCCACTTCCCTCCCACTCTTCCACATACCTTCCCTCCCACCCCATTCCAGTCCTAAGAGAGGGCAGGGCAACCTGCCCTGTGAGAGGTCCAAGGTCCTCCCTACTACATCCAGGCTTAGGAAGGTGTACATCCAAAGAGAATAGGACCCCAAAAAGTCAGTACATGCAGTAGGGACAAACCCCAGTGCCATTATCATTGACTCCTCAGTCTGACCCAGTTGTGAGCCACATTCAGAGAGTCCAGTTTGATCCCATGCTCGTTTATTCCCAGTCCGGCTGGCTTTGGTGAGCTCCCATTGTCGCAGGCACACTGTCTCAGTGGGTGGACCAACCCCTCGTGGTCCTGACTTCCTTGCTCATATTCTCCCTCCTTCTGCTCTTCAACTGGACCTTGAGAGCTCAGTCCAATGCTCCGATGTGGGTTTCTGTCTCTGTCTCCATCCGTCGCTGGATGAAGGTTCTATGGTGATATTCAGTCCCACTGTGGGACAAGCAAGGCCAGTTCAAGCACCCTCTCCTCCAGTGCCCAAGTTCCTAGCTAGGGTCATCCTCGTGGACACCTGGGAACCCCTACAGAGCCAAGCCTCTTGCCAACTCCCTTGTCTCTATTCCTTTTCAAATAATCATTTTAAATAATCACACACACAAACTAGTCAGTCTATTTTGAATTGCTAGTGTGTACACATGTTTGAGCCTGACCACTTTGGGGTTTGGATAGCCTATCAGGGGGCTTGTCTCAGAGCCTGACCACTTTGGGGTTTGGATAGCCTATCAGGGGGCTTGTCTCAGAGCCTGACCACTTTGGGGTTTGGATAGCCTATCAGGGGGCTTGTCTCAGAGCCTGACCACTTTGGGGTTTGGATAGCCTATCAGGGGGCTTGTCTCAGAGCCTGACCACTTTGGGGTTTGGATAGCCTATCAGGGGGCTTGTCTCAGAAGAAGTTTGTTTCTCTCTTTCAGCAGCCACTGACTCCCTGTAGCTCTTCCTCTCGGGTTGGGACCTTGTGAAATCTAACCCCATGCACATGTGCTAACAGCAACTTATAAAATTTCATTTAGTTACCATCTAAAATGTTTCTCTCTTTCCTTATTTGAGAATGTTCTCTTGAGCTTGTTCGACACAAAGAGAAGTAAAAATGTCTTGATAGTGAGCTGAACACTGTGGTCTGGAAATTCTGTTCGTTTTGTTATTTACATCAAAATTTATGGTGTCACTTAAATAAATTAATGAATAAAAATCAAGGGACAATGGGATAGACTAAATAAAAGACATTATTAAAGATTTTTAAATTATAAATATTTATTATGATTCATTGTGTGTATGTATGTGCATGTGTGCATGTGTGTGTGTGTGTGTGTGTGTGTGTGTGTGTGTGTGTGTGTGTGTGCCAAGGAAAGCTGTAGAGGTTGTACATAGCACAACCTTTAGGATTCATCCCTTTCCTTTCAGTGTGTGGATCTTGGGGAACAGACTCAGGTCACCAAGTTTAGAAGCAAGCCCTTTTGCCTTCCTAGCCATGTTGCCTGCCCCTAAAAGTTTTTTGGAGTAAATATGAAAATATACACTATTTGAACATGTCAGCACAACTCTTACATTAGTATGTGTCCAATCTACACAGCGAGTCTTTAGTCCTCTTATAAAGTCTGCACATGAATTGGAGTGATTGTGTGTGTTTCTGCTATTTTAGAAAAATGCTTCAGTCATTGTTTTGCTTAAGTGGCCTAGTTCTAAAAGAAGACTTAGGTTGCTAAGGGAAGCAACAACAAATAAGATATGACATATCATAAGAAAAGAACTTTAGTTGGACAGCTTTTCCTTAATCGATGTCTGTTCAGTGAGCTTATTTATAGAAAAGCTTAATAAGCCAAATCCTTAATAAGCAAGGGTGGCACATCTTCATGAGACTCTCTGGTTAGGACAAAAAAAAAAAAAACTCCCCATGCCCTTCTGGCTGGACCTCCATCAATATCTTAAAAGGTTTTTGCTGCTTTGAAACACAAGATTGGTTTTCTGACAGTGATTTATATACTAATATGGCTGGCTTATCGGCTCTTTTTCATAATCATAAACCTGTTTAAGTTTGGGCACTAGAGGTAAACATGTCAATATAAAACATAGTGGCCCTAAAAGAGGTATTTTACATATAAGTGCATGGCCAGTGCTAGCAGCACTTAGATGTAAAACAATGGGCAGAAAGAGAGGTTAGTTCAAGTACTCTTAGCACTATAAAAACATACTTTAAGTAATTATTTTTAGATTATTTGGAACAAATTCAAGGGTATAGTGAGATCACTAATGGTTTGGTGATTCTGGTAGGACAATCAATTTGTCACCCTTTCAAACGAAGGGGTAACTTTTCAAGGAGAAGCTGAAATCAAGGCAGGGAAGGACAGCATGGAGGTAACCAGACCTTCCTTAAACCATAACTAGCAAATCAGTTCTAACTCAGATGTTGAATGACCCTCTCCAGAAAGGCCTAGTGTACAGCAGAGTCATGTTTCCTGGAAATGCTTTCAGCAGCCATATGCTATTCAAGAGTGGCTTGTGGGATTCTCATTAACCTCCACTGTGACCCCATGTGATTTCTCAACACCTTCCATCCAACCATATCCAATAAACTATGGAGATGAGTTTGGTAGGTGTAAGTTTATCTATCTCATGTGCCAGTGGCCACTCCAGCTTCCACTTGGCCCTGCTGTACTTCAGCTGACGGAGGTAACCATGACAGCCTTGAAATTCTCTCCCCTCCACTCAAGGGAGTGTTGTAAGGAGGCCACTTGTTTGTTTCTCAGCCGCCCAGCAGCTCAGACCTGAAATAATGACACAAAATCTATAATACTGTCCACTCACTTTAACACTGCTTGGCCCATTAGCTCCTAGCTTCTTATTGGATAACTCTTACATATTAATTTAACCCATCTCTATTAAGCTGTGTATTGCCATGTGGCTGTGACTTCTCATGTCTGGCTCCGGTGGGGCTACATTGCTTCTCTCTGACCCCGTTTTCCTTCTCCCAGCATTCAGTTTAGTTTTCCCTGCCTAGCTAAGTTTTGCCCTACTATAGGTCCAAATCAATGTCTTTATTCATTAATGGTAATCACAGCATATAGAGGGAAACCCCACATCATCAAAGGAAAGTGTGGATGAATGCATCAGAAAAGTTGTGCTCTAAAACACAAGGAAGGGAAGGGAAGAAATGACATAGGATGACCCAGCACCAACTAGACAGAGAACTGCACTAAGTTAGACTTGCTTTGAATCGTTCAGTTTTAAGAGGACTTTCGGCCTAATCAGTTTCAGATCGGGGATAAAAATGTCAAACAGGAGATTTCAAACTTGAACCATATGTAGTGATCTCAAAAGCATATACTTCGCATGTAAATCAATAAAACAAGTAGATGTGAAAATATTTTTACATTTATTTATCTATTGTGTGTAAAGAAGGAAGCGCCCAGCATATGCAGGGAGGTCAGAGAACAACTTGCAGGAATTGGTTCTCTTCTTCTACTATGTAAACCCCAAGTATGTGATTCAGGTCCTTGGGCTGGCTTGGCTGGTACCTTTATCTTTTGAGCCATCTTGCCAGCTCCAATTTTGAGTTCTTCTCTTTCACAGCAGGAAAACACCCAGGGTTTAAATACGGACTTCCAAATCCATGGTGCTAAAAGAGAACATTTCTTTCCTTATTGTCTAACCAAACCAGCACACACTTAACTTCCCTATTTCCTGTGCAGTCCAGCATTTAGGTATCTCATCACAGATTTCCCCTCTCCATACTCCGTGACAGCAACCCCACATGTCCCTCACATCCTAAGCAGCTCGCACTCTCTCTATCATGGCCCCTAACTCCCACTACACTGCTTTCTCATTCAAAGTCTTCAATTACGTCCACTTATGTCTCTCTCAATATACCTTGCTCTAATCCATTCTTAACATGTTTTCTAGAATAATCACTCTAACACAGATTTCTGATCTAGTACAAGATGTAAATTTAATTTTGCAAATCAACTTGAGAATAAAATAGGAAGTCTACTGTTTAACAGATTCTTCTCCTTATGATGCTTACACGAATGTACCTCATCAGACTCTGTCCTGCTTTCCTTTTCAGAATTGCTCAGGGATGCCAGACCTTGTCAGCCTTCCCAGTGCACTTACACCTGACATCCCTTTCATCTGTCATGCTTGCTAATGATGTCACCCAAGTGCCTGTGCATCCTGTCAGGCTTAGCTCCAGGCTCCCCTGCTCTGTATGAATCCTGGATGCTCCTAGGCAACTGACAGTAACTTGCCTTAAGTTCCGTCTGCATCTGGTCTGTAACTTCACCATTGGAACAACAAATTGCCTTATCCTTTTAGTTAGGATGCCTGTTTTCATTCTGGACATCATGAAGGCAGGAACTGATTTTCTTCTATATTTTTATCTTCAAGAGTGAATAGAGAAGTTGAATAAAGCAGGCATATTGTACAATTTTGCAGAATATTGGAATTTGTCAAATAAATTTCTCTCCGAAAGCCAGAACAGATAAACATGATGCACTTTAAAGAATGTGATTAAGATGGAATAATTTTACATTCTAATCACATAATGCATCTGGAGTCTTGGAACTAGGATACTCAACTTGTGACACAACTCCATGACAGTGACAACGCTTGGGGTAACAAGAGCATCATTTCCTACTTGTTGTCAGACGATTATCAGTTGTCATCTTGTCTGTAGAGAGTAGTCACCTCACATCCAGATATTTATTTACTACATGTCCCGAGACTTCCAGGCTGTAGGAGAAGTGTAGGGTTTATTTTCCTGAAGTATGAAGTCAAGTTTCTGCTACTCATCTGTTTCCCCTATAGTAGGCTAGGTATAAATCCCAAACAGAGTTTGATTGTAGCAGGTGGATGGTGAATTTGCTGATTAGATATCACAGAGCCGGGTGGCTTCTACATTTGCAGAAAATAAGCATTGCATTATCCAAGAGTCAAATTTCTTTGATGTGAAACAGCACATTTCACAAGCATTTCAATATAAAAGACAATATCGACTGACATTGATTTGAAAATTTCACACTTGGCGAATGGCTTCTTTTGCATGTTGCTATTTCATCATGGTTTTGAGATACTAAATTTGTGAATATAGATGTAATGACACCAAAATAATTTATTTTGGCACCTCCCTGAGCTAGAAAATTTTCAGGATTTTCTCACAAACCATCTGTGTGAGAAATTTTTTTATTACTGTAACAAACTCTTCATAGTCATCTTATCAACTAAAAACCTGTTTTATCTTCTGGAGGATTTAATCATGAATACTTAGTCTGATGTGTTTTGTTACTTAGGAATGGTGTTGGTGTCGGTGTGTGTGTGTGTGTGTGTGTGTGTATTTCTTCAGGGATCTCCTGTTTCTTCATGCTAATCAGTACAATTACAAGCAGACTGCCATGCTGAATGGGGATTTATGTGAGCCCTAGGCATATGCACTCTTAACTTCATGTTTGTTCAGAAAACACTTCATCTGCTAAGCCACCCCTCAGTCTCTCAATTTATTTTAGGCCTTTGCAGAGGCAGTCTACTATGGTGGGAAGATGGGGTAGACAAATTTCTGTTCACCTCCTACCACTGGGAAACATTTAGACAGCACCCTTCCTTGTCCATGGTCCTGTCACCTTTGTCCACACATAAACTCCATGTGTCTTAAAAATGTCTTGAATTGGCAATTTAAAACAAATACATACATCATTCCAATGGGCTTTGGGAGGGGTAGCCAATAGACTGAAGTAACACAAAAGCCCAGCAGAGGGGTTAGTTTTGTAGGAAGCTCATTATCTTCCCAGAAATGTTTGGTGAAGTGCTAGTGCACTTTGCTCTGTGCCCTCTCTACCCTCCGTGTCTCCAGAAGTTGAGGGAGCTGGAAGAATAAAGAGTAGTGTCAGGCAGATAGCTCTCTCTCTCTTCCTGTCATGTTTCTGCCTTGTGTACAACCAAGATGAGAACAGATGAGAGACAGAGGGTCTTTAAAATTTCATAAAGTTTGGGATTTCAGTTATTTTTGCCTGAATATAGTTGTTCCTTGGATGTGTTTGGATCCATTAGAGGAAGTAAAACAACTGGGGACCTTTGTAGAATTCAAACATGGACAGAGAGCTGTGGCTCTGATTGAGGAGATGACAAAGACATCCCTGACAGCTCCACAGTGCTAGTTAGAAAGAAAGCGTGCTTTTATTTTCAAGATGCTTCCTATGAGCCCCGTATGTATGAACTTTCTGCTGGCAACTGTGGCTTGGAGTACGTGAACCTACTGTTGCAACAAAGAAAACAAGTTTGTTTTTTATACAAATTTCGGGCTCACTGAGCAAACTGGACTTAATTTATACAGCAGGGTAATTCTACGCACTGGTCTTAATCATACACAACTAGCTACCACATGGAGCATGTACTACTAAGGAACACTTTCTTCTAAGTGACTGCTGAAGTAAATTTTATGATGAATTCATTGTTTAAGTCTTTCTCAGCTTGTATTTCCAGTATGTTTTAAATGCAACATTTTGTTTTTGTCTAAAATGTTTATATTTCTGTAGTATGGGAATTGGAGAGATAATTTTCATTAAAATTGTATTGTATTCATCCATAATTTAGGGCACAATTATGAGACTCAAATGAGCTAATGATGCATATTATCATTTCTGGCAGCTAAAAACTGTTAGGGACCATAAATGCTACTATTACTATCCAAGTGCTAACAATTACTCTGTACCTGTACCACACAATGCTTTTTGCCTTTACTGCCTTTCAGCATAAGGAATATCAAGATAAAAAAGTTACTAAAACATCAGTGTAGCACATTATATTTTTTTCTGTTTTGAATATTAAAAGCCATTTGATTACAGTTTTCATGTTTGTATAAGTACAGAAAGAGAAATCTGATGATGTCAAAGAAAGACCTGCATTTTATCATTACTTTGAATCTTAAGTGTGAATATATAGCATGAACATTGAATAGTCCATTATAAAACAGTTCTTTAGTATAGCAAGCCTGTACAATGAAGAAGACAGGAAACATGCTACACTTGGAAAAATCAATACAAAATTTCAGTCTTTCTAATCTCTCAGCTTTTTCTTCAGTGAACAGCTTTGATATAACATGTTTGCTTGAATAACACACTGCATTCCATGGAGTCTTTATTAACATGAGTTCTGCTATTTGACATTTATTGTATCATATGTTCATTGATCATGGATAATAAACACCTTTTACATCACTTACATCAACCAACAATGTATCAGACTTTCTTGGACCTCCAGCCCCCAAATCATTACACCGAGACTTAATATTAATTACAAGTGCTTGCCCTTAGCTTAGGCTTCTTGCTAATTTTTTTTAACTTAACCCATTTCTATTAATCTATATGGCTGCCCAAGGTTCATTTGCTTCGTCTATGTACCGTCCATCTGTTTTCCTGCTTCCTCCATGTCTGTCTGGCAACTGGCTGGCTGGCCCCTGACTAGCTAGTTCCTTTTCTCTACCAGTCCTGTCTCTCTCCTCTGCCTAGCTATTGGTCATTCACTTTTTTACTAGATCAATCAAGTGCCTTAGGCAGGCAAGGTAAAGCAGCAACACATCTTTATGTATTTAAACAAATGCAGCATAAACAAAAGTAATACACATTTAGATAGTTAAAAATTAATCTGCAACACAAACAAATGCAGCACTTATTTTTTAGTTAAAATATTCTATTACACAACACACAACTACTTCTTGGTAGTGATTCATCAATTCTTCCGCCTACTTTCTAATATTAACTTCTTAGAATACCCAAAGAAATTCAGAGATAATAGTTTTCTAACTGTTTTGATTATTTCTAAAAGTGAAAGTATGTTGACCATAACAAACATTTTTTGATCTATCCCATGTCTTTAATGGCACCACCAATGTTGCAATTTTGTGAAATGTTTTTCCTTTTATCAATTTTTCCAGAAATTTTAGAAAAAGGTGGTATTTATGCTTTATCATACTACTTGATATTTTTTGTAAGACATAAACTAACTTAGAAAGTTATTTTTTAATTTTATTTTACCTGTGTCTTAGTTAGGGTTTCTGTTACTATGAAAAGACACCATTACCACTCAACTCTTATAAAGGCAAGCATTTAATTGGAGAAGGTATATAATTTTAGAGGTTTGGTTCAATATTGGCATGGCTGGAAGTGTGACAGGGTGTAGGCAGACATGGTGCTAAACAGGTAGCTGAGAGTTCTACTTCTTGATCCGCAGGCAACAGAAGCAAATGTTACAGCAATTTCAAGAAGATCACATCTCCTAATAGTGTCACATCCTATGACCAAGCATTTGAACACATGAGTCTTTGGGGTCATTCCTATTCAAACCATTACATTTCACTTTGTAATCCCATAGGTTTATAGGCATAATATAATGCAGAAATACATTCAGTTCAACTTTAAAATTCCCCCACAGTCTATAACAGTCTCAAACTTATTTAGAAAGTACAAAGTTCAAAGTCTCTTCTAATATTCATGAAATCTCTTAACTGTAATCCTTGTAAAATCAAAATCAAAAAGCAGATCAGGAACTTCCAATTTGTAATGGAACAGAAAATACATTGCCATTTCAAAACGTAGGGAAGCAAACATAGTGAGAAAATGCTGGACCAGTGCAAGACCAAAACCCAATTGTGTTAAACTCCAAACTCTTAACTTCAAGTCTGAGGTCAAAGCGTTTTTCAGATTTCTAACTCCTTTCAGCTTTGTTGACTGAAATACACTTTTCTCGTGATTGGTTCCATTTCCTATTAGCAGGTTTCCTTGTCAGATATCCTAGGACTCTGGTATCTTCAACATCTTGGGGCCTCCAATACAATCCAGGCTTCACCTTCATAGCCTCACTCAGTGGTCTCTCTTGGCCTCCATGAAATGGCACCCTGACACAGACCTGGATTTGAGAGCTTTTCTTAGTTGTGGAGGAAGATTCCATAATTCCTAATGTCTTTGACTCTAAAGCCAGAACCACATGGCCAAAGTTGTTATGTTCTGCTGCTTGCTAGGGGTGGACCACTGACCCATCATTCAATTACATTTCTACTAGCTTTCTGTTTCTGATGGTTTCCTTTACTGCTAAACTTGGCTATCCTGAAATTGAACCTGCAGATCATGCCAACCTCAAATATCCCCTGCCTCTTGTGTTCTGGGATTAGAAGCATGGATCACTACACCTGGCTCTAAGATTTTCTTTAATTCCTTTTCACAAACTGGAAGTTTAGCTGGGAGAAATCTTGCCTTGAGGTAACCATTCTCTTTATTCCATCTGATGTAAGGGTTTTCTTTAATCTGTTTATCTCCTAGAACACAGGATTTAGCTCCATTCTATTTCCTGGTACCCCCATTTTCTTCTCAAATTGTACATTTTGTCTTTTTCCTTGTTCATTTTGGTTCTTCTCATTATTGATCTACATAAGAGTGAGCACTAATAGCCACAAGACAGAGTCAATATTGGGCTGCTTTGAGATGTACTCTGTAAATTCAATCCAAAACTCTTCAATTTAGTCTCAGGCAGACTTTAGTACAATGGAAGAAAGCAGCCACATTCTTCATCAAAATGTTACAAGAACATTTTCTAAGCCCTATACTAAAATTCTTCACCCTCAGCATCACTGTCTTCTGTGCTCCTACTAAGAGGGACCATTTAGCCACACTTAAAGCATTCAATTGTTTTTCTAATCCAAAGTCTTAAAATCAACATTCCTCCAAACAAGAGCATGATCAGGCCTATCACAGAAATACCTCAATTCTTGGTATCAACTTCTGTCTTATTTAGGGTTTCTATTGTAAATAGACACTATGACTACGGCAACTTTTTTAATTGGAGTTGGATTATAGTTTCAGAGGTTTAGTCCATTTTTGGCATGTAGGCAGATATGGAGATGGAGAAAGAGATGAGAGTCCTACATCTTTATCTGAAGGCAGCAGAAGTGAATACCACACCTACTCCAACAAGGCCACACCTCCTAATAGCTCCACTCTGTATGTCCAAGCACTCAGGCACATGAGTCGCTAGGTTCCATTCCTATTTAAGCCACCACAACATTCTTGCTCACATGACTTGCCCTTACCTTAACGAGATACTAGTTTAATTTTTAATGAAGAGCAGGCAAAGGAAGTCGTTGTAAAGCCTGATAAGCTGAATTCAATCCCCAGTGCTGAAATAATGGAATGAGAGAACCAACTCCTGCAAATTTTATTCTCGACTCTATAAGTGGACACACACACACACACACACACACACACACACACACAGAAGGTGGGAGATAGGGGAGAATGTCCTGATACTTTCAATCTATTTGTGTGTGTATGGGGGGGGACTTCTTTCTAGTTTCTCATGCTGTTCTTCACTTTTATATGCCCTTCCTGAGAATCAGGACAGATTTAACCACAGACCTCAAGTAGGAGTTTGTTTTCAAAAAATCCAAAAATTGTTAGGAAAGAGATGATAATTGTGAAGTGAGCAGTTTCTTTACATTTTTATGATGAAGGACAGGGTGATATAATATCTGGGTTTCAGGGCTGACTCTGCTCCTCATTAGTGTTTAGATCAGAGCACTGTTTTTTCTGTCCTTCTGCTCTCTTCGGTGAGATGGAATAATAGCAGTATGAAATTCAGGGGTTTGCTGTGGATGTTAACTGTGTTTAATTCTGTGACAAGATTAACATGTTCTTGGCAAAGCATGTCACGCTAGAGAATGAATGAATTTGAAGTAATTAGAAAATAATAAGGAATTAGTGATGAGGCATAAAGTGAACACTATTACCATCAATATTAATGCCACCTAACAGTCAGGACTGATTTTGCTTTCACACCCCACTAAACACTGTGAAAGCATTATCTGAATTTCTGCTGTACTTCACCAAGAGCAAAACCATTTTCTTCATTTTACATGTGAGGAAATAAGTCTTTTAGTGTTAAGTAACTTCACTGGTAAGGCCGGGGTTTGAAACATGTTTTATTTATTCATATTGTAGAGAGATCATTATCATATAGAATAGTCAATAAATTTCTCTAATGTCATAGGCATGACTCAAGGCTTTGTAAGTAAAACTAGGGTGGATGAACTGAACAGGTGGAGACCTGAGGAGAGAAGACTAAAAGCTCTTCCAAAGGTAGCATCAAGAAATGGTCAACAGAACATAAAGAGAGGTTGGACAGTAAGAGCACAGACAACAAGTGACTCTGGTGTACCAAATGATAATGTTTTCTTTTTCAGCAGAACTTTTTTTTTAGACTTCTTTGGAGAAAAATGTGATCTTATTTAATAAATTCATGTAAACTCAATTTTAGATTTCGTTTTAGATTCAAAAAGAAAAAAAGTGAGAAAATGAATTGATATTTCATGTGAATGATGCATCCCTTCAGGAATATATTTTACTTTGAACCTCTTGCATATTCTTGCACCCAGGGAGATACAAAAGTTTCTAGTCACAAGCATTGGCATCTTTCCCTTTGCTTTGTGCTCAGAGTTTTCCCTATAAAATCATTATCCAGTTGTATGGTGATTATACTCCACCAAGATAACTCTAGAAGGCTTATTTATTTATTTGTTTGTTTATTATGCTTAACTGTGTGTGAATGTGTGTGTTTGTGGTGTGCATATGTGTATGTATGCAGACAGCTTTAAAGGCCAGCAAAGTTGGGTCTCTTGGAGCTGAACCAACAGGTAATTGTGAGCTTCCAGAACTGGGTGCTAGAAATAGAATTCAGGACTTCTGAAAGAGCATGCACCCAGTTGCTGAACTACATTTCCATGCCTGAAAGATATCATGTACAATCATTGAAATTCACTGTTATTCCTGTTATTCATACTAAGACAGGGTGCATGTCTTTGATGCTCATACTCAAGAGACATGAGATCCTTGTGTCATATCAGAGCCTATGAGATGACTCATGACTGCATTGGGACACTTCCTTTCATAGAAAAAGGAAATACTCTTAAACACACCTGTGCATCAATCACACCGAAGTGTGTGCATCCTTTGGAGAGCACACTGGTTGGTCAGAGACCATTGTCCTTTCCAGTCCTTGAACTTTTTATGCCTTCTCCTGTCTTTTCAATCCACAAAAATCTTTATAAATTTTAGGAACCTGGGATGATCAACTACTTCTTCCTCTTTCTGGATTCTCATCAAGAGTTAGGCTCTCAATAATTAGAAGATAGGTTCTCTTTATTGTGAGATAAGGCTGTTATACACTGTAAGTTGTGTCAGTCATATTGGTTTAATAAAATGCTGATTGGTCAGTAGCCAGGCAGGAAGTATAGGTGGGGTGGGACAACCAGACCAGAAGAATTATGGGAAGAGGAAAGGCAAAGCTCTAGTAGTCAACCAGATGCAGAGGAAGTAAGATGAGAATGCCTTACTAAGAAATGGTGCCAAGGAGTGTGGCTAAACATAGACAAGAATTACAGGTTATTTTAAGTTGTAAGATCTAATTTATAGTTAGCCTGAGCTAATATGCCAAACAGTTTATAATTAATATAAGTCTCTGTGTGGTTTTTTTGGAACTGAATGGCTGCAGAACCAGGAGTGACAGAAACTTTGTCAATATCTCTTTACTCCCAAACTTTACAAAAGTGAACCTCTTAAACTTTTATATAAAATATAAATCTTAAGCCTTTCTTTTAATATCCAATAGTAATTATTAAATAAAAGATAATATGCCATGCAGTTATAAATTTTGCTTCTTCTTTGAAACCCTTTTTACTTTTTTCTCACATACATAAATATATAACTATATATTCTAGATTTCAAAAGTGAATTATATAATACTGCAATTCAAAATATCTTGTGTTATTTTTGTTAAACATGGAAAATAACTGTTACATAAACTCTTTCATTATAAAGAGTTGACAAGTATCAAGAATTTGGATTTGGAATATAAATCCTTGCCTATTACGAATGAAGCTCTGGGTTTGAGCCTCAGTTCATAGGAGGAGAAGACAGGAGAATTAGAAGCTCAGTGTCATCCTTAGCTGTGTAGGTAATTAGATGCAAGCTTGGGCTACAGGAAACCCTTTCTGGGAAGCATATTCAGAGTTTACAAATTCCAATCTGCTTTTCATACGTCTTCAGGGTTAAAATTAATAATAACTTCATATTGACCTCTCGTTTCGTTCATATTTATCGACATTTTGCAAACTATATGCTGCAGACTTCGTTTGCCTATAACTGAAAGGGATAACAGTCTTAGCCACAGAGTGAGGCATGACATTCCAGCTCTAGACCTGAAGGAATGCAGCAGAGCTTAATTATTGAGTTTC
This sequence comes from Myodes glareolus, assembly GCF_982192425.1. Classification (NCBI taxonomy): domain Eukaryota; kingdom Metazoa; phylum Chordata; class Mammalia; order Rodentia; family Cricetidae; genus Myodes; species Myodes glareolus. The sequence goes on from NC_142038.1 coordinate 67,277,803, forward strand.
CTTAGAAAGTATATTTCCTTTGGTGTTTTAACTTTGTCTATCCATTTTTATCATATTGCTTTCAGTTTCCCTGGAATTAAGTTCTGGCAGATTAAGTATTTGCACTCAATTTGCAACCTTGTCTCCTAAAGGTGCTGTAGGCAATACTGTTTTTGACCTCAGTACATAAACATCCTAGGAAAGATGGTGCAAAATAAATTGAAAAGGATGATTTAGACAAAATGGATCATTGCCAGTCCATCCAGATTCTGTCGGAATGTACCTTTCTATGACTTCATGTAATGACTAATTTTCCAGGTTAATTTAACTGTAAGTAGTAAACTGCTGAGGACATTAGGACAAGATCACTTTTGAATTTAAATGTTAGAATTACGATTGAGTCTCTCGTCTATATTTCTTTATATCAAATCTTGCTGTGCTGTGTCAGCTCAAATGTCTCCTTGCATTTCAGAATCTTGCAGAGCTTGAACATGGTATTATAATATCAGTACGTTGCTAAAGGTCTTGGTCAATTACTATGACTCTCAGTGCCATTGAAATGCACATAAGATTAATCCTTGGGTTGCCCTTTCTTAGTCTTCGCTCTTCTAATGGTGGAGGAGTAGACCTGATACTATAATTTTATATTTCAAAGATATTAATGGTGCTTATACCTATAATAAAAATACACACATTTTTACTTATTTGAGATTTTATTGAAATATTTGGAAAAGGTCAGTGATTGATGGGCTCACCAGAAACTGAATGTCTATTATTTTCTCCAAGTCTTCTTTTTAAATAGTTGAGATGCTGCCAGAAACATAAGCACAGTCATTGAAAGTAGCATTTATTTAGAGCAATGCTTCACAGAACTGGTGATTTAGATGTGACTGTTAGCAAAATTATCACTGGCTTCTATAAATACAATAGTGCAAAACAACTTTAAGTGTGTAATTTCTGAAACTGCAGTCAGCCATGGAAGAAGGTGCAGAGCAGTTCCGTAGAAAGTACCATGGCTGCTCGAAAGTGCATGAATGTATTGGAATGTGGCAACAATTCTACAAAATTAGAAAGTACAGATTGTTGATTATCTGGTCTTGCTTTTTCAGCTATCATTTAGAAAAATTAACTCCAAAAATTAAAAGGCAAAGCCTCATACAATATAATATTGATAGTATGGGTACATACTTGCAAACATGGTATTTAAAGAACATGATTTAAGATTTCTAATGGGTAATAAAGTGAAGGTAATTTTATACTTATTCATTAAGTAACTTATTTTTTAATATTTATTTTGCTTGTGTTAGAGATTCTGGGTAAAATGACCTTTTTATTTGCATCGATATAGCAGAATTTGGTAGTGGGGTGCTATAAGACATTTTTCAAGGAAAGTGAAAGTTAACTTTGGTCACTTTCTCCACCTCCTTTAACTTCTTTAACCTCACCTAGAGATGCGGAAAAGAGGAATCTTTGCAGAGCTTCAAAAGTAAATGCTGCTTTATCATTGGGAAATAATGAACCATGTCCTAAGGGGACCTGTGTGTTTTATCTCAGAACTGCTTGTTGTCACTTCTGTACATTCCAGAGTTCTATATGCTGACAAGCAGAGAAGTCAGTCCTTAACTTAGGCACCCCACTCTTCCAATTAATTCTATGAAACTTTATACTTCGGGTTTTATCTATTATAGGCAAATACTTTGGACTGAAAGTAAAACTAATAATATTCTAACCAGGGAAATCTTACCGTTGTCAAGTGAAATATGTGTAAATAAATGGAGGAGAGGTGCTGGGAGAAGGTTCTTAGAAGAGGTGAATCTTGACTTTGTTATCAATAGACCTAGGCTTAACACAGAGACAGAAGATAACAGCACTGCAGAATTACCCATGATTTATCACAGAAACAAATGTTTCTAGTTTTACATGTACATTTAATGTTTTATTTTATTGCTCTTTAATTCTTGAAATTACAATATGATTATATTTCTTTCTTTTCTTCCCTTTGTCCAAACCTTCTATAAACCACTTATCCACCTTCAGAAAATGAATGAAAGAATGAACAAATAATTGAAGGGTTCCTGAAGTGTGATTATTTTGTTATAGAGAAAACAAAATCTTGCTAAAACAAATGCATATAGTGGTCACAAATTATTATTTTTGTTACTGAAGATTGAACCTAGGACTTTGTGCATACTAGACAAACAGTTCACCATGAGCTCTGTCTCCAAAACTCTTTTTACTTTTGGTTTTGAGAGAGAGACTCACTAAATGACTCAGGCTTATCTTGAGTTAAGAATGCAGTCCAAATGTGTCGTGAACTTCAGATCATCTTATATCTTCTGTAGTAGCTGGGATTATATATAAACATATTGAGGTTCAGTAGATGGTGGCCACCTCTATGAAAAATTTGGGGCCAAATGAATATTTAATTTTCTGGGAAACAAAGGGAGGTGGAGTTACTGAATAAGATATTTATTAAGGAAAGACTATAAAGTCATCACTGAAATTAAGGGACAGAAACAGAAATTGAGACTGCAGCCCATGTTATGATTTCATTCATTCCCAGGTTGAGTTCTGGAGTTAGAATGACATTTGTGTATTATAGAACATGTGATCTAGGTCTTTATTCACCTGGTCCAATAAGTCACTGAATACTGGAAACCCTGGGAAAGTATAAAGCCTTTGGGAAAATTGCTACTTGAAAGTCAGATTATTTTTATGTCTTTGACAATAGGGAGATATCTGTTTTCAATACATTGAAGCTGGGGCAAGTTCTCCTGTAATAGGGAACTAGAGAGCAGGTCAGTGTCTACCATAGAGTGATGGGAGGTAAATCCAGATGATAGTGGGATGAGGGCAAAGGAGAGAAATAGGATACAATGATATAATGAGGAAATGAGAAAATGTGGTGCTTTCTAGGAAAAGGAGGGAGAAACAAAAATAGGGGAAGGAGGTAAATAGGTTAAACAATATGAGTGGCTAGAAAAGCCACAAGAAATCACATTACTAACTCTTTACCTTAAAAAATCCCATAGAAAATGGAATTCAATTATAAGTGTAAATATATAGTTTTAATGAAAATTTCTCATCTGGGATGATGTTGCTCCCTCCAAGAACCAAAGATGCACTTCTCAAAAACCACAATTTCAGGCATGAGAACTCTCTTTTGAGTTGTTGCTCAAGGTTATCAGAAGGTTCCCCTCAAATGCTTTTCCTTTGGTTGCCTTCCAGATGTGGAAGGTACGTTCCTATTGCTGAAGACATCATGCATTTCAGAAACAAGACTCAGAGGCTCCACAGCCAAAACTGACTAGAATGCCCCCTTCCTGAGGAATAGCTTTTAGGGTACCAGAAAGCACCATGTAAGCTTCTAAAGGAGGGAGGCAAATAACATTCCTACCTAGTTGTGATGTTTATGTACAACATCAAAGACCATAATTGCATGGTAATTTTATGGGTACAGTAGCGGCACATGTACATTGGTGGTAACCAACATGATGTGGGATTCCCCTCTGTGTGCTTTGAACATGTTTTATTACCATTGAATAATAAAGAAGCTGCTTTGGCCTATGGCAGGGCAGAATATAGCCAGGCTGGAAGAGATATATAGAGAGAGTAGGCTGAGCCAGAGAGATGCCATGTAGCTGTAGAAGGAGACAGATGCTGAAACTTTGCCAGTAGGTCACAGCCTCATGGAGCTACACAGATCACAGACTAATAGAAATGGGTCAATTTAAAATATAAGAGCTAGCTAGGAATAGACCTAAGCAATAGCTCCAATAGTGCTGTAATTAATATAGTTTCTGTGTGATTATTTGAGTCTGGGCAGCCATAAAGGGAAAGGTTAGTCTTTGCTTACAAACTGGAGTCTCCTGTCTGGGGTATAGATCCACATAAGACCTAAGAAAGCTTAAGAATAAAAGAAAATCAGAGGGCTTCTAGACCCACAAAAATGAGATCTAAATGTAATTTTGTGGTAGCCATATCTTTTTTTTTAGATGGGACAGTTCATTTAAGAAATGTCTTCCTAGTTCATACTTGCAGCATGAATGACTCTGGCTCTTTTGGGAAATCCTACACTTATGGAGTTTATGAGCAGCATATGGCAAATTGCTCAATATTAGCGACATAGACCCACAGAGTCCCTGGAGTTTGGCAGTGAACATGGCTCAATGTAGAGCTGGCAATAAATGTACCTCCACAATACTGAAAGGTGGAGAGAGGCAGAGCCAGGATCCAGGTTACAGCAACACTTTACCACTAGTGTAAAAAATGTTCCTTGTCAGAAAAAGATATCAGATACACAACAGGACAGATTTAGACATAAAAGACCTCTAAACAAGAAACAGTGTGTTTGAAAAATGTACGTAGGCTTGGGAGAGAGGGGTAAAGGAGTATAGACAGTTAGAGAACAGTAAAAGTAATATAAAAGAGTACAGACAGTCATCGATTAAAGGATTAATAATAAAATAAATTCTAAAAGTAAGAGAGTAAATAAAGGATACATAAAGATGAAAAATACACAAAGAGTCTGCATTATGCATATTATTGTGTGTTGTTTTAAAAAATTTTTGACTGCAGAAAGACATTTGATTCTAGGGGCTGTAAAACTAAACCAACATATATATTTTAAAGATATCTCAACTTGAAAATTTGAGTCTAAGGATATGTTATTTTGGAAAAGAGGTTCTGCTTTTGTTTCCAAAGAAGATGAGAACCTGTGGATTCTTTCGAGGATAATATGATTTGATAGAACAAAACCTCCAAAAGTTCTCTGTGAACCCTAAAAGTACTCTGCCAAACAAACAACAGGAAGCAGCTTAGAGAAAACTACATCAAATTTCCAAAATGATTGCTTATAAATGTTTGTTTTTATTTAAAAAGGGTTGGTTATAAATTATTATGGTCACATTTAATCAATTTTTAAGGAGGTATGATATAGAGATGAATACTTGCAATGGTATGGATCTTGGTCTATTGATACAAATTTAAGGTACTATTGTTATACTGTATATACATATTTCTACTCTAATTTAAGGTATTGTGTTTATATAGCTCATCTAAAAATGTAATGTAAATTGAAAATTACAGATTCATAAATAGTCATTTATAATAGCCTAACTTATAGTAATGTTTAGGTTTTCTAGATATACAGAGATATATTTCAGTTATATAGATAATTTTCAACACTTCAAAGACTAACAGAATATGGCATTTAAAAGGTTTTAAGAACTTAGACGTTTTTGACAATGAGAATGTCTGCTTTTGGCAGCACCAATCTACTTTAGAGAGGTTGATGGGCACTGAAAAAAATCATTATGGAATTTGCCTTTAATGTAACTAGGCTAGCCATTTGGGCAAGAAACTGCTCTTGCCTGGACTGCTTGATGGTTTGCTGTATAAAATGGACATGTAGGACCCATAGAAAAGTGATTGCTGAACATCGTAAAAGATGAGAAGGTCCCTCAGGGTTCCTGCTTCACAGAAACAACTGCCAGACATTCTGAAGGATATAGAAGAAAGTAATTGACAAACTACCAATATAAGCAACATAGATCTTCAAATTTCCTGCTTCACTGAAGGGTCTGACAGATATTATGGGCCTATAGGCTAAATATGGATGTCCCAACATTACAAAAGAAATTTGGGTGACTGTCTAGGCATCAAGATGTCTCTGTTTACTTCTGGGGTCTTTGATTGGGTTGAAGACTAGATAGTTAGAGTTATAATTTTCCTTATTCATACTAAAAGATAAATTAGAAATGAAACTTTAGACTCACAAAGAAATGTTATAACTGTAATTCTTGCTTGATATCTGTTTTGTTATATTTAATTTTATTATGTTAAAGTTAAAACCTTCCACTGGGAATCTCCTCTCAAATCTCTCTAGAATTACCATCACAGATATACTCAAAAAGTGCCATGTTTTCTAAATTTGACCAAGTTGAAACTGAAGATTTACCATCATCCACAGGGTGCCAAACTGTATTGAAGCTGCTCACCTTTGATCAAGGTTTGACCCCCTATATTTGGTTCCCAGTTGCTCTACCATAGGGCCATAAGCCAAATGGTTTAAAACGTCTATGTCTTCCCACAGTTTCAGAGGCTAAAGTAAAGATAACGGCAGGATTATGCATTCTACACAGATTCAGGAGAATCATTTCTTCTCTTTTCTAGATGCAGGATTGCTCTTACACTCTGATGTATATTGGCTAAAGATGTATGACCTCATTCTTCTGTCTTCACATGGGATGACTTCATCTTTAATAGGACATGCTCTCAGGAAGAAACGAGTCGGGTTATATTAGGAACCCACTTTGCTCCTGTATGACTTTATTTTACCTAACTGTATTCAGGAAACAACTCTATTTATAAAGAAAGCCTCATTCTGAAGTTTTATGCTCTAAAACATCAATGTAACCTTTGTGAGGAGCACATATTTCAATCTAAAACAAGCATATCCATGAAACTAACCTATGTAGCATAAATTGTTTATGATTAACCAGGCTTATAATAATGGGTTGTCAAAGCTTTGTTAAAAGTTAAGTATAATCAAAATACCCACAGAAATAGAAAAAAAAGTCTCAAAGCTCACATGGAACCAGAGAAGGTCCCAGATAGTCAAAACAATTTGATCAAAACAATACTGGAAAGATTGCCATTCTAGACGTTACAATAAATTACAGAGATATGGCAATAAAAACAATAAGGTATTGATGCAAAAACAGAATGGTAGACCAATAGAATAAAATGTGAGTGCATGGAAATACAGTAATTTTATACTTAACAGGAAAGTCAAAGAGTAAACTGGAGAAAAGACAGCATCTTTAACAACAATTACAGGAAAACTGGAGGTACAAACATACAAGACTGAATTTAGACCTACATTTATGACCTTGAACAAACGTGGTAACTTGGAGTTATCCAAGTGCATCAAAAATTTCAATTTTAAATTTGAAATAAGAAATACTATAGCTACTAAAATAAAACACAAACAGGATTTACAATATACAAGTTTAGGAAAGGACTTTCTGAATAGGGCCTAATATGCATTGAAATTAGGACCCAAAATTGGCAAGTGGGACCTCATAAAGACAAAAATCTCAGGGAAAAAACCATAAAAACACAAACATGAAAATCAAAACAAACAAAAGGCATTAAGCAAACAGTGAAATATGGGTGGGGTTTGGGTAGGAAAATGATCAAAATGTCTTGTGCTGAAAACAGACAAACAAACAAATACTAAAACCAACAATCTCGCCCCAAGCTAAGGTACAGTTAAAGAAACAAACAGTTGAATGAAGAAGAAAACTATGGGATGGAAAATACTGTCTTCTGGTACAGATATGACAGAGGATTAATACCCAGAAAATACAAAGTAATCAAAAAACAGAGTCAAGAAAACAAAAGATTCATTTAAAAATGGGTAAGGGGAATGAATAGAGAGTTTTCAATAGTAAATAAAGTTGGACAAAAAATACCTCAAAAAGTTGTCATTTCTTATTTAACTAGAGAAAGGCAAACTAAATAACTTGAAGATTTTTATCTCAACCAAATCAGAGATGTCTAAGATAAAAATCAAAACAACAACAATAAAAAACTGTCAGGAAATCCCAGTGAAAGAAGTTTTCTTCACAAAGGAGAACCCTCATCCACTGTTGGTGGAAATGCAGACTGGTATAGCCATTCTGGAAATCAGTATGGTGAACCATCAAAAACAAACAAACAAAAACCAAAACCTAAAGATAAACCTACCATATGACTCCAGCGATGGCACTTCTTGGCACATGTCCAATGGACTCAATACCTACTCCATAGATGCTTGTTCTGCAGTGTTGATATCTGCCCTATTCACAGTAACCAGGAAATGGAAACAATCTAATCGTCCTTCAACAGATGAATCCATGACAAAAATGTGCTGCATCTATACTATGGAATATAAAGCTTAAGTGGAAAATGAAACGATAAAATTCTCCAGTAAATGAGTCTACCTAGAAAAGTCTAGTGAAGTAACCAGAGCCAGAAAAACAAATAACCTATATTCTCTGACATTTAAATTTCCTAGCTCTAAATCTTCAGGTGTGAGTATACAACTTTGAGTAACTGCAGAAATTGTTGCTGGTAAACTGAGAACCACCCATATTCCAGAACCAGATGCTTCCCCAGCTCCCTTTCAGTGATCTCTCTCTCTCTGTCTCTCTCTCTCTCTCTCTCTCTCTGTCTCCCTCTGTCTCTCTCTTTCTCTCGTTGTCTCTTATGCTTGCCTCTTAAAAAACCTCTAGCCTCTCCACTTAGCACCCAGCATGAAGAACATCAAATTTATTCACTTTTGTAATCAAATCTGGCTTAAGTATCTCTTAGATAATCAATCCGAATGCAGACAAGTGGCCCCATAGATACCAATATTATTTGGAACCCTTACAAATACTGCCAGCGGCTAAGGTGAACCAAAAGAGAGTCCCCATTAGCTATTTCTCTTTTCTCTATACCATGCCTTTTGGAGAGGTGTCTTGTCTCCTCCAAACACCGTGTGAATGTCCTTTCTTTCAATTATCGTTGATGGATTTTTAAATTTATTGCAAAGCCTAAGGCAGACCTAGCAGGAGTTGTGGAGAAAGCAAAAGAGCAGTCTAGATGCAATGTGCACATGCCTGGCATGTAACCCAGACCCCTTGCAGGGTGCTGTGTCTCCCTAGTTCCCTCTGCACTATTCTCTGTTAAGATAAATAAAGATCATTTGCTTTTGCTGGCTTCTGAAACCCACACGATTAGATTACAAATCAAATTCCTTAAAGTCTGATTCTTTAGCTGCTGCTTCCACAACCAAGTACCAGGCCATGTTCCAGGAATCCAATCAAAGAGAGGGAGGAGGGAATATATAAGCAAGGGATATCAAGATCATGATGAAGAAATCTATGAGACAGCAGAACCAGCTTAAGGCAACTCATGAACTCTAGACTGACAGCTCTGGAGTCTCCATGGGACTGAGCTAGGCCCTCCATATGTGGGGACAGTGATGAAGCGTGGACTATCTGAAGGGCCCCTGGCAGTAGGAACAGGATCTATCCCCGGTGATTGAGCTAGCTTTTTGGAGCCCATTCCCTATGGGGGGATGCCATGGTCAGTCTTAATTCAAGGGAGAGGGGCTTAGTCTTGTCCTAACTTACTGTGCCAGACTTTGCTGACTCTTCATGGGAGCCCTTCCCCACTGGGAGGAGTGGATGGGAGGTAGGTTGGGAGGTGAGGTGAGGGTGGGCAAGAGGAGAGGAGGAGGGGTAGGAGGGAAAACTGTTGTTGGAGTGTAAAATAAAATTAAAGTAAATAAATAAAAATTTTTTTTTGAAAGTAATTTTTTTAAATTATAAAGAGTTTCCATTTACGCCCCTTCTCCCAACGCCCTCCCACTCCCCCCCCTCCCTCTTCTCCTCCCTCTTTGTCCCCAAGGGCAGTCAGGGTCTCCTGCCCTGTGGGAAGTCCAAGTTCCTCCCCCCTCCCTCCAGGTCCAGGAAGGTGAGCATCCAAACAGATTGCATCCCCAAAATCCAGTATATGCAGAGGAAACCAGTCCCAGTGTCATTGTCAATGGCTTCTCAGTAAGACTGCAGGCCAGCCACATTCAGAAAATCCGGCCACATTCAGAGAATCTGGTTGGATCACATGCTCGTTCAGTCACGGTCCATCTGGCCTTGGTAAACTCTCATTAGATCCGACCCCTTGTATCAGTGGGTGATAGTATCCCTCGCAGTCCTTCGTCATTTTCTTCCTTCCATTTGGATCTTGGGGGGCTCAGTTCCGTGCTCCAACGCGGGCCTCCATCTGTATCGTCATCCAACGCCAGATGAGGGATCTATGGTGATAAGCAAAATATTCATCAGTATGGTCACGGGCCAAGGCCGGTTCAGGCACCCCCTCCTCTGTCCAGAGAACAATCTGGGGATCTCTCCTTGGACCTGGGATCCCATATATAATCAAGTTTCCTATAAACTCTAATATGACTCCCTTAGTTGAAATATATTCTTCCCTGATCCCACATTCATCCTTCCTCCCTTCCCCCCATCCCGGTCAACAGAGCATTCTCCATTCCTCCCCTACTCCCTTCTCTCTAACCCTCTCCCCTTCCAACAACCCTCCCACCCCCCCCCCCCATGCACCCAAGGTTACCTGGGACTCTTGACTATTTCCTACCTCCTGGCGGATAGCTAAAAAATCTTCATCAGGTTCGTCTTCTTATTTAGCTTCTCTAGGATCACGAATAATAGGCTCAAAGACCTTTAACTATGGTTAGAATCCACTTATGAGTGAATACATACCATATTCCTCTTTTTGGGTCTGGCTTACCTTACTCAGTAAAGCGTTTTCTATGTCCATCCATTTGCATGCAAAATTCAAGATGTCATTATTTTTTACCGCTGAGTAAAACTCTAATGTGTATATGTTCCACACCTTCTTTAACCATTCTTCTATTGAGGGGCACCTAGGTTGTTTCCAGGTTCTGGCTATTACAAATAGTGCTGCTATGAACATAGTTGAACAAATGCTTTTGTAGTATGTTTGGGAATCTCTAGGGTATATTCCCAAGAGAGGAATTGCTGGGTCCTGAGGGAGGTTGACTCCCAGTTTCCTGAGAAACCGCCACACTGATTTCCAAAGTGGCTGCACAAGTTTGCATTCCCACCAACAATGGATGAGTGTTCCCCTCATTCCACATCCTCTCCAGCATAGGCTATCATTGGTGTTTTTAACTTTAGCTATTCTGACAGGTGTAAGATGGTATCTCAAAGTGGTTTTGATTTGCATTTCCCTGATCGCTAAGGAGGTTGAGCATGACCTTAAGTGTCTTCTGGCCATTCGAAGTTCATCTGTTGTGAATTCTCTGTTCAGATCAGTACCCCCATTTTTTAATTGGGTTAATTAGAGTTTTAGTGTCTAGTTTCTTGAGTTCTTTGTATATTCTGGAGATCAGACCTTTGTCTGATGAGGGGTTGGTGAAGATCTTCTCCCAGTCAGAAGGCAGCCTTTTTGTCTTACTGACAGTGTCCTTTGCTTTACAGAAGCTTCTCAGTTTCAGCAGGTCCCATTTATTCATTGTTTCTCTTATTGTCTGTGCTACTGGGGTCCTACTTAGGAAGTGGACTCCTGTGCCTATATCTTGTAGACTACTTCCCACTTTCTCTTCTATCAGGTTCAAAGTGGACAGATTGATGTTGATGTCTTTAATCCATTTGGACTTGAGTTTTGTGCATGGTGATAGATATGGATCTATTTTCATTCTTCTACAGGTTGACATCCAGTTATGCCAGCACCATTTGTTAAAGACGCTTTCCTTCTTCCATTGTATACCTTTAGCTCCCTTGTCAAAAATTAGGTGTTCATAGGTTTGAGGGTTAGTATCTGGGTCTTCTATTCGATTCCATAGGTCGACTTCTCTGTTCTTATGCCAATACCAAGCTGTTTTCAATACTGTAGCTCTGTAATAGAGTTTGAAGTCAGGGATAGTAATGCCTCCAGAAGTTCCTTTATTGTATAAGATTGTTTTGGCTATCCTGGGTTTTTTGTTTTTCCATATAAACTTGATTATTGCTCTCTCAAGGTCTGTGAAGAAGTTTGATGGGATTTTGATGGGGATTGCATTGAATCTATAGATTGCTTTTGGTAGAATTGCCATTTTTACTATGTTGATTCTCCCAATCCAAGAGCAGGGGAGGTCTTTCCATTTTCTGGTATCCTCCTCAATTTCTCTTTTCAAAGGCTTAAAGTTCTTGTCAAATAGGTCTTTCACTTCCTTGGTTAGAGTAACCCCAAGATATTTTATGGTGTTTGTGGCTATCGTGAAAGGTGATGTTTCTCTGATTTCCCTCTCCATTTCTTTATCCTTTGTGTATAGGAGTGCCACTGATTTTTTGGAGTTGATCTTGTATCCTGCCACGTTACTAAAGGTGTTTATCAGCTGTAGGAGTTCTTTGGTAGAGTTTTTGGGGTCGCTTATGTACACTATCATATCGTCAGCAAATAACGAAAGTTTAACTTCATCCTTTCCAATTCGAATCCCCTTGATCCCCTTATGTTGTCTTATTGCTATTGCTAGAACTTCAAGCACTATATTGAAGAGGTATGGAGAGAGTGGACAGCCTTGCCGTGTTCCTGATTTTAGTGGAAAGGCTTTGAGTTTCTCTCCATTCAATTTGATGTTAGCTGCCGGCTTGCTGTATATTGCTTTTATTATATTTAGGTATGATCCTTGTATCCCCAGTCTCTCCAACACCTTTATCATAAATGGGTGTTGAATTTTGTCAAATGCTTTTTCAGCATCCAATGAAATGATCATATGATTTTTTTCTTTCAGTTTATTTATATGATGGATTACATTGATAGATTTACGTATGTTGAACCATCCCTGCATCTCTGGGATGAAGCCTACTTGATCATAATGGATGATTTTTCTAATGTGTTCTTGGATTCGGTTTGCCAGTATTTTATTGAGAATTTTTGCATCGATGTTCATGAGTGAGATTGGCCTGTAATTCTCTTTCTTGGTTGTGTCTTTGTGTGGTTTTGGTATTAGGGTAACTGTAGCTTCATAAAAGGAGTTTGGCAGTGACTTTTCTTTTTCTATATTGTGGAATACATTAAGGAGTATAGGTATTAGCTCTTCCTGGAAGTTCTGGTAGAATTCTGCATTGAAACCATCTGGTCTGGGCTTTTTTTGGTAGGAAGATTTTTGATAACAGCTTCTAGTTCTTCACGACTAACAGGTCTATTTAGATTGTTCACCTGGTCTTGGTTCAACTTTGGTATATGGTACTTATCTAAAAAAATGTCCATTTCTTTTACATTTTCCAACTTTGTGGCATATAAACTTTCGTAGTAAGATCTAATGATTCTCTGAATTTCCTCTGTGTCTGTGGTTATGTCCCCCTTTTCATTTCTGATCCTATTAATTTGCAAGTTCTCTCTCTGCCGTTTGATTAGTTTGGATAGGGGTTTGTCAATCTTGTTAATTTTCTCCAAGAACCAGCTTTTTGCTTCATTGATTCTTTGAATTGTTTTCTGTGTTTCTATTTTGTTGATTTCAGCCCTCAGTTTGATTATTTCCAGTCTTCTACTCCTCCTGGGTAAATCAGCTTCTTTTTTTTCTAGAGCTTTCAAGTGTGTTGTTAAGTCTCCAATGTGTGCTTTCTCTGTTTTCTTTAGGTGGGCACTTAGTGCTATGAACTTTCCTCTTAGCACTGCTTTCATTGTGTCCCACAGGTTTGAGTATGTTGTGTCTTTATTTTCATTAAATTCAAGGAAGACTTTAATTTCTTTCTTTATTTCTTCCTTGACCCAGGGGTGATTTAGTAGTTGACTGTTCAACTTCCATGAGTTTGTTGGCTTCCTGGGGGTACCATTGTTGTTGAATTCTAATTTTAATCCATGGTGATCTGACAAGACACAGGTGGTCACTAATATTTTTTTGTATCTGTGGAAGTTTGCTTTGTTACCAAGTATGTGGTCAATTTTCAAGAAGGTTCCATGAGCTGCAGAGAAGAAGGTATACTCTTTCCTATTTGGGTGGAGTGTTCTATAGATGTCTGTTAAGTCCATTTGATTCAGTACCTCCAGTAAATCTCTTATTTCTCTGTTAGGTTTCTGTCTGTTTGACCTGTCCATTGGTTAGAGAGGAGTGTTGAAGTCTCCTACTATTAGTGTGTGTGGTTTGATGACTGCCTTGAGTTCTAGAAGAGTTTCTTTTACATATGTGGGTGCCTTTATATTAGGGGCATAGATATTCAAGATTGAGACTTCTTCCTGATGAATTGTTCCTGTTATGAGTATGAAATGTCCATCTCCATCTCTTCTGATTGATTTTAGCTTGAAGTCGATTTTGTTAGATATTAGAATGGCCACACCCGCTTGTTTCTTAGGTCCATTTGCTTGGAAAACCTTTTCCCAACCCTTTACTCTGAGTAGGTGTCTGTCTTTGTGGTTGAGGTGTGTTTCTTGTAGACAGCAGAATGTTGGATCCTATTTTCGTATCCAATCTCTAAGTCTGTGCCTCTTTATAGGTGAGTTGAGACCATTGATATTAAGTGATATTAATGACCAGTGATCGATGACTCTGGTCATTTTTTTGGGTAGTAGCGTGTATGTGTTTTCCTTCTTTGAGTTGTGCTTGTGAAGGGTCGCTAGATGTCTGAGTTAATGTAGGCAGTGTTGGGAATGTTGGATTCCTTGGGTTGTGATTTTCCTTCTAGTATTCTCTGTAAGGCTGGATTAGTAGCTACGTATTGTTTAAATTTGTTTTTATCCTGGAATATTTTGTTTTCTCCGTTGATAGTGAACAATAGCTTGGCTGGGTAAAGTAGTCTGGGTTTGCATCCATTGTCTCTTAGTTTCTGCAGTACCTCTATCCAGGACCTTCTGGCTTTCATGGTTTCCATCGAGAAGTCTGGTGTAAGTCTGATAGGTTTACCTTTATAAGTTACTTGACCTTTTTCCTTTGCAGCTCTCAATATCCTTTCTTTAGTCTGAATGCTTTGTGTTTTGGTTATTATATGACGAGGGGATGTTTTTTTCTGATCCAGTCTATTCGGTGTTCTGTATGCTTCTTGAACCTTCATAGGAATATCGTTCTTTAGGATGGGAAAGTTTTCTTCTATAATTTTGTTGAGTATATTTTCTGGATCTTTGAAATGCAATTCTTCTCCTTCTTCTACTCCTATTATTCTTAGATTTGGTTTTTTTATTGTGTCCCACAGTTCCTGAATGTTTTGTGATGAGAATTTGTTGGATTTGCTGTTTTCTTTGGACAGAGTGTTTAATTTCTCTATGGTGTCCTCAGAGTCTGAGATTCTCTCTTCTATCTCTTGTATTCTATTGGTTAAGCTTGTTTCTGAAGTCTCTGTTCGTTTACCCAGATTTTCCATAGCCAACCGGTCCTCGGTTTGTGATTTCTTCATTGACTCCATTTCAGTTTTCAAATCTTGAACTGTTTCTATTACCTGTTTGATTGTTTTTTCTTGGTTTCCCAGAATTTCATTTACGGATTTACTCATTTCTTCAAACTTTTTGGTATATTTCTCTTCCATTTCTTTACTCATTTCCTCAATTTTTTTGTTATACTTATCTTCCATTTCTTTACGGCAGATTTTCACCTCCTGTTTAAGTTCCTCTATTATTTTCATAAAGAAGCGCTTAGAGTCGATTTCTTCTATTTCTTCTGGAGTAGGGTGTTCAATTCTTCTAGTTTCGAGCTCCCTGGATTCTGGCGATGTCATGTTGCCTTTCAGGTTGTTGGAGGAATTCTTGCATTGGCGCCTGCCCATCTCCCCCACTCTGGATGAAACTCCTCAGCACTTTCTGGATAGAACTCCTCAGCACTCTCTGGGTAGGACTTCACAGCACTCTCTGGATAGAGCTCCTCAGCCCTCTCTGGGAAGAACTGCTCAGCAGGGCAACAGGGCTAGCTGGTCTTCCCAGGACTCAGGAGACAAAGGGCCTGCAGCAGTGGGGGGAGGGGAGGGGTCCCTTGGAACACCGAAGACCCTGCCGCAGAAGCTGAGGGGGGCAGGGCTGTGCTCCCTTCCCGGAGAGGCAGGCAGGCTGCCCAGGCTAGCACCCACTCACCTCTCTGGGAAGAACTGCTCAGCAGGGCAACAGGGCTAGCTGGTCTTCCCAGGACTCAGGAGCTAAATAAAAAATTTTAAAACAATAAAATGTTTAATGGAAAAAAACTTACTCTAACTGGTAGAGACACCCAGCTCCTAGTAACTCCTTTCTACAATGACAGTGCTCAGTAATTGACCACATGGGGATCACAGTAAATAATTGGACAGAAAAGCAGTGTAAGAGTTATGTAAGGCCAGTAGATATCAAAGATTGATAAGTTGTAAGGCGCTAACAAAGGTTTTAAGTATATGCAAGTTTTAAAGGTCTAAGAAAGTGTCTTAAGGTGAAGAAATACAGCTTGTAAAGGTTTAAGAAAGTGATGTAGGATGTATGCAAAAATAAAAAATGTTTCGGATTTTTTCCCTCTCTATGCTACTGTTATATTGTTTGACCCATGTATTTAGAGCTCAATGTTTCAACATTAATCATTCGAATTCTGATAAGCTATTGATCTAGTTCTGGTAAACATCAACTGTTATTACTGTTGTCATAGCTCAAAATTTTAAATTTTCTGTATGGACTTATACTTCTCATGGTGCTAAAAACATCTGTCTAATCTATATATATCCAGTGTTCTGGATAGAGGAAAGAGTGTTCATGCTTTTTATACAAAATTAGATTGGGTCATGAGTCAAAGTCATGAGTCTATTGGCTTTTCTACAATGTGGATTTTAATAATGATTACAAACATTGATAATGCTAAAATATCTAAATTATCTCTTTTTGTAAATTTAAAATATTCTTGTAAGCTTCAGGGACTCAATCGGAATCCATTTTTCACGAGTCAAATAGACTTCAGGTAAGTACTGTCAATCAAAAATCTGTTTCCCCACCTGCCTATTCCACTTATTTCTGAGGGTTAGGTCTTGCTCCTTACCCCCTGATCTTGGAACTCCCTTGCCTCAACTACTAAGACTATAGCCCTAAAAGTTTCAAATGAACATCTAAGAAGAAACTTTCCCCCTACACTCCTTAACTTTATCTTCTGCCCACCCACTCCACATATTACCTTAAAATCTGAATCTTGGACAGCTTCAAGGTAGCTATGTCTAAGTGGTCCAGTGACACAGATACTGTGTGTAATTTCTTAGCCTCAGACAGGCCTGCAGAGCCTGAACAGCAAGTGAAACATCCTGATCTTTCTGGACATGGCCAGTATCTCAGCTTTCTTAGGTCCCCAAAGATGTAGACACCTCCAGACAACAGTGATGTGGGATTTCTCTCTAAATGCTATAAATATGTTTTATTGCAATTGGTTAAAAAAGAAGTTGCTTTTGGGAAATGGCTTAACAGAATATAGCCAGACTGGAAAAGATATAGAGAGATATTAGGCTGAGTCAATGAGAAGTCATGTAGCCACCACAAGAGATAGACGCCCTCACCTGAGGCTGCGAGAACAGTGGACCACAACTTCATGGTGTCACATAGATTACTGGAGATGGGTTAATGTAAGATGTAAGAACTAGCGAGCTACTGGCCAAACAGTATTGCAAACAATATAGTTTCTGTGTGATTATTTCAGATCTGGGCAACTGGGAACAAATGAGCAGCCTCTGCCTATACAAAAGGAAGCAATCTAAAAAGTGACTTGCCCCCACTCAGGCCTCACCAGTCACCCCTTCCTATTTATTCAGCTGTCATAATAGAGAAGAGGGATGAATGTTGGTAAGAACTATCTGCATTATAGAACCAGGTGCTCCCCCAGCCTGTCTTCAGTGGCTAACAGTCACATCATTGTTAGCATCCTACTGTTACACATTTTCATTGTAGCCAAGAGTTGAATCCCCTTTATAAGGTTCTTGACATTATATCACGTTCTATTTCTCTCTCTCTCTCTCTCTCTCTCTCTCTCTCTCTCTCTCTCTCTCTTTTTCTCTTTCTCTCCTATCTCAATGCAGAGGCCTTTGACAAGCCCCCAACAAATCTCTCACAATGAGGTCTGTTGTGTGGTGTGATCTTTGAGGCTTGCCCTGGCCCTCCAATCTGACTGCTGGAAAACCCCAAGAATCTTATCCTTACAGTCATGGACAATTGTAGTTATCACCACTCACCAAAGAAGCTTTTTTTTCTACAGAAAATGGAGACCATTCCAGAAACACACAATTGGACACAATGTGAAGATCAGTGGATTGTTGGAATGCCCAACCTTGGCGAATACATCTAATCACAGATCCTGGATCTATGACACAGGGATCATGGGAGACAGAACATAAAAATGGTAAAAGTCAGTATTTCAGTAATTCTAATGTATACTTGCCAATCTTATAAAGGGCTCCATCAATATGATCTCAACAGTGACAATATCAACAGACATGCTAATGCTGAAGGGAGAACATTTTATGGGATTCCATCTCTAGACAAAGAACTACATGCGAGTAATGACTGGTGGGAGAGAAAGAATTAGCTCATCTCCCTAAAACCACATACGCACAAAGTACAAAAATGAATCAGCAAGATAAATATATATGTGTATATATTTGTGATAAATATATATGTGTATATATTTATCACAAATATATACACATATATATATTTATCTTGCTGATTCATATATATATATTCACATATATATATATTATTATACATAATAAATATATTATGTATATATTTATCACAAATATATACACATATATATTTATATGCACATACACTTGTAACAATAATGATCAAAGAAAAGGAGTTTATCAATTTGAAACCTGGGGGACATGAGAAGTGTTGAAGAGAGGAAAACATGGAAGGGGCTGGAGGGAAGGAGGGGAAGCAGAACTATTAAAATTACATTTAAATTAAAAATATCAAAAAGACTAAAGGAAAATGTATAATATAAAAATGAAAGAAAATAATAAACAATATTAGGTAAACTCTAATATGTAGAATTGTTTAGAAGGACTTAGTATATTTGAATATTACTAGATTTGTGGGAAAGAAATCAACTGTTTTTAATGGTCTAGAGTCTAATTGTACCTCTTTTATTTATAGAATTCTAATGCGTCTTTCCACTCTCCTCTGTGGGGAGCATCTTGTATAGGAACAGATAATATCCTGAGTGTATGTATATTGATGATACAAACACAGCCATGCCAAGGACCCCAATAGCTCAAACTCCCCGGAATTGGCCAAGCCTTTCCTCCGGGCTTGTGCTGATGTTGACAGTACATGCAAGCACCAGCAGTGACAGCTTCCTCCTCCTGGGTGAGTGCAGCCTGAGCCTGCTCCCCTACAGAGATCTCCACCTCCTGGGCTGCCATAATGAATGTGCTGGGTGTCCAGGTTGCCTTGTAGACATCTTCCGGGTTAACAAGCAAGCGCCCATCCAACTCCTTTTGTCTGTATGTGTACTTGCTGTTTCCTCAGTGTCTGTCATTTCTTCATTCTTAGGTAGCTCCAGCCAGGTTTCAAGGACCATGTTACAGGACAAGGCAACGGTAACATTTCATATGACCTTTTGTTTCCTTTCTCCTATAACTCTGGCCTAAAGAATCAAAACTGTTGGAACAGGCTTGAGAATTTTTTTTTTTTTAAATGTGCTACCCTCTAATTTCCTTTTTTCTCTCTGTTCTGTAAATAAGATAGACTGTAAAAGTATTTCCAGATCAGTTTTTCTTTTATAATTTAGATTACTTTCCTTCCAAATGCATCCAGTTTTAATAGCTTCTTAGATGCAAATTTCAAAGAATTTTAACATTTAATTTGTCTGTTGGAACACAATGGCCAAGGCTTTATGTTGATTAAATTGATGTAAGTGAGGCAACTCTGACAGAAGCAAGGCTCCATGATCTGTATTTAGACACCAGCAAAACATGTACAAATATTGGGATTGCTTCATGTACACCTAACAGGGAAGTAAAAATATAATGATCTAGTTTTAGGTTTCAGACTCATTGACCTTTCTGTGCATTCTGTCACTATTTTCCTTCCCAGATTTATTTTCTCACTTGGGAAACGCTAAAATAGTTGGAAATCTTTTGTTTATATATAAAAGCTCTGATTAGCTTTTTTAGATGACTTATTTTCTACAGTTTACTTTCTCACACCAGTACATTTGACAAACCACTACCCTTTGTTTTACTCTCTGCATGTTAATGTGCGCTGAAAAAATTGTTATACCCGTGTACCAGTGTCACTCAAATCTGTTTCTTAAGCTATAACATGCCTCCTGAAAACCCTAGTGATACTAAAAGACATTCTGAATATATAATGTACCATATTTAGGTGCGAGAGCAAATAAATCTCATTTCTTTCCCAACTGACAACTTTCTCCAGGTAAATTTGATGTTTCCTCTACAAAATGCATCCCATCCTTCAATATCTTGACACTAGCTGTGTACAGTGAGATTTTATACGTTAACTAATGGGATATTAAAGGGAAACGCTTTTCTAGTCATATGCTTGCAATCACTGCACTTTAGAGACCGAGGTAGGAAAGTCAAGCATGCAAGTTTATTATGGGCGTAAGCTAAGACCCATATCTCACAAGAAAAACTTTAAAAGTGAAACCCCCTTTTAAGCAAATAAGGGTGGATATGTAATGAACGGAATGAGTGTGTGGTTTGCGACTTTACTATGAAGAGAATGGGTCACATCTTGTTCAGTTTGTTGGTCTCAGGATGTTTTGAGACTTACTGAGTTGAGATGCTTATGAGTTCTTTTGAACCCGATAGGACCAGAGATGTGTACATGAGCCCAGATGCCAAATGCTGAGGCATTCAGTTTCTCTGAGTAAGATGTTTGAGAAGGAAGTCCTTATTTTGGGATGTCATTTATTTTTGTGATTATATAAAAAAATCCATTTGATATAAATACTGCATTTGAAATAGAATGTCAATAATGAAAAAATCCCTTCAATCCTGAAGTATTAATTTTAGAATAAATTCGGATTGATGTGGGAAGCATACAAAATGCTAGCTCATACAATGTAGTCATGAAATCTATTCAGTTGAACTGTCGCATGTGATTACCCTGAGGGTGGTCATAGAATTTAATTAACCTGTGGATTGGGTAAGATGGATTCCAGGAAGAGTATAGAGTCAGGGATCGAACTCCATTTAGATGGATTGAATCAAGTAATAAAAGAGAGAGGCAAGGTCAGAAGGGACTGCCGAGTTAGCCTTAAGAATGAAGAAGCATTCATAATGTGCTGTCGTACAAGACTTTCTTTAAAAAAAAAATTCTTTTGCTTTGCTAATCTTTCTATTCAGGAAACATTATCAAATTAAGATATGGCCTTTCAAAAAAGACAAAGACAAAAATCCAAAGTCTTTAATACGTAACCTAGAGATATAGAGCTGGGACAGTATAATTGTCTATATTCTGTTAATTATGTTTTAAATAAATTCTGCTTATTATATTTATTATATTCTGTTTATTATAATTATGTTTTAAATAAATAAATTGGCCAGTTGCCAGGCAGAAAGTACAGGTGGGAAAACCAGATAGGAAGAAGAGGAGGGTTAATGAAACAAGAGAATTCTGGAAAAACAAAAGCCATTCCTCCCCAGTCCTGTCCCAACCACAGAAGAAGGAAAATGTTATTGCCCTGCTGAAAAAGGTACTGAGCCACGTGGCTAGCTAGCATATAATAGAATTAATAGGCTAATATAAGTTATAGGAGTTAATAAGAAGCCTGAGCTAATGGGCCAATCAGTTTATAATTAATGTAGACCTCTGTGTGATTTATTTGGGACTTAATGGTTGCAGGAACCGGGCAGGACAGAACCCTCCTGCCCGCCCCCCCCTCCCGCCTGACAACAGTATTTTGCTTTTCTTTCCACAGGAAATGAGAGGCTGTGGATTCATTCTGTGTTAAGAAAAATCAGGTTTGATCAAGGAAGACCACTTTGGAAATCCCCAGTAGGAACAGATGGCTTGGATGTCTGAGTTCTACATCCAGAACTTATTCAAGATGTTGCCTGAGATGATCAAGCCTCACAGGATACTCCAGTCAGGACTTGATCCTAACTCTAAATTTTCTTTAGATCCCCATAAAATTATCAGTGCCCTCAACCAACAGGAAGTAGCCTGGAAAACTGCACCCACATTCCCAAAAAATGGACTATAGATGTTCTTGGTTTTTTGTTGTTGTTGTTGTTGTTGTTTTTTGTTTTTTGTTTTTTTTTAAAGAGGGGGAAGAGGTATGGGACAATTGTCTATATTCTGTCAATTATATTTTAAATAAATGCTGAATGGTCAGTAGCCAATCAGGAAGTATAGGTGGGACAACCAGACAGGAAGTAGAGGCGGGTCAATAGGAGCAGGAAAATTCTGGGAAGGAGGAAGCCCATTCCTCTGCAGTTGTGAGCCCACCACAGAAGAAGTAAGATGTGACCTGCTCCACTGAGCCTTGTGACTATCATATACTAGAATAATGGACTAATAAAAGTTATAAGAGTTAATAAGAAGCTTGAACTAATGGGCCAATCAGTTTGTAATTAATGTAGATCTCTGTGTGACTTCTTTGGGACTTAATGATTGTGGGAACTGGACAGGACAGAAAACCCCAACAACATACAGCAGACCAAAGTGCAACTTTGCTTTGTTCATAAGCTTGAAAGAATTCATGTGGATCATTGAACTTCTAGGAAGTGTGTTCTCATCCGAACCTGGATGAGTCAAGTTAGTTTTTAAAATCTCCCCCAAATTTGTGACTTTATATATCTATAGTAGTTGATGAGAGTAGAATAAATTATAAAACTAAAACTTGATAACTTCTGTGAATAAGTTCAACTGCAATCAAGCACACAATTCTTAAGAGTTAGGGAAGGACAAAACTACTGGGGTGTTTAATATATAAAATAAGTTCTTCATCTTTGATTTTTGTAGGTAGAAATTTGATTAGAAAATTACTTAGTTACCATTGATGGTACATTCTCTAAAATTCTCTGGAGAACTGGACAAGTTTATAAAAATGTAAAATTCTTCCAGAGAATTGAGATGATAGCCAGGGGAAAATGGAAACTATTCTTGGGAAGAAGAACTAGGGTACAGAAGTAAAACTAAATCCCAATCAAGGGGCATCCTGAATTTCCCAGTTGGAGATGCAGTAAGACATATGTATCAGGAGTTTGAAATTCTGATAGGGAAATAAAGATGCCAGTGGGTCCCAGACAAATCTTGCTTTTTGGATGGGTATTATCTTGTATCTGTTCCTCAACTGTGTGATCAATGTGTAAGGTAAAAAATTGTTCACTCTCTCAGAACCCCCATCTTCATGCCCCTTCATCTGTCACTATTTAAATGCATTGTTCCCTATATGAGAAGATATATTGGCTTGCTTGATATAAGAATAATAAGCCACGCTGTGCCCGATATTTTGATTAGAGAAGACTAGGAAAGCTTGGGATTTGGTGGGAGTGAACATATTTTGCAGGTGGAAGGAATGTATATCTCTGAGCAGAAGAGTGTCATTCTTGCAATACTTTAAGGGTTAACCAGAGAATCTCTTAGGTTTGCCTAAGCTCTGTACATAACATAGTCTATACTGAAAAATATTGCTTTACCCAAGTTACTCTTTGAAATGGAAGGGTGATATATTTCTTTAAGACTTTTAAATAGTCCCAGTCTGTGATATAACTAGCCCTATTACTTGGGTCACAAACCGAGTAGATCTCTTTTTAATGTATTTAGTCTTTTAAGAAGTATTATGTATTTTGAGTGTGTTTGTATGTGTGAGTACAGGCATGTACACTGAGTTGTGAATGTGAAGTCAGAGGACAGTTTCAGGAGTCAATTCTCTCTACTATTACCCTGTATAATAATAAAAATAATAAAATTAACTTGAAAAATCCACAGGCTGTGAGATCTGTAGAATAGTTCCTCTACCCAATGAACCATCTTTGTAGCTCTGGGCTTTCTTTAAATCCATGCTATGCTAAGTTGCAGTAGGAAATTGTGTGTATATCTATACCTATATCTACTGTAAAATATGCATGTATATATTTCTAGATAAAAGCTCAGTGTCACCTATAGCATCATTCAGATATCATTTTTTTCTTTGGAGAGGATTATATTGTAGGGGAATTGAAACAGGAAATTGTACTATTTACGTACAATTTATTTATGTATCTAGAGATGCCCATCACAAATATTCTTGATGATACAGCCTAAATCATAAGTCTGGGTAGGAACAATAGGCACCCTTGTAAGAGGATAATTATGGCTTACTAAGACTGTCATGAATAATATAGAAGTAAGTTGTTCAGGGAAAGTTTTGCTATTCCATTGTTTGATGGACTCATGATACCTGTATATTTTCATTCATGTTACCTTTTCTTTCATAGGATATTTATCATGGGAAATGGCATAAAGTACACAGTGTAATTTCCAAGATTAAATTAGTAAAGTTTTATCTATTTTTTTTAAATTTGGAAATAAACTATTGTACAGTAAGGGGTGGGTCATAAATTTACTATGCTTTACTATGAGCTGTATGTGTAGAAAGCCACAAGACAGGGAACCAAAGCAGAGTTTCTTCTCTCAGAAAGTTCAACCTTGGGAGCTTCTCTCAGAAAGTTCAGCCTGGAAATTCTAGCAGAGAAGCACAGCTATTCTTAACTGAAGACCCTTAACTGAAGACCCGTCCTCTTTCAGGGAAAGTGGCTCTCTTCAACCTCACAGAATCACCTTCTGGCCAGATATACATAAAACACAGAAGAGGAAGAGGATACCAGCCTAGTCAGCCAGATCAACTAAATCACCCTGGTGATTAATGAGGTGACCAATGTCACAGGCAGATATCCTTTAGCCAGCAAAAACTGAACTCAGCAGTGAACATTTTGCCTTTTGGTTTGTTTTGGCTACTCTCCCCGACATTGGTTTTTGCCTATTTTCATTTTTGAGATTTTGTTTGTTTGTTTCATGTTTTTGCTTCTCATTATTTGCTTTTTTTTAAGAGAGAAAAAAATATATCAAGTTGGCTAGACAAGAAGGTGGGAGGAACTGGAAGAAGTTACAGGAGGGAAAAGATGAAAATGCATGATTTTTTTATAAAAATTGTCTATAAAATTAGATTACATTGGCTATAAAAAGTCATGACAAAACTCTGGTCTTGATGGGGCAGACCCTCCTGGGTTTGTGCAACAATCCCCCACCCAAAACAGCATCAGCAACAACAGCAATGACAACAAAGCCGTGAACCCAGCTGGAAACCACTTTTGTGGACTCAGTTTACCCAGACTTTCAAGTTGGACATAGCGGTGCCTTGCCTTTTACTATGGTGCTCTTGGAGAACCCAGGAAGCTCTCTGCAAAAATGTTGCTTTAACTCACTAAATGTTGAAGTATTTTAATAGAAAAGCAGAAATATATAGTTTATCTTTTTATATTTTATACATTGTGTAAAGATTTAGAAATTGAAAATATCACAAACTGTAGCTAAACTTGACATGTTCCAACTTTAACTTCCCATACGTGCTGTTACTTTTAGATTTTGAAGAACATGACTCTCCAACTCCAGTAATAGAACTGGATTTTGGTTGGGTTGTGAATGCCTGTGTTCATCACTATGTCTTGATTCTGGAAATGTTGAAATTTGTTCTGATTAACTTAAGTGAATAAGGAAAACCATGAGTAGTTTGAAATAAATAATGCTGTTCTCGCTCTTCTGGCATTTACTCTGTATCCCCTGAGCCTCCTCTAGATTGTTAAAATTGTACATGTATGACAAAGAATGCCTACCGCTGTGCATAATATGACTGCCACATGCTCCCTTCATGACTAAGTGCCCATGTTGTGATTCTTGTGTGTCTGAGCAATGAGAACTGCTGGGAAACTGGAAACCGGGATGAAGAATTCTTTTATACAGTCATCACATCCAAGGGATTTATTTCATAGTCTGTATTTCTCTAAAGTATGTGACATCACCTTATGGTTAAACACACTCAGATACTCATGGGCTTTTACTTTCTCTGATGCTACAGGATGTCCACCAGGGAGACACTTTGGTAGGCCAGTACTGTTTCCATGACTCCCTGGTTTCCTGTCTACTGACTTCTGAAGAAATCTGCATGGCTACAATTTCTGTGCCTTTTGGCCTCATGAAAGTTTCATCTCTAAGGATTTATTACTTCTTGCTTTTCAAATTCGTCTGAGTTGTAAACTATAATTATAAAATTCTATTTCAACATAGATGGAAATTTCTGGTATGTAATCAGAGGAAAAATAATCATAAATATTAAAAACTGAGTAAAATGGAATTTTTATAAGAATTACATGCGAGTTTTATGTGAGGACTATGCTATAAAGTGCTATTTCTATGCTAATAAACTAAGAAAACAGTTGTTAAATGAGTGAAGAATACCCCCTCTCTTTTTATTTTTCAAATCATGGCAAGTGGAGGTGGTACAGTTCATTATCCAATGTTTTGAATTTTTTACAGTTACTTAGCTGAAGGTTTTGAAAATGAGACCCAGGAGTTGAGTCCAAGGCCCTGCTTTTGGATCCGGGGTTTCTCTGGGTGGCAGACTGTTACAGAGACTTTAGTGCACCGCGCTGTCCACATTATTCTGCCAGGTCAGGAAAGGATCTGTCTCTGAGGCTCTCTAATCTAATCTCTGCTGAGTCCACTGGGTAATTCTGAATTTATTGTTTCCTTGTCACAGTATTGAGATGGAGTTATAAACTGTCACGCTTTTTGTACTTGATTGCAGTTTCGGGATGAAGATCACGGACATTTTCTTGTAAACTTAGAGTATCAGAGAAGTGTGAAATTATGCTTCTGGTAAGGAGCATTTTATCATTTCTGAAATTTCTGTCCACTCAAGGTTCGTTTCTTCTATCCTACACAATGATTATGCTGAAGAAAATTTATCATACTTTCTGCTTTTGCTCATGAGCTGTTGAACTCCTTAAAATTTTCACATTCCTGTTTAAGTTTTGACACAGGCAGATTTTCTTCTGTAGCATCCTTGAAAATTTCACTCTTCCCACATTTAGAACAACAACAACAAAAATCATTGACCAATATGTTTTGTGGTGATATTTTGCTTGTGCTTTTCTGAAGATCAGAGTGCAGAAGTAGCCACACTAGTTAGCCATAGAGGCCAGGCGTTGGTATTACATGCCTTTAATCCCAGCATTCCAGAGACAGAGGCAGATGGAGCTCTGTGAGTTCAAGGCCATCCTGGCCTGGGCTCCATGAGGTTGAGTCAGTTTAAAAAAGAAACAGAGCCAAACGGTGGTGGCTCACACCTTTAACACCCTTACTAGGGAGGTGAAGATGGGAAGTAATACTGCTGGGCGGAAAGAGGAATATAAGGCAGGGTGAGACAGGAGTTCAAGATTTCGATTTCGTCTGAGGTTTTATAGAGATGGCATTCAGTTTGAGTACTTGTAGAGAAAGAATACCCCATTCAGACTGAGGATTTCATAGAGGTAACAACTAGTGGCTGACTGCTCTGCTTCTCTCTTCTTTGACCTTTCAAGTTTCACCCCTGATATCTGATCCAGGTTTTTATCAGTAAGACCAAATAGAAATTGCTCAACAGGGTTTATTCCAAAGTGCTTTTTCCAAAGGATATGCTAGAGAATTAGGAATAAAACTGTAAGTCATGGAGCCTACACTAAGATTTCTAAGGAAAGTTAATAGATATATGGTCAGTGTGTTTATATATTAGTCTGTGACCAATGCACAGGAGACAGCATATCCATAACAGCCAATGCATGTCACAAATGCTGGCATTTGACGCAGCCCATACAGCTAGTTATGAGGGTTCTCCCACACTAAAGTACAAGGCACAGTTCCTATAAACTGTCTTGAAAGATAAAATGTGAGTTTTGATTTTGTATTATAACAAATGTTTGTCTTCTATTTTTTTTCTGCAGTTAAAAAATAACAAAATAGTTACCGGTTTCAGTATTCTATACTAGAATTCTAAGCATTTCCTCTACCAAACTAACCCATGTTTCAAAACATCGGTTACCATTCGTCTATAGAAAACTTGTGCTTTGAGCATATATACTTCTGCTATCATATTGCGTTGCAATTCTTATACCCTTTACTTTAAAAATTATCTCTTTCATTTTTTTATGAGAAAGTAATTTTATTAAATTATAAAAGTTTCCATTTCCGCCCCTCCTCCCAACACCCTCCCACTCCCCCCACTCCCTCTCCTCCTCCCTCTCCATCCCTAAGAGCAGTCAGGGTTTCCTGCCCTGTGGGAAGTTCAAGTTCCTCCCCCCTCCCTCCAGGTCCAGGAAGGTGAGTATCCAAACAGACTGGATCCCCAAACTCCAGTATATGCAGAGGAAACAAGTCCCAGTGTCATTGTCAATGGCTTTTCAGAAAGACTCCAGGCCAGCCACATTCAGAGAATCTGGCCATACTCAGAGAATCTGGTTGATCACGTGCTCGTTCAGTCCCAGTCCAACTGGCCTTGGTGAATTCTCATTAGATCTGTCCCCTTGTATCAGTGGGTGATCGCACCCCTCGCAGTCCTGTTTTCCTTTTTCATTTTCTTCGTCCTTCTGCTCCTCATTTGGACATTGGGGGGCTCAGTCCGGTGCTCCAATGTGGGTCTCCATCTGTATCGCCATCCATCGTCGGATGAAGGTTCCCTCTGGTCTTGCCTTCTTTGCTCATGTTTTCTTTCCTTCTGCTTCTTGTTTGGGCCTAGGGAGTTAAGTCCAGTGTTCCAATGTGTGTCTCTGTCTCTATCTCCATCCATCGCCGGAAGAAGGTTCTATGGTGATAAGCAAAATATTCATCAGTATGGTTATGGGCCAAGGCCAGTTCAGGCACCCTCTTCTCTGTCCAGAGAACAATCTGGGCATCTCTCCTTGGACCTGGGATCCCATTTATAGTCAAGTCTCTTGTAAACCCTAAAATGACTTCCTTAGTTGAAATATATTCTTCCCTGATCCCATATCCATCCTTCCTCCCTCCCCCCCATTCCAGTCCACCGAGCTTTCCCCATTCCTCCCCTACTTCCTTCTCTCTAACCCTCTCCCCTTCCAACAACCCCGCCGCCTCATGCACCCGAGGTTACCTGAGACTCTTGTCTATTTCCAATCTCCAGGAGGATAGCTACATGATTTTCATCAGGTTCAGCTTCTTATTTAGCTTCTCTAGGATCACGAATAATAGGCTCAAAGACCTTTAATTATGGTTAGAATCCACTTATGAGTGAATACATACCATATTCCTCTTTTTGGGTCTGGCTTACCTCACTCAGTAATACAATTAAATCATTTCCCTATTCTTTTTTCCTTCCAAATTCTCCCATAGATCTCTCCTTCCTTTTTTTTTTTTTTTGAGTTCGTGGCCTCTTTTTCAATTAATGGTTATTATATACATTCATTATTAGATATAATACATGTATACATATATTCTAAAATATGTAAGTGTAATTCTTGGTATAATGTTCCTCTTATATGTGTTTTCAGGGCTGATCATTTGGTACTGGATAAGAAAAAACTGATGCTTTTTTCTCCTGGGTAAGATTCTTTCAGTGTTATTTTAAATAAAACTCTGCTAAGTGCAGTGAAAATCCAGAGAAATGTATAATCCCTATCACTGTGATATAGTCTGAAATAAGTAAACTAAAGAAATTTTATTTAGTTGAAGTTTGAGTTTTCTAAAATTGGCTTCTTGGCAAAGAAATCTTAACTGCAGAAATAATGTTAGTTAAGAAAATAACTTCTCGGCTGCATTTTCTCCTACAATCGACAGCTCTTTTCAGAAAATTACTTTTTCTCGCTTGGAGGGATGATAGGCATGCGGTTCTTAATCTCTCCATTTATCCTCTGAAATGCTCTCATTTGGAAGGGATTTTTTTCCTACTAAGTATGTCTACTGAAACATTATTTAGACTTATCAAAGTTATGTGTTCCATGCATTTCTGTGTGTTTAAATGTTGGACAGTTGCTTCAGCTTGTATTTTGGAAGGAACATAGGAAATACAGATTAATTTGTGAATAAACAATTTTTTATTGCTTGTTCTATTAATTCTGAAAAAGAAAATAAAAACCAAAGTTTAGTGGTCATATCACAGTGGCACAAGGCTACATTATTGTTCAAAGCTGTTTAAGAGGATGTAAAGGATATTTTCTTAAGAAGCATAATATGAAATGTCCTCTGGTTTTGAAAGTGTGAGATCAGGGGATGATTTGCACAAGGACACTGAAGAATCACAATTGTGAGATTCAAAAGCAGGTCCAGATGGAGTGAGTGGTGCTCCAAACACTGAGAAAGCATGTTCCTAGTCAGATAGGTTTTGAGAAATCATTCTGAGAAAGAAGTGTCGGCCAGTGCTGCTCCGTTGGGTTGTTATCCCAGTTTTGCACGTGTGTGTGTGTGTGTGTGTGTGTGTGTGTGTGTGTGTTTGCATGAGCGTGTGTGGATGTGTGCGTGTGTTTGCATGTGGGTGTGCATGTGTTTTGGGGGTTTGGAGGTGCCGCAGAACAGGTCTTTACTAGGTAGTTCTGCATCTTAGAAATCTTTCTCCTTGTCTTACTCTCAGATCCTACTTTCAGCAACATGTGGACCTTTAAAAAATATGTGTAGGAAAATGTCAAAATCTATCTCTACATATTCAAATATTTGTTTCAGTTACTGATAAAAACACACTATGATAAGCAGAATGAAATCATATTAATTCTAGAAGAACTAAGATCAACTCTACTAAGTAAAAATAAAATGAATATAAGCATAAAATCTATAAATAATATATATATATTATAAATATAAGTATATGTTTATCAAGAATATTTTATAAAAGTAGATGTTCAATTATTTATTTCATTTTCCATACTAGAATGGAGTGAGGTTCTGCGTTTATCTGATTCACAGTGATTATTCCCAGCATTATACTATTTCTTGATTAATTAAATAGATGAAAAATAAATATCAATTTAGTATTACATTTGATAAATTACCAATTTTTATTTTGCACTGTGTAACTTTTATTGCAAAATCAAAATTTCTCATTAAAATAACAATATTTAATATTATTTTATTCAGTAGTTTAAAAGCAAGAAATAAATGTACTCTAAATTCACTAATCTTAGGTTTTACACAATAGTTACTATATTTATCTCTTTTTCCTCTTCATTTTTTCATAAGAAAATTTACTTGAACTTTCAAGAATATCCAAGTGCAATTTAAAATTTACTGATTACATGTTTACTATATTATAAAACTTTTGGCTTGCTAAGAAGACTTGGTTTTCTCTATTATATTTCTTTAAAGCACAGTATAAGTATTATGATTTTTTACCTTCATGGTAAGGAAATTTTGAATTGGGAAAAATTATCCATGGTTACAGTCTTGAATTATTGGTAAAAATTGTTCCAGTAGCAAAGAAAACAAATATGTCAATATCATAATAGCATGATCTTTAGTATACTGTGTAAATTTTACTCTGGTGTATACATCATATTATGAGAGTCTTTGCCTTATATTACTTCACTTCCCTTGATATAGTTTATAGGATGCATTTATCAATAATGATTTACCTACTTTGTTTTGGCAATTAGTCTGTGAGATGACTGTCATTTGATCACTTCACAGAGCAAAGGGAATAATGTCTATTTTCAAGCCATATACCTAGTAAATGACAGCTAAGATCTAATGTATTTAGTGGGTAGAACACACTCTTAGCCTCTATTTTATGCTATAGCAATTTACCACTTGATTTAAAGTAATAAACTTGATTTAAAGTAATAAACTTAGTTAGTAAAAAGCCTCACAGAAAGTGTTAATGCAAGAAAGTTTATTTATTAAAATATTGCGATTGTCTTCAGATAGAAGATGATGGTGAATACTACTCTCTTGGCCAGGTCTGTCACATCAATCATTTCATCCCACAATACTGGATTCCTGAAGGCAAGGTAAATATCCCATGCATTACAAAAGTACTAGGAAAGGATTTTGAAGTCATAACTCTGATGTTGGTGTGACAGCCTGTCCTATGTAACTATATGTCCCACTGACTAAAGTAAATGTATCTAATATATAATTACACTCTGCAAACCATAGAACTGCTCAAAGATACAGTAACCACCAATGACATTAATTAGGTGTTACTAAACTCAGTGTATTAATAGAGATAGCTGAGTAAACAATGGAGTTATCCCTGGTCAGTAGTTGGGATATGCTTATGTCATTCAGCATTAGCTTCCTGCTGAGTTAATTCAGAGAAGGCAGGAAAAGGTACAATATCAGGTGGATAAATAAGACTTGAATTTGATCATGTTATTTTGTGTTTAGTAATCACCAAGTCCATGCTCTTTAATTAATCTCAGTCCGTGTTGTCTTCTCTGTTGGCATGGCCATGTGCTTCTGACAATAAGGATGTAGGTATTCTGCTACGACTTGACTCTGATGGGTTGACCTTGTGAAATGAGGCTGGTTTAATTACTGAATGATTCTTTGGTTCTTAGAAGTACTGCAATAATGCAAAATTATGTTTTGCTTGGTGTTAATAAAACTCTCAGAAATGTTGCTTATCAACATAGCTTAGTATTTTATTAATCTTTATTGAAATTTCAACACACACACACACACACACACACACACACATACACACACAGAGAACCTAGAGTCTCTCACATGCTATATAAGTGATCAATCATTGAACATATGGTTCTTCTCTTACTTTTTATTTTGATTACAGGGTATCGCTGGCATGCCTACAGTAGCCTTAAATATCCACAGTGATCCACAGTGGTTGGGTTTAAAGACCTGTATTACAACTTCCGTGTAATCCCGACAAAGGAGAAAGCTAAATAGAGTACTCTAACCTAGCAGTTTCAAACCTACTCTCACTGCTGGGTTCTCTGGCAGAAAGGGCGGGGGCGGGGCGGGGCGGGGGGGGGGGGTGCAGAGCCGGACCTGCTGGACTTTTCCCTTGGGCTAAGCGGGATGGTGAAAGTTGATGACCCAGACCTCCCTGCTAGCCACCGGGGAGAAACACACACACTGAGTGGGGAGTCTGTCAAAGCAGGATCTATTTCAATTGCATCAAGGCAAGAACTTCTATAGGTTGAGAAAGGGGGTGGAGCAAGGAACAAGGGCCAATAATATTCTGCCACGTTAGTGGTGGCTGGGCAGAGGCGGGCCTAGGTGGAGTAGCCAGAGACAGGTCTCCAAACTTGACCTAGACTCAGGAAGTTACACCGAGCCTCATGCCCAAGCCTCATGAAGCCCAAAAACTCACTTATCCATAAAACATGTTTTCTCTCTATATACATGTGTATATAGGGAGAAAGAAAGTGGGGGGAGGGAAGAAGAAGAAAGAAACAGAGAGAGGAATTTTTTCTTGAAAAAATCTTTTAAAAAATTTATCTAATTGCTGGACTTACAAATTAGACAATTTCCTTCCTGTTTGTAGAACAAAAATTCAGTTTCCTTTTAAAAGCAAAACAAAAATAAATAAATTTAGGTAAAGTGTGGTCGGTTGGCTTCTATCAGTTTTGTCTTTACATTATTATCCAAATCAGTGTAGTTGTAAAGGAAATATATTTTAATGGGAATAATAAGAGTTTACTTCTTCATGAAACAAAGCTTGAGTGGAGGCTTGCTCTGAGCTTTCCTAGGTGAGTTAACTAACTTGTCAGAAGCTATGAGGTCACTCAACAAAGAAAATGCTGAGCTGTAGAGAACTGGCTCTCTAGCTAGCTTGTGTATAGAGTAAACGCGACACACTTTTTTTTTTTAACCACTTTATCTTTAGTAACAATGTGGTAAGTGCTGGAGAGACCAAAACTCTCCCCCACAAGAAAGAAAAATCCTTCTACAATCCAACAAATCCGCTACACAAAATTTCAAGTCAAGTAAGAAAAGTTTGCTGCCTGTGATCCATCCACATGTCGCTCTCACCAACCATAAGGGCTGCTGCTCCCTTGATTTTGCCATTCCAGCTTCGCGCATAGGCAAGACATGTATCTCTGTTGCTAGAGGCTGCTGTTCAGTGTTTGTCGTTATAGAAGTCCGAAGAGACTAAGACAGTCTTCAAATCAAAAAGAAGTCACCTACTTATTGTTTAAGGAGAGTTTCTAAGGTGTTCTGCCATGTACTATTTTTCTCAGTTTTCAGACTGAATCCTCTTGTCACAAATGCTACATTTATAAATATTTTACTAATACTCTTATGTAATGACAGTAGTAACTGTTATTATAGGTTGTCTATCTACTAGGTACAAAGATCTTAAGGGAGTGACTTTGACCTCAATGAATTTGTACATCAGTTCCCTATAGGATGTATTATATATCTTTGAACAAATTTAGGGCTTACATGTTTAATAACTTGTCCATCATCAAACAACCACCCTGTTCCTTTCTTTTAGTGCATTTTACCATTCTTAACATGGTAGCATTTACTTGGTATAAGATTAGGGTGGAAGGGAAAGGAGTGGGGGAAGTGGAGAGGTAGATGTCAACTATCCTGTGAATTTTCTGTGTATGAAATAAAATTGTTTCATTAAAATCAGATTTAAATATAAAAAAAGTTTACCACTGAACAAAAATTAAAAATTGAATCATTGCACCCTTGGAAATTGTATGAGGTTTTATATGCAGAGACAAATCTGTCAGTAAACAAGACACACCTATTCAAGCATATTCTCAAGTGATAAATAGTTCTTAAATAGGAGAATTCAACAATATCATTTATTACAGCTAGTCTATTTAACACTCACTTGGGATTGCAGTAACTACCTGTGTCTCTTAATAGATACAAAGAAAGCGTACACTGTGTGCATCTACTGACAATAGAGAGTTCTTCAATGCCCAAAGAAGGAAGCTTTTGCCTTCTCACAGAAACTTGGAGGCAGGGATCATAAATTTTCCTTGTACAGGCTGCCAATTCAATGGTATGACTTGTAGGTAGATGAGACGTCATCCCTGGGTCATGAGCTGGCGAAAGTCTCATTTAGGCTTTGAGAACAATTTATATGTTTTTCAAAGAGACAGATTAGACAATGGTACTGTTTCCTGGATGAAAACCTTCAGGATGAGTAAGGATAAAATTGACTTTACTTGTGGGAGAATTAAAATTCTTTTTTAAAAATTATCTTTTTTCTTTTTTTATGACGTTTTTTAAAAAGTTTATTAAATTATGAAAGTTTCCATTTCCGCCCCTCCTCCCAACACCCTCCCACTCCCCCCTCCCCCTCCTTCTCCCTCTCCATCCCTAGGAGCAGTCAGGGCTTCCTGCACTGTGGGAAGTTCAAGTTCCTACCCCCTCCCTCCAGGTCCAGGAAGGTGAGTATCCAAACAGACTGGATCTCAAAAATTCAGTATATGCAGAGGAAACAAGTCCCAGTATCATTGTCAGTGGCTTTTCAGAAAGGCTCCGGGCCAGCCACATTCAGAGAATCAGGTCACATTCAGAGAATCTGGTTGGATCACGTGCTCGTTCAGTCCCAGTCCAACTGGCCTTGGTGAACTCTCATTAGATCAGTCCCCTTGTATCAGTGGGTGATCGCACCCCTCGCGGTCCTGAGTTTTTTTTCATGTTCTTCCTCCTTCTGCCCCTCATTTGGACCATGGGGGGCTCAGTCCAGTGCTCCAATGTGGGTCTCCATCTGTATCGCCATCCATCGTCGGATGAAGGATCTAAGGTGATAGCAAAATCTTCATCAGTATGGTTATAGGCCAAGGCCGGTTCAGGCACCCTCTCCTCTGTCTAGAGAACAATCTGGGGTTCTCTCCTTGGACCTGGGATCCCATTTATAATCAAGTCTCTTGTAAACTCTAAAATGACTCCCTTAGTTGAAATATATTCTTCCCTGATCCCATATCCATCCTTCCTCCCTCCCCCCATCTCAGTCCCCCGAGTTTTCCCCATTCCTCCCCTACTCCCTTCTCTCTAACCCTCTCCCCTTCCAACAACCCTCCCACCCACCCCCCCATGCACCCGAGGTTATCTGGGACTCTTGTCTATTTTCAATCTCCAGGAGGATAAGTACATGATTTTCTTCAGGTTCACCTTCTTATTTAGCTTCTCTAGGATCTCGAATAATAGGCTCAAAGACCTTTAATTACGGTTAGAATTCACTTATGAGTGAATACATACCATATTCCTCTTTTTGGGTCTGGCTTACCTCACTCAGTAAAGCGTTTTCTATGTCCATCCATTTGCATGCAAAATTCAAGATGTCATTGTTTTTTCCGACCCAGATATTAACCCACAAACCTATGAACACTTGATTTTCGACAAGGGGGCTAAAGGTATGCAATGGAAGAAGGAAAGCATCTTTAACAAATGGTGCTGGCATAACTGGATGTCAACCTGTAGAAGAATGAAAGTAGATCCATATCTATCACCATGCACAAAAATCAAGTCCAAATGGATTAAAGACCTCAACATTAATCTGACCACTTTGAACCAGATAGAAGAGAAAGTGGGAAGTAGTCTACAAGACATAGGCACAGGAGACCACTTCCTAGGTAGAACCCCAGTAGCACAGACAATAAGAGAATCAATGAATAAATGGGACCTCCTGAAACTGAGAAGCTTCTGTAAAGCAAAGGACACCGTCAGTAAGACAAAAAAGGCTACCTTCTGACTGGGAGAAGATCTTCACCAACCCCTCATCAGATAAAGGCCTGATCTCCAAAATATACAAAGAACTCAAGAAACTAGACACTAAAACTCTAATTAACCCAATTAAAAAATGGGGGTGCTGATCTGAACAGAGAATTCTCAACAGAAGAACTCCGAATGGCCAAAAGACACCTAAGGTCATGCTCAACATCCTTAGCGATCAGGGAAATGCAAATCAAAACAACTACGAGATACCATTTTACACCGGTCAGATTAGCTAAAGTCAAAAACACCAATGATAGCCTATGCTGGAGAGGATGTGGAGAGAGGGGAACTCTCATCCATTGTTGGTGGGAATGCAAACTTGTACAGCCACTGTGGAAATCAGTGTGGCGGTTTCTCAGGAAACTGGGAGTCAACCTCCCTCAGGACCCAGCAATTCCACTCTTGGGAATATACCCAAGAGATGCCCTATCATACTACAAAAGCATTTGTTCAACTATGTTCATAGCAGCACTATTTGTAATAGCCAGAACCTGGAAGCAACCTAGGTGCCCCTCAATAGAAGAATGGTTAAGGAAGGTGTGGAACATATATCTTTTTCTTTTTAATAAACATAGTACAAACTGCTTTTAATTCTGTAGTACCAAGGAGGGAAGGAGAGAAACATCAAAACGTTCTCTTCATTTCAGTTCAAGGGATTTTGCCTTCTCTTTTTCACAGAACACAAGCAATGCGTCATCTGGATGAATGGTGTTACACTCCTTGTACTCTTTGGGAAATGGAATGGAAGACCTCAATTGTGCTGCAGAATATAATAGGTTAGGTGCTGTCACTTTACATATAGGCATCCAAAAAATATCTACCATGGGAAATAACGAATCAATAATGTAATATGGAATTCTAAAACAGAAGAAACCCTATTCAATGGTAGTCACTTAAGTTTTCTCTTAGAACAACTGCTGGAAATACAAAATGAAGCAACAGAAGCTGTATTAGAATTGGATTAGGTGTCAGCTGCATGTTTATCAGACTTTTTATTTGAAGTAGTTTATTTATTATTAATAACCTCGGGTGCGTTTCAGCAGTCAAGTTTCAACAAAGGTTCTCAGGCAGAGTTACCCCTTCTTCTTTCCTAAATTTGTGCATTGTCATGAAGGATGGTGTCTAATCACTTGGTAGTTTTGACAGCTGAACTCTGGTCTTTGGCACTGAGAAAGATGTGGCTAAATTCTCATCCTTATCACACAGTGGCAGGAACACTGACATTGAAATCAGAATTCAGTTCTGCTCCAACTTTGACTGGTGCTGGTTTGCTTGTAATCCTGTCCACCTCCCTACCTTTCTGTGGGAATTAAATAACGATCTGAAATGAGTGCAGTGTAGTTCTCAAACAAAGGGCGGCCTGAGAGACACTTAAGGAGAGAATGCCCATGGGCTAAAACTGTTTCCAAGCCTTCCCCAAAGCTGGTATTTCATGTTTCACTTATCCACAATTTAATAATATTTCTGACATCACCCCCTTTACTTTTCAGTCTTTTTTCTATGTGTATTGTTTTAGGTAGGTGTTTACACTCAAATTTATTAATTTATTTCTAAGTTCACCTTATGAGTGCAAAGAGATTAATTGGTATCCCTTGGTGTCTCTGAGATTTATTTAAAACTGGAAATGGATTTAGCAGACATACCTGTTATGAAGTTTAAAAAAAGGTAAAAACATGCTATCTCCTTGGTGATATATTTCATTTTCATTTATTGAGAGATGTTTTCTTTTTAGACAATATACCATTCTTTACAGGGTTCCTTTTAATAGGACAGTCGTCAAAAACCCTGATTTTACCTGGCAGGGAGTAGTGATGAGCTGTTTGGAAACTCGGTGTTGTTTCTGTTAGCACTGTCTCTGTGGAGCTTGAAAACAGCGTGTGGTCCATCAGCTGCCATTACACACATGTTGCAGAGTCCCTGGAACATCCTGTTTTCTGATAAAGACAGGGTGGCCTTTCTACTTCTCATAGCAAAATGAATTTTCAGTATGAAATTTAGGCAACAAAGCTAGTTTTTGAAAGCTGTAAATTTTTCTTTTACTCATTTATTTCCTAGAAATATCTGTCACAGGTAGAGAAGCGCAGAGTGTTATCACTTATCCCGCATGCTGATGTGAAGAATATTCTGTTCAAAAGTCAATGAGTAAAGAAGTTTCTTAAAATATTAAAAGGGTTATTTTTGAAATGGCAGATATGTTCAGGTATTCATTCACAGTTCTTCATAAAATCAAACTAAGATCATCTTAGGAAATGATAGTTTCAGGAATATTCTTGTTTTATGAAAGTTCTTCCTTTTACAACCATGGTATTATTTGTCAATCTGTGAGTTCTGATACTTGCATTGATTGAAGAGTTAAGATTATTTTAAAATGAAGTTAAAATGATAAATTTGAGTAGGGAAGACAAAAACATGATTAATAAGAAAGAAAAATCGTTAAGATAGTGCAAATTAACAGAGCAAGTAGTGAAATGGAACAAAGTTGAAAATAGGGGACTGGTGTTCTCATTGATATTGGCTGTATGAATATGAACAGACTTCTAGCACTGACTAACTTCTATGTCATTTCTTAAGGAGACCATGGTTAGGAAATAACCATGTAACTTTCCTCACTTGCTGCAGGGAGGTTTGTTAATCCACTTTTATCTTCTGTTTGAACATTTGGGTTTGGTGCTCACTAAGATGTGAATTTATTGTGTCTGGTTAGAATATCACTCAATTTGTGGTTTTCAAAGCCCCATAGACACATCACAATAACTCCTTTCCTATGGGATTTGATTTGTGTAAGTTGTGAATACAAAGGTTATCACTTGACGTCTTCTAGAACTGCAGATTCAAGGTCAGCTTAAGAAAATAAATCTTTCAATAGACTGCTTCTTACAAAAGGGAATTTTCTGGACTCTACCATTGCTCCCCACTTCCTTCTGCTCTTGCTTTGAGATGATTCTGTAAATAATCCCTTTATCGTGGACGTTTAGCCTTTGGAATTGTGTGCCAATAAATTTCTATTCATTTTGAATTGCCTCAAAATACACCCATGTTCTACAGTTTTAGAGTTCTTTAGGGAATCAAATAGTTCTTAACTCATAATCTCTAGAAATATTTTATTATCCAGACTACATCTCAGCAAGTACTTTTTTTAAAAAAAAGTTTTGTAGTAAATGGTTATTTTCTCACTTATTTTTTAGGCACATTTTCCCCACGTGAGTTTGTGGTTTTATTCCAAAGTTAATTGTCATTTACTAAAGAAAGGAACTGGCTGAGATGTGTAGGCACAGTGATTTTGTGCTCATTTCATTGGAAGCGTCAGGAGAAGGAAGATAGACCACGTCTGAATACTGAGTTCAGCTGAAACCCAGGGGAGAGTTCTCAGTATGTCCAGTCTCAGAAGAAAAGAGCTGAGAAGATTAGGAGTGAGGCTGCTCAGTGGGATTTGCAGAGCATATCAATTCTAGTGAGCACATGTGCTTCTCTGAGAGTAGGCCAAGTGTTTACTAATTGATACTAATTCATGCTAGACTCCTACTCCACACAGACCTCGGAGAGATGAGGGTGCTATATCTACTGATATTTGCATATCAAGGCTTTACTGACTAAAGCCATTTCATGGTCTGTAAAAACTGTTTAAAGAGTCAGAGAATTTACAACTAGGAATTTTCCAAAGAAAATGCTCTGAGCACAAAAGGGGTTTGGTATGTGTAGTTCCAGAGAGCTGTCTGCTGTGTAGCAAAGCTGAAGGAACAGTGTAGCCATTTTGTTCTATGTTATCCTTCTCTTTCTTGACCCATTTGCAGCCTTCTCAGGAGAGCTGTTGGCAGTTTTGGTGACACCATACAGTGTACCTGTGGGAATTAATAGGAAAAGATTCTAACATAATCGTGCAGGATCAGAGAGGACCCAGCTCACGGCTCTTCCACACACTCAGAGTTTTATTCTCACAATTCATCTTTGCTGCTTTTTATCAACTTCAGTATTTTGTGCTACATTTAACTCAGCCACGGTTGTAGTTCTGGAGGCAAGGTCTATTTTTGCTCTAACACTGAAATAACGTTTTTATGACATAAAAGAAAAAAAACCCTATTTTGCAAAGCACTAGTGAATAATGTAGATTTTAGAAAAGATTTATGAAGGGGAAAACAGAATTTAGGTCACATGAAAAATTGAATTCTCCTATAATCCGAATCTCTCTATCCCTTGTCATTTTGAAGCTCTTTGTTTTTTTGTACCTTTATATCTTCAGTGAACATGTGTCCTGAAGCAAATAGACTTTTTCTTCTAGCTGTCTAAGACAAAACTGGACTTGGTGAGGTAGAGTCAGTCTATTCAGGGGCAATTCCAGTGCTCACCCCGCCTTCTCAGCACCTGCCACAAACAGCAAGCTTGTCTTGGATATTTCACCTCAAGCAGAAATGCCTTCCTCCCAAGTGTATAGTCCTTTTCCAAATGCCAGTAGTAGGAAATTTGTGGTTGAGGACCTTTTCTCTGCAGATTTACAAAAAACTCAAAAGGAAAGAGCCTGCCCAGACAAAATCACCACTTCCAAGACCCTGGAGTTGCCAGTCAAGAGGAATTCTCTGCTCTTTAGACCTGGGAGTCTTTCGAGGCCTGGCTCACTCTTACTCATACATAATTAAATTACTTTTGTTAAACCTCTGAGGCAAGGCCATTCAACCTTTCTTAAGGATCCTTAATATGGTTGGAGGTCTGCTTGAATCCCCTTTACCAAAATATTAAAACAGAATTTATGAAACAAATCCAGGCCATTCAAAATCCAAAATACATCATAATAATCCAGCGACTTCTTAAAGCAGTATTTTATTCTTCTCTGTGAAGACAGTAGCAAAGACAGCTTCATTTTTAGAATGAGTAATGCTCATGTATGATGTGAACCTCAAAGACACAAAGATTTTTACACACACACACACACACACACACACACACACACAAATTTACCACAACTCAGACATTACTTTCTTGAATAAAGATTACTATAGCATAATTCTTCACCATCACTACAGCATCATAAGCTGTGATCTTAAGGAAATCTTGAGCAATGTATTATACATAAACCAATCACTATATGTGATGGAAGACAGAAATCTTGGCATTAATATGTCATTAGGTTCATAGTAGTAGAATCACTCTTAGAAAATGGGGGAAGAAATTGACTTAGGTTGAGATGTATAGAACTTTGGTATTTTTTCAAGAAAAGTTTATAAGATACCTGAGTTCCATTCATGACACCCATGTTGGGAGTCTCACAATCTCTTGTATCACCAGTTTCAGGGAGATCTGACACCATCTTCTTGCCTCCTCATGAATTACACTCATGTGTACATACCCACACATAGACATGTACTCATATAGGCTTAATGGAAATAATTTAATATTTTAATAAAGTTTCTAATGAGAGAAAGGAAGGACTCTTTCAAGGAAAGAAAAACAGAATATAGAAATTGGACCTATACTTCACACTGACAATAAGGCTCCAAACCTGTGGCTAAGCAAGTCATCAGCCTTAGGGGAGAAGCTACTACTTTCACCTTGCTAAGTGGACATAGCAACAAAATGTCTCCTAGTGACATATTGCTATATCCATAGATCAGTGCATTGCTCAAACTTCATCAGAGAAACTCTTGGAGTAAATGACAATTAATACAGAGACCCTCAACTAGATAACACATATAGAGTAAGACTTTGGAGTGGTCGGCCCTAAACATGATGTCCATATCACACTCTACTCACTAAAGGCTCGGGAAACTACATGGAAAAGGGAATAGAAATACTGTCAGAGCCAAAAGTGGTGGATGACTTCAAGAAAGCTGTTTTACAGACACAACAAGACACATGTGTAGCATGAGTGGACGGCTTGTTGGGGTATCTGTTCCTGCTCAGTACCCCGCAGCCGGCAAGTCCCAGAGAAAATCAATCACACAGAGATCTCTATAAGTTGTAAAGATGATTGGCCCATTAGCTCAGGCTACTTATTATTTCTTATGACTTATCTTAACCCATTATCCTTATTTACATTACCCGTACGGCTCAGTACCTTTCTCAGCATGGCAGCTCACATGTTGCCTCTTCGGTGATCTGGGCAGGAATGGCGGAGCAAGCTTCCTGCTTCCCAGAATATTCCTGTTCTCATCGCCCCGCCTCTACTTCCTGTCTGGTTGACCCATCTATACTTCCTGCCTGGCCAATCAGCATTTTATTAAAATACATGATTGACAGAATACTGACAATTCTCCCGCACCACACATGCTCATAGTAACTACGACAATGTGATAAGATCTGTGCAAGCTCAAATCAGATGCAATCCCAGCACTGGGAAGAGGAGTGGGTCATACAGTCAGTCCCCTCACTGCAGAATTTTCATCCCCTCGCTGCGGAATTTTCATGATTGTTGGTAGGAAAAGAGTCTATTTCTTCAATAGTGTGACACTTGGTATACTGACTACAGTCCAGGAGTCCAGGTCAGGCTCTGTTCCCAGACATGTGTAACCAATGTGAATTGAACTCAATCGATGGGAGAGAGAAAGAGAGAGAGAGAGAGAAAGAGAGAGAGAGAGAGAGAGAGAGAGAGAATATAAGTAGGGTAAATAGTGAGATGAGGTGATTGAAAGGAAGAAGACGATTTTGATCAAAGTACACTGTATGAAAATCTCAAAGAATTAATAAAAACATTATTTGTAATGTTTGCTAAAGAAAATTCACATTGTAAATACCCTCATTTCAGAAGATTTTCACTGAGAGATCCAAATTCCTTTTGAAATAGTGGAGGGTTTGCTTTTGCCTTTTAGCTTTCAGTCTTGCCCTTCTTGGTAGCACAGCTGAGACGGTTTGGTTGTTGCTCTGACTCACTGATGAATGCAAATCTTTCCAATGAGACAAGGGGTATTTAGAGCTGCTCACAGCGACCAGACTCTACAAGTGCTTCCTGATTTAACACAGCATTCAACACCAGAGGATGTGACCATCTTTACAAACAAGAAATAATATTTAGAAAGACACATGGTAATTAGCACCAACTTCCCCACTTGAATACAGCAACTTCATGTGGAAACTTAACTTTCCTCTCAAGATTTTCTTTTAATGTCCCGTGACTGCTATCCTGAGTGGTGACATACTCCTTTACAAAGCAAGTATGGGTAGTGTGCTGAGTTTCACATTTCATAAAGCATTCACCAAGTCAAACATAATAAATGTTATATATGAAGTTTAAGTAAGTCCCATACAGACCAGGCTTAGGTTTTATATCTCATTCCTAGTGGTAGTAATTCATACTCAGAAGCAGACAGTGGCAGTGGTCCCATGAGTTGAATGGAACACACAGGTGAGAGACCCTTTCCTTATAATGAGAATTTATCCAATATTGTCTTAGTATAAAATGTACCAGAGCTCTCTTATTATAAGTTTAACACCAAGTAGAAATTAATGCACTATGTGATATATATGTATTTAAGAACTTG
The DNA here is from genome assembly GCF_982192425.1 of Myodes glareolus. Lineage (NCBI taxonomy): Eukaryota > Metazoa > Chordata > Mammalia > Rodentia > Cricetidae > Myodes > Myodes glareolus. The sequence goes on from NC_142038.1 coordinate 67,321,416, forward strand.
ATGTTAGAAATATTCAATTAAAATGTTTAACTGCCACCTATGGGCCTAGACATTGAATAATTGTATTCTCTGTTAGAAGCTCATGGTTTCTGTTTTGCATTTTTATAATTTTATTGGCTTTCCTGGCTTCAATATATTGCCCTTCCTGTGAACAATAATTTACAATTGTGAGCTTGTGGTAGATTATATTCTATTAAGTTTTCTGTCATGTTTAGTTTATGTTTATATAAGTTTTCTACAATACCAGAGAGCATTCACTTACAATATTTCAAGCAGTTATATATTAAAGGTTATAAGAGCAAAATAGAGATCTCATGGTAAAATAAATTACATCAGTATAATCATCAGTATTATCATACTTACTACAATAGTAGAGAAATGTTCACTTCATTATTAATTGCTTAATCATCCATGAACAAAACCAAGGATTATAATAGTGTAATGCCGTGGAAGAGCAACCCATCAAGATTTTCCTGTATAAATGTAGTCGACATTAGGGATTTTCCTCGTTTTACCTCAACTCTCTTATAATCTTAGAACCTGCAGTTGTGTTCAGATGCCATGACTCTGAGTTCCATTAGAAATTTATATATACATTATCCCTTAAATTGTCTAAATTTTCAAGGACTACAGGCAGGAAAATGATTGTGTCTAATTTTCCTTTTGCTTTAAAATATAATATTTTGAATTAATTGAACCAAATTGTCATTTTGTAGATCTGAATACATTACTTTAAAAGTAATTTTGTAGATATAGGAAGGAGAGAAATATCTTCCTGAAGCTGTATGTTAGTAGGCTCTAGTCCATAAAGATAGAATATATTAAAAGAAGAGGCAAGTTAAATTTCTAATACATTTTAGGTTTTATTTGAAAATAAAATTAAAGCATTTAAGTTATAAACATAATATATATAATGTATTATATTTAATTTACAAATAAACTTCTTTATAAAAAACAACCTCTTTTATAGTTTCATAGTTTCTACTTTAATATTAAATATTAGTGCTTTATTCTAAAAAGGAGCTCCAGAGAGACAATGCTTAAGACTATACTTAAGACATACTTAATTAATGCTTAAGACATACTTTATTCCATAGTTTATATTCAGTAAACTGGAGCTAAGTGTAAAATAAGCAATGTGTATAACAAGATGGAAGCAATTTTTTATTTGCCTGAACTTAAAAGGGACTCCTTGCTATTATAATTGGTGTTCTTGAAGAAACCACCTTGGAGGGGACAATGGGCAAGATAATTCCTCCACTTTTTTCTCATTTACTATAATTTCTACCCACGGTATCCAGGTCACCCACAAATAACAAATGTATGGTCACTGTCAGTTAGCAAACTGCTCTTTCTCTTATTGTGGAAGCAAGTGTTTGATTACATGAATGGAAGTTTTATTTCAAAGAAAATATATGTATGTATTATTTGGTGCAAGTAGTTGTTCTGGGTTGAAGTATTCTTTGTTAGAAAATGATGAGATTTAATTTATGTTTTAATTAAAAAGTAAATTTGTTTTCATGCAATACGTTCTGATTATGGCTCCCTCTTCTTTCATCTCCTCTCAGATCCTACCCACCTCCATACTCATTCAACACTAAGCCTTCTTTCTTTCTCTTTAGGCAAAAAAGAGGGAAAAACAATAACAACAAAACAAAAACAAACAAAAGAACAAGGAAATTAACTAATCAGTAAAACCAAGGCACAGACAGAAAACAAAGCAAATAAATAAATAAATAAATAAAACAGAACAAAGAAAAAACAGGAGAAACACGTACACAATCAGTCACACAGAGAGATACATGGAATCCATAAAAACACAAAACTGAGAACTGTAATATAAAAGCAAAAGACAAATAAGGTCAAAAATGCCCAAATAAAGCATTTGAGACACAAATCTCCAAAAGTATTATTGTGTTCATTTCTTATTGGCTATCTACTGCTGAGCATGGGGGTTGCCCTAAGTGTGGTTTGTATATCCAGTGAAACTCCATCGGAGAAAGCAATTTTTCCTTTATGAGCAGTTGACACTTAGAGATAGCTTCTTGGTTTGGAATAAAAGCCTTTATCCATTTTTGTAGAATTATTAGAAATAAGAAATGTTGGGAATAGGAAATCGGCATAGGTGAACACCAGAATACTAAATGTTCCTGTGTTTTAAGTATTGAGCTAGGATGTGACATAAGAGCATTGTTTGCATAAAGCTCAAGCATCACTCAGCAGGATACTACGTAGGTAAGGAAATGGGCACATCTAGGGCGCAGTGACTTCAACACCAACAGTAAACACCATTTCATCAAGTAATTTCAAAACTCCATGTAAAAGAAATCTAAATTGAAAGACATTGTGCAAAACATCTATATATTATTCTAGAATATCAAGGTCTAGTATGACAAAGGAGACTGAGGAACTGGAGAAGACGCAACAAAGGAATCCACTGTGAAATCCTCCACCAAGAAAATGTCAAAAGTGTGGGAACTGATGAAAGTTACCTTGACATTAGTTAATGATGATGCTTAAATCTCTGTCTCCTCTCTCTCTTTCTCTCTCTCTCTCAGTGTGCGTGTGTGTGTACATGTGTGCACGTGTGTGTTTGTAAAAGGTAAAAGGTTTGACAAAGTAGAAGCCAAACTGCTTTGTTGACTATACTCTGTTGTGGGAGTAACTTCCGCTGCCTCAACCAATAATCACTGAAGCAGGAGCCCACAGTGCAGCGGGGAGCGACTTCCGCTCCGTCAGCCAATAGCTGCTGAAATACCAGCCCACTGGGGCGTGGTATATTTCTCTCTTAAAAAGAGAAGCAGTTCCGGATAAGGCTCTCTTGGTTCCGGCTCTTGGTTCCGGTGCTCGGTCTCAGCTGCTGCTCCCGGCTCCTGCTCCAGCGACTAGGCTCCCTTCCTGACGGTTTATGGTGTATGTAAGTTTTACCCCCCGCCAAATAAATAACCCCTTAAAACATAACTGGTGTGGGATTGATTCGTTAATAATTGGCGCCCAGCGTTTGGTTTAAGAACCGCCCCACCCCCCCCCACCCCCAGCTCGGCCTCCCAGGATACACAGGTCCGGACAGTCTCTGCCGGCTTACTTTGCCCTGTTCGGCACGGATTTTAAAAAAAAAAAAAAAAAAAAAAAAAAAAAAAAAAAAAAAAAAAAAAAAAAAAAAAAGAGGGATAATTGGATTATGGGATAATAGCTTTGTACTTGTGAGTTATTGTTTTTGACAAATATATTGGTATTGATTCTTATATATTGATACAAAGTTAAATTATGTTGACTATTTTATGCATACATGCTTCTACCTCTGTTTAAAACATTTTTATGTATTGACATATATATATTGTATTGATATATGTATATTTTACCATATTGCATTGTACACTTCTACCTCTGATTAAGATACTTATATATTGTTTATGTATTGATATATATATTTACCATATTACAATGTATACTTGCACATTGTTTATATTTGGAGGTCATATTGTCCCCATTTATTGCACAGTTGTTTACTATTTCAGTCTTTAAGTTAGATAGATATTGAGAATAATATAGATCAATAGTCATCTAAGTTTGTCATTTATAATTAGACTAATCAGGTTCTTTAGATACATAGAGATTATATTCAGTATAGATAGATAATCTTCAACCTCTTCAAAGAGCTGTAGAAAATGGCCTTTAATCTAACTCAGAGTTCTGTGGTAGGGAGACACAATCCTTCCTGGCAACACTGATCTATTCCCGAGAGAATGTTGAGCACCAAAGACACTCCACCTGGAGCCTTTCTTCTTGGTAGAACTGGCCTTTGGGTAAAGAAATGCCCATACCTCAACTACTGACAGAGTTGCAGAGTATCCGTAAATGGATAAAACAGGACTGTCATATCCTGCCAAGACAGGATAAGATAGTTTTGAAAAGTTCCTTGCCTTTAAAAATGGTATGTCAGTTACGTTAGGCCTTAGCCAAAGTTGGTTGCTTCAACGCTGCAAACGTGATTTTGGGTGATTGCCCAGGTAGCCAGTTGTCTCTGTGATTTGTTACATGTTCTGGAAGTTTGATTGCACTTCCTAATTACTTAGGTAACATTATTTCCCTTCTCAGATCTTTGATGGGATTGAAGATTATATAAACGTAGTTACTTTCCTTTTATGACGTGGCCAAGTTATTTCTTATACAAGACTTAAGCTAGTTAGAATAGGATATTTGTATTTATTGTATATAATTGTGTAGGTTTGTACTTACTGTATATAATTTCGTAGTAGGCTTAGAACTCTCTTACTTAAACAAAAGGGGGAGGTGTTGTGGGAGTAACTTCCGCTGCCTCAACCAATAATCACTGAAGCAGGAGCCCACAGTGCAGCGGGGAGCGACTTCCGCTCCGTCAGCCAATAGCTGCTGAAATACCAGCCCACTGGGGCGTGGTATATTTCTCTCTTAAAAAGAGAAGCAGTTCCGGATAAGGCTCTCTTGGTTCCGGCTCTTGGTTCCGGTGCTCGGTCTCAGCTGCTGCTCCCGGCTCCTGCTCCAGCGACTAGGCTCCCTTCCTGACGGTTTATGGTGTATGTAAGTTTTACCCCCCGCCAAATAAATAACCCCTTAAAACATAACTGGTGTGGGATTGATTCGTTAATAATACTCATCACAAGGATTTGAACTCTCAGCCTATGTTGACTGCTTGCCACTGGTGCCCTCCTAGCAAAGACCCTGTTCACAAATAACAACCTGAAATTTGATTTGAAAATATAATTGCATTTCAATTTAAATTGGGGAAAATTACATGGTTAATATTAGCATGTTATTTCATATAACTCATTGTCTAATAAAGTACCTCATATTGAAACACAGTACACACAGACACAAACACACACACACACACATACACACACACACACACAGGCTTTACTAAGCTGGGATGACTGAAATAATTTCAGTAATATCATATACATACAAAAAGCATATATAAAATATATAAAGTAAGATCTATAAACACTCTCATAAAATATAGAATAGTTTTGCCTTTAAGTTATTTTGACAACAGATTTTATACAATGCCAGAAAATGTAGTTTTCAGAGATGTTTTTCCCCTCCTTTGAAATAAGCACGAAGGATCATTTGCGTTTCCTTGATTTCTGCAGTGCAAAGCACAGTTCCAAAGATCAAATAAGACCAGTTTGGAAATGAGTTCTATGAATAATAAAGCATGACTCAAAAGTATATTATTGCCTGCAATCATAGTTTTATGATTATTTTACAGATCTTTTACTGGATTTCGGGACTTGGTAATTTTTCTTTATGCTAGTTATGAACCAAGATTAAAGAGGAAAAAAGGTTTTGAGAAGGCTCAGCCAGAGAAGTGTCTGCTAAGCAGATGGCATCAAGACCTCAGTTTGGATTCCCAAAACTCACAAAAAAAAACCTGATGAGGCTGTGTGCATTTGCTTTGCCAGTGCTGGCAACTGGGGATAGAAACAGGGAGATATGCAGAACTGGTTGACAAACCAGTCTAGGCAATTGGTGAGTTCCTTGTGAGAGTTCTGCCATAATAAGTAATAGGGTAGCAAGTGATCAAGGAAGACATATCAACCTTGGCCTGCAGACCACATGCATGCAATCATATGTTACAAACACACACACACACACACACACACACACACACACACATGCAGATATACACTCAACATTACCAGACTGTAACAACAGAACATTTTCAAAAATAGCAACATAAAACCCAACAAAATAATTGTCATGTGATAATAAGGTATTATAAAATAGAAAGTTGAAATATTATTTCCCACAAGTGTGTAGTGATTGCAATTCTTAAATATCACTGATATCTGCATGATGATATTGCTTTATAGTCAATGAAGTTATGTATTGTACTAACTTAATGTCACATTTCTGATTATAATCTTCAGTTATGACTCACAAATATCAAAAATTAGCATTCATTCATCATCAATTCATTGTCTATCATTATATAATGAATAACTGAGTGTTGAGCAAACATTCATGCGAGGCTGCTCTTGCCATGGGATAACAGATGGGTTGTTTGTAAAGAATTGCGAGAGATACATAAGAAATTCCAATTTAAGCGATAATTAGGAGCACAATAAACTAACTAAAATGTTTGCTTATAAATCTTCCCTTCTTAAGCACAGATACAAGCAACAATTAGGAAGAGCCTTGCAATTCAAGAGGGGCTATTTCAGCAGGGACCCGAGCAGACATTCCTATAGTCTACCGAGACTGATTGACAGCCATGGCCAGGAGCAGAGTAAGAGTTTGTTTACTTGGACTTCCTCAAAGTGGGATTCAGCAGAAAGCTCAGAAAGCAGACATCTCTCAAAATTATCTTGGGTAAACCACTCTGAAATAACCTTAAATATCTGTGGGCAGGATTTTAATAGTACTTGGTGCTGATTTTTGCTACTGTTTGAAGCTTTAACAGCTTATCTCCTCCTACTTCTAGTGTAGATGAATATTTGCCAAAGAATCTATGGGGTATATTTAAATGGCATTACTGAGGATAATGTTAGTGCCTGACATTTTTGCACAAAGAATAAAACTACTTCACAAAGTTCAAAAGTGTGAACCTAGAGTTCAACCTAGGAAGATTTAATAATAATGAACATAATGAGTGTGCTAACCTAAGACCTAGTCTTTTTTATTGATTTTATTGAGCTATACATTTTTCTCTGCTCCCCTCCCTTCCTCTCCCCCTCCCCTTCAACCCTCTCCCAGGGTCCTCATGCTCCCAGGTTTCTCAAGAGATCTTGTCTTTTTCTACTTCCCATGTAAACTAGATCTATATATGTCTCTCTTAGTGTCTTCATTGTTGTCTAAGTTCCCTGGGATTGTGATTTGTGGGTTGGTTTTATTTGCTTTATGTTTAAAAGCCACCTATGAGTGAGTAAATGTGATGCTTGTATTTCTGGGTCTGTGTTACCACACTCAAAATGATGTTTTCTAGCTCCGTCCATTTTCCTGCATAATTCAAGATGTCATTTTTTTCTGCTGTGTAGTATTCCATTGTGTAAATGTACCCCATTTTCCTTATCCATTCTTTGGTCAAGGGGCATTTAAGTTGTTTTCAGGCTATGACAAACAATGCTGCTATAAAAATAATTGATCAAACACAAGTTTTTGTGGTATGATTGTGCATCCTTTGGATATATACCCAAAAGTGGTATTGCTGGGTCTTGAAGACGGTTATTTTCTAATTTTCTGAGAAATCGCCACACTGACATCAAAAGGGGCTGTAGAAGCTTGCACTCCCACCAGCAATGCAGGAATGTTTCTTTTACTCTACAACCTCTTCAACATAAGTTGTCATCAGTGTTTTGATCTTGGTTTTTCTTACAAGTGTAAAATGGAATCTCAGAGTTGTTTTGATTTGCATTCCTTTGATGACTAAGGTTGTTAAACATTTCCTTAAGTGTCTTTTAGCCATTTTACATTCCTCTGTTGAGTGTTCTCTGTTTAGGTCTGTACTCCATTTTTATTGGATTATTTGTTCTTTTGATGACCAATTTCTTGAGCTATTTGTATATTTTGGAAATCAGACCTCTGTCTGATGTAGGGTTAGTGATGTAGTGAAGATCTTTTCCCATTCTGTAGGCTGTCATTTTGTCTTGTTGATCATGTCCTTTGCTTTACAGAAGCTTCTCAGTTTCAGGAGGTCCCATTTATTAATTGTTTCTCTTAGTGTCTGTGCTACTAGGGTTATACTTACTAAGTAGTCTCCTGTGTCATTGCATTCAAGTGTACTTCCCAATCTGTCTTCTATGAGATTCAGTGTGGTTGCTTTTATGTTGAGGCCTTGATCAATTTGGACTTGAGTTTTATGTGTGGTGATAGATAGAGATCTATTTTCATTTTTCTGCATGTTAATATCCAGTTACAGGAGCACCATTTTAAAATATGCTTTCTTTTTTCCATTTGATATTTTTTGCTTCTTTGTCAAAAATCAGGTGTTTATAGATGTGTGGATTAATATGCGGGTCTTTGATTCAGTTCCATTGGTTCTCCTGTCTGTTTTTATGCCAACACCAGCCTGTTTTCAGTACTGTAGCTCTGTGGTAGAGTTTGAAGTCAGGGATGGTGATGCATCCAGAAGTTCTTTTACTGTACAGGATTGTTTTGTCTATTCTAGTTTTTAAATTTTTTTATTTTTTATTTTTTTGCTTTTCCATATTAAGTTGAGTACCATTCTTTTAAGATCTGTGAAGAATTTTGCTAGGATTTTGATGGGCATTTCATTGAATCTGTAGATTGCTTTTGGTAAGAATGCCATTTTCACTAATTCTGCTTACCCAAGAGCATGGGAGCTCTTCCCACTTTCTTTTGTCTTCTTCAATTTCTTTCTTCAAAGATTTAAAGTTCCTGTCATACAAGTCTTCTATTTGTTTGGTTAGAGTTACTTTGAGATATTTAATGCTATTTGTGACTATTATGAATGATGATGTGTCTCTGATTTCTTTCTCAGCCTATTTATCAGATGTGTACAGGAAGGCTACTAATTTTTTGAGTTAATCTTGTATCCTGCTACATTACTGAATGTGTTTATGAGTTGTAGAAGTTCCTTGGTAGAATTTTTGGGGTTACTTATGTAAACTACTATATCATCAGCAAATGGTGAGAGTTTAACTTCTTTTTCAATTTTTATCCCCTTTATCTCCTTTTGTTGCCTTATTGCTTTAGCTAGGCCCTCAAGAACTATATTGAATAGATACGGAGAAAGTGTACAACCTTGTCTTGTTCCTTATATCAGTGGGATTGCTGTGAGTTTCTCTTTATTTAGCTTGATATTGGCTGTTAGCTTGCTGTATATTGTCTTTATTATTTTTAGGTATGTTCATTGTATCCATGCTGTTTTCAAGACTTTTATCATGAAGGAATGTTGTATTTTTCTGAAAACTTTTTCATCATCTAATGAGATGAGCATGTGGTTTTTATTTTTCAGTTTGTTTATATGATTAATTACATTGACAGATTTTTGTATGTTGAACCATTTTTTTGGGATGAAGCCAACTTGATCATGGTGGATGATGGTTGTAATTTGTTCTTGGATACGGTTTGCCAGTATTTTCTTTAATATTTTTGCATCAATGTTCATGAGTGAGACTGGTCTGTAATTCTCTTTCTTAGTAATGTCTTTCTGTGGTTTGAGTATTAGGGTAATGGTAGTCTCTTAAAAAGTTTTTGTCTATGTTCCTACTGTTTCTATTGTGTGAAATAATTTGAGGAGTATTGGTATTAGTTCTTCTTTGAAAGTCTTGTAGAATTCTGAACTTAAACCATCTGGTCCTGGGCTTGTTTTGGTTGGAAGACTTTTGATGACTGTTTCTATTTCTTCAGTAGTTATACATCTGTTTAATTTGGTTATCTGGTCTTTATTTAATTTTCGTGGTGATATTTATCCAGAAAGTTGTCTATTTCCTTTAAGTTTTCCAATTTTGTGGAGTACATATTTTCATAATATGACATGATTATTCTCTTGTATTTCCTCCATATCTGTTGTTATGGTTCCTTTTTCATTTCTGATTTTGTTAATTTGGATATTCTCTTTCTGTCTTTTGGTTAGTTTGGATAGAGGTTTGTCTGTTTTGTTGATTTTCTTGAAGAATCAACTCTTTGTCTCGTTGATTCTCTGTGTTGTTTTTTTTTGTTCTATTTTGTTGATTTCAACTCTCAATTTATTTCTTGCCATCTAGTTCTTTTAGGTGAGTTTGCTTCTTTTTGTTCTAAAGTTTACAAATGTTCTGTTAATTCACTAGTGTGGGATTTTTCCAGCTTCCTTATGTAGGTATTTAGTGATCGATTCTGTTTTTGTATCCAATCTGTTAGTCTGTGCCTTTTTATAGGTGAGTTGAGTTAATTTACATTAAGAGATATTAATGATCTTTGATTGCTAACTCCTGTTAACTTAGTTTTCGTTGTTGGTGATGCTAATTTGTGAATTTTCCCCTTCCTTGGGATTTGCTGCTATGAGACCATCAATTGTCTGTGTTTTTGTTGGTATAGCCAACTTCCTTGGGTTGGAGTTTTCCTTCAAGTATTTTATATAGGGCTGGGTTTGTGGCTAGGCATTGATGAAATCTAGTTTTCTCATGGAATATCTTGTTTTATCCTTCTGTGGTGGCTGAGAGTTTTGCTGGGTATAGTAATCTGGGCTGGCATCCGTGGTTTCTTAATGTCTGCATAACCATGACCTTCTGACTTTCATTGTTTCCAATTAGAAATCAGGTGTAATTCTGATAGGTCTACCTTTTTATGTTACATGACCATTTTACTTTGCAGCTCTTGATATTCTTTCTTTAGTCTGTTTATTTAGTGTTTTGACTATTATGTGGCAAGAGGACTTTTTTTTTGGATCCAGTCTATTTGTTGTTCTGCAAGCTTTGTATCCTCATAGGCATATCTTTCTTTAGGTTGGGAAAGTTTTCTTCTATGATTTTGTTAGATATATTTTCTGTGTTTTTGAGTTGAACTTCTTCTATTATTCTTATGTTTGGCCTTTTCATGATGTCCCATATTTCCTGGTTAGTTTAAGTTAAGCTTTTAGTAAATTTAATGTTTTCTTTGACTGATGAGTCTATTTCCTTTATTATATCTTCAGCACTTGAGATTCTCTCTTCCATCTCTTGTATTCTGTTGTTCATGCTTGCATTTGTGGTTCCTGATCATTTTCTCATAAATTCTGCTTCTGTAATTCTGTCAGTTTGTGTTTTCTTTATTGTCTCTAGATAGAGATAGAGGGATGGAAGAGGAGGACAGAAGGGAAGGGAGGGAAGAAGAGGAGAGGAAGTGGGAATAGATTGGAAGAGAAGAGAGGGGAGTGGAGGGGAGGAGTGGAGATGAGAGGGGAGAAAAGAAGAAGAAAGAAGAGGGAAGGAGAAGGAGGAAAAAATAGAGGAGAATGTAACATGAGGGCCAGCTTGTTGGGGTATCTGTCCCACCCGGTACCCCACAGCTGGAAAGTCCCAAAGAAAATCACACACAGAGTCTCTATAAGTTATAAAGCTGATTGGTCCATTAGGTCAGGCTACTTATTAGCTCTTATAACTTATGTTATCCCATTATCCTTGTCTATGTTAGCCACATGGCTCAGTACCTTTCTCAGCTGGGCAAGTTACATGCTGCCTCTTCAGTGGTCTGTGCAGGAGTGGCAGAGGGAGCTTCCTGCTTTCCAGTCTCTGCTCCACCTCTACTTCCTGTCTGCTTTCCCACCTATACTGCCTGCCTGGCCAATCAGTGTTTTATTAAAATACATGACTGACAGAATACAGACAATTCTCCCGCACCATTTCCCTCTTTTTTTTTTAAACAAAGGAAAATACCCATAGTCCATTTGTTGGGAATGTGGGCATAGTATTTCAGGCTACTTCCTGCTGGTTGGGGACGCTGATGATCTTATGGGGACCTAAAGAAAATTTAGAGTTATAATAAAGTCCTGATTGGAGTATCCTGTGAGTCTTGATCATCTCAGGCAGCAGTCTTGAATCTGTTCTGGATGTAGAACTCTGTCATCTTGGCCATCTGTTCCTATCGAAGATTTCTCAGGTGGTCTTCCTTTTTTGAACCTGATTTTTCTTAACTCAGAATGAATCCACAGCCTCACATTTTCTGTGGAAACAAAAGCAAAATCTCTTTTCCAAAGTAACATACCTTTTGACTTCAATTTTGAAGCCAAGGTATTTTCAAAATAAATATCTTGGATTAATTCTGCAGCATTTATAAGCAAATGTCTTTTTTGGCGACTGTTGCTCCTTCCTCAGCATTTAAACAATTAAAAGAGAGCATAATAATATACAGTATCAAGATTCTCTGTGTATTTTCCATCTTTATGTGGCTTTATTTTAACCTCTATTTCTTTTATTTTTTTCTTTTAACTTTTGGCTTTTTGAGACGGGTTCTCTGTATATATCTTTGTCCTGGAATAACTCTGTAGACCAGGCTGTCCTTGAACTCACAGAGATCCCTCTGTCTCTGCCTCCTCAGTGCTGGGCTCAAAGGTGTATGCTACCACACCTTGAACTCACAGAGGTCAATCTACCTCTTCCTCCCAGGCATTGGGATTAAAGGTGTGTACCACCACACCCAACTACTCTCTTTCTTTTTTTATTTTTAAGAACTCTAACTTTTATCCTGCATATATTTTTAACACACTGTAAACCATTTAGAGGTTTTCTTCCTCTTTGAATCTCTCTTTACTGTATATCTCTCTTTTTTCTGACCACATGAGCCTTTAATTTACAAAGCAATATGGAAAGCCATGGCTTTGATGGCTAGATCCAGCACATTCCTTAGCTTTCTAGCCTCATGACTGAGATACCGCCAGAGTCATTTTTTAACGTCACAACTCTACAGTATTTCAAGGTCCCTGCCAGCAAACAAGCTTCATGATTCTGCTCACAGACCACACTCAGTCAGACTGCCTGCCTGAAAGAGTCAGAGTTTGTCCTGGCAGGACAGCCCAGAAAGCCGGCATTTTAAAACAACAGTGCAGCTTTTTTTCCTGCTATGGCTGAAAGCCGAAAACCATGCGTTCAGCTTTTCACCAACACCGTTTAAGTGTTTTGTGGCAGGACCTCTTAATGAGCTACAAAGTTTTGCAGCTAAAGTTGAGTCAGGAAGCCTCTCTTAGATGAGAGCATTTGCTTGCCTCTCGCAAGCAGAGCTGACCTGAGAAATTGCTGCTACCAACAAAACATGCTTTACTCTATTATTTCCCAAACTTTATCAAGCTTTCTGTGGATTCAGTTATCCACGTGGGGCACCATTTGTAACATGAGGACCAGCTTGTTGGGGTATCTGTCCCACCCGGTACCCTACAGCTGGAAAGTCCCAAAGAAAATCACACAGAGTCTCTGTAAGTTATAAAGATGATTGGCCCATTAGGTCAGGCTACTTATTAGCTCTTATAACTTATGTTACCCCATTATCCTTATCTATGTTAGCCACATGGCTCAGTACCTTTCTCAGCTGGGCAAGTTACATGCTGCCTCTTCGGTGGTCTGTGCAGGAGTGGCAGAGGGAGTTTCCTGCTTTCCAGAATGTTCCCAGTCTCTGCTCCACCTCTACTTCCTGTCTGCTTTCCCACCTATACTGCCTGCCTGGCCAATCAGTGTTTTATTAAAATACATGACTGATAGAATACAGACAATTCTCCTGCACCAGGAGAAGAGTGGAGGAGAGGAGAGGGGAGGGGAGGAGAGGAGAGAAGTGGGGAGCAGAAGAAGGGATATGTAAGTTGAGGGGAAATGAGGAGGGGGAGGAGAGGGGAAGAGATAGCAAGACAGCGTTGAGGCAGAGAGGGGAGGAGAGGGGAGGGAAAAACAGGAGAAGAGAGGAGAGGAGAGGGAAAGGGAGGAGAGGAGAGGAGAGGAGAGGAGAGGAGAGGAGGGAAATAAAAGAACCTTGGAACAAGAAAAAGAGATCTTGGTGTCAGGTCCAGTAGGTATGCCCTCACCCATAGTCAAGCCCCCCCCCACACACACCAGGTCCTAATGCCAGGTTCTGCTACATTTACCATTTCCTTACAACTAAAGACCTCTACAACGGGCTCAGTGTCATGACAAGCAAGATCTGCCAAGTGATATGTCCACTACCACCCAATACATGATTTGGAACAAGACACTTTTCAGAATCCCCTCTTTTATTACTACTGACACAGTAGACACATGGGTAGTGAGTGATAGGTAATACGAGATATTTCCTACCCAGCAACTAAAGCGCACATCAACATAATACATGTACCACAGATTCACATGCACACATACACACACACACACACACAAACACAACAGACAGATACTTACATGCATGTATGCACACATGCATGCATGAAAATACCACTACATATCAGATTCTTCATGTTATCCCCTCACAGAGAAATTTTGTGTACACATCAACCTTACATAGTTTAGTATTCTCTCTCTCTCTCTCTCTCACACACACACACACGCACACGCACACGCACACGCACACGCACACACACACAGAAACTCACACAGACATACACAGTCACACAGATCTCATTATCACCTCCTGTGAGGCACCACTTCTCAGAAGCACAAATCACACACATAACCTAGAGTCAAGACCAGCTAGGTTTTCTCTGCCTGCCTTACATAGAAGTGTCTTACATATTTAATTTCTCTGATCCTGTTAGATCCCCTCTGCTATAGTGAAAGTTCAACATATACATACAAGTCTTCAGATGTGGTCCTAGGACATAAGCCTTCCCTACAAGCAAAGTCACACAGGATCATAACTAGGAGTTTCATCCTGTTGTCTATCCCCATGTTCATACAAGGTACATGTCAGGTTCTACTGTCTATCATCTTACAGGTAAATCTCCACCCACACACACACGACTGCATAACAGGTCCTACATGGTTCACCCTCCCTTACAGCCAGGTGACAGGTGCATCACTTTGCCTATAAATAGAGCTTATCATATGGAGATGTGTTCAGGTCCAGCTAGTGTCAGGTTAGCTACAGTAAAGTCTACATTCATGAGCACACACACACACACACACACACACACCAACATGCACATATGACAAGGTGTCTGATTTTGCAAGATAGTCCTCCCACACAGTATCACACTAGATATACATACATATAAGCACCGACACTCACACACACATAGAGACATAGCACACATACAGATGGTTATGTGTCAGGGTATGATAGGTATCCCCTTCCTTACAGCTAAAGGCCCACTCTCAGGCCTATGTTTCCAGTCCTGCTGGCTTCCCCTATATTATACAGACCATAAACACTGGATGAGGTCTCAGGACATGATATGTTCTTCCTTTCATTATCTAGGTCTCAATGTACAAACATGGGTGCTCAGTACCCCAAACCCAGGGACAAAATTCTTAATCTCTCTCTCTCTCTCTCTCTCTCTCTCTCTCTCTCTCTCTCTCTCTCTCTCATACACACACACACACACACACACACACACACACAGACCATATAAGTCTAGACTTTATAGGCAAAGCATCACAAATATCTGCATGTCTATGCATCTGGCTCTTCATATCGATTCCTCCCAGAACATAAAACTGCCCAAAAAGTGGCTACTTGAACGCTCCTCTGAGTTCAGACTCACCCACAACAACTACCTCAGCACACAGATTGATGTGAATTTCTATTTGTAACTAACCAAAGTGCTACCAAGTTATCAAGATGATGGTCTTCCTTGTGTTCCGTCTCCTGTAGCTACAACCTCTTACACAAACATGGCTGTCTTAACAAATATGTCCTCCCACACATCCAAAGCCCTACAAATACATACATAGTTTAGTTTCAGCTCTTACTAAATATCCTCAACAATATAGCAAAATCTCACTTACACATATAGATCAAATTATCCAGCCACCCCAGGGAGCTTCTCCCCTGTGTCTTCCTCCATGTTTTATACTCGCATCTGAAGAATGGAAGCTAAGAACAGTATATGTAAAGAACTTTCAGCATTTGTCCTTCCGGATGTGGACTCACTCACAATAGAATCTATTCCTAATGCATGCATTTTCCTAGGAAGTTGGCTCACTAATAAAAATGATAATATGCTGAGAATTTGAAAGTAGGCTTGTGACTTTGCAATTGGTGACCAGTTACAGGACTCATTTTCTTGTTGAATCATGTTGGAAACCCCAACCCACTGTGGGTGACGTCACCCCTTCAAATTGGTCTGAAGTAGTATAAGTAAATTGAGCAAGACAGTTGCCAGATTTGTCTGTTTTCTGCCTAAGCTCCTGCTTGAGTTTCTGCCCAAACTTCCCTAAGTGACAAACACTGATCAGAACATGTAAACCAAATAAACTCTTTCTTCCCCACATTCTTTTTGTCATGATGTCTATCAGCAATAGAAAACATAGCAGGTCTGTATCCCAAGAGTTTCCTCAATCTTAGGATCTTATTGCCACCACCTCTTGAGTGCTAGGATGAAGGTATGTACTACAGCACTAAGTAGATGAATAAAACTGCAAAGATGAGACATGCGGCGCGCTTCCTGACCAGCAGGAATAAACGCCACGAAAAACGAGAATTCCTTCCCTGATCACGTCTTTATTCGGAGCACTCGATTGAGGAAAATTGGGAGAAGGGAAGAGAGAGTGCAGGGACGAGAGAAAGCTTAGAGAGAGGAAGCAGAGCCCAAAGGCAGCTGCTTTTAAACGGTGGAGAGGCTTGAATGCTGATTGGTTGATGCCATTCTGCTAGGGCCCAAGGCCACAGGACAGGTCAGGGAACCACATCTCTGAAATGCAAAACAAGGCTCCAAGCACACTGGCCTGGACGGCAGCAACAAAGGATTTGTATACCTCCAGGCTGTAGGACTGCTAGCACTATCTCGCCAAGGCGACATCCTGGCGGCTCCCTACAGCTCCCCCTTCTATTGTTATTAAGAGCAATAAGGCAAAAC
This sequence comes from Myodes glareolus, assembly GCF_982192425.1. Lineage (NCBI taxonomy): Eukaryota > Metazoa > Chordata > Mammalia > Rodentia > Cricetidae > Myodes > Myodes glareolus. The sequence continues at coordinate 67,337,848 of NC_142038.1, forward strand.
TATTTTCCAATCTGGTCCCCACCTCATGATGTGTGGACCGATTAAAGAAAAGAAGAACAAGACACACCCTTCCCGTGCAATGGGACAACTACTTCCCTGGGAGTGCTAGGGCTGTGTCTGCACACCCTCCGCCTATGCATACCTTCCTCTGTGTCATGGGACTATCTGGTCCCTAGAGGGTGCAAAGGCTATGCATGGCTAATTGCCTATGAGCTCTTTTGAGGCTGAGAGCCAAACCTGGGGTGAGGATACACATTCCAAGGCTGCCAAGGCCTGTGCCACAAAGACCTTGTCCCTCCTCACTTGGGCTAGCAGGTAGCACACCAATCAAAGACATACAGCACTTCCACCTAGATACAGCATGCCAGGAATATCTCTGCTCCCACCCATTCCTAAGGAAGGAAAAGGCAAAATAGAGTCAGTCAGAAAATTGTTAAGAGATAAGAGGTTGCACAGGGTGCTGTTCAAGTCGATGGTGTGAAATAGCTGCTCTTGACACTGCCCAGAGGGTCATCTCTGCTGCCTCCGCATGAATCTTCCACAGCAGGACACTCAGCATCCACTGGGTCATCTTTCTTCTTTATTTCTCTTGTCAGTCTCGCTGGCATCCAGATGTATGTCAGCATTTCTAGAAAAACATAAACAAAACTCTCCTCCCAAATTAACATTTAAGAGTATTAAAAACTCAGTGTAAAAATTCAGCACAATCAGTACTGGAAGTAGGCTGGTTTTAAACTTAGAGACCTGCATGTCTCTGTTCCAAAGAGCAAATCTTGTTTGCCTGTGCCATTAAAGCAGGCCTTAGAATTAGATGTAATTGCTTTCAAACAGAGCGTCTCTGTCTGTTTCTGTTTCTCCAGCAAAATTTTGAATTAAAAATTAAATGTAAAGAATGCAAGAGAAATCCTTTCTCTGGGGGAAGCTGTCACTGCTAGTCCCCCTCTTTTGTCTAAAACCAAACAGTTGTCACTGGGAATTGAACTTACAACCTCAGGAAGAGTAGGCAGTGCTTTTAACCTCTGAGCAAACTCTCCAGTACTCCATTCAGATGAAAAAAACCTCTAGGTCTAGTATTGTTTATTCCACCCGTTGCCTGAGGCAATAGGTCCGCCTTTGTTACCTAGGATATGGGTAACCAGGTTGACGCGCTTTTATTATGATAATTACGACCTGTATTGCCTGAAGTCTATGAGGGAAAATGGACGTCGACAGTCGAATCTAGCTGCTTCCTGCTGAAGAAGGGATGATGTAGATTTTTGGGGGGATAAATGTTTTTATCTGACTGAATTTTTGGTGGCAAATGTTTTTATCTGACTGAATTTTTGGCGGCCGCGGCTGTGAGCTGTGGCAGCAGCGGATGGTGGCAGCGGCTGCAACAGCTCCGCCTCTGAGACACGGCCCACTGTGGCGCATGCTTTGGTCTTATGGACCTCGTCGAACACCGTAGAAGCTTTCCTGGTCTGCATAGAAAACTCGCCCTGGCTGCCGCTGCCCCAGTCAAGGACGCGCGCAGCCTGCCTCTGGCACTTTTAGCTTGGCTCAAACAAAGGCATGGCCCCGCCCCGGGCCGTGCGCGGGCACGCCGGTTTATACTGTGATCTGTGCACCCTGAAAGTGCCCGCCCATGTTGCTATGGCAACGCGGCTCAGAGTTTGGCTCCTCTCCACCTTAGCGGAGCCGCTGCTCATCCGGCAGCTTCCGCCTCAGTCAGGGCAAGTTTTTTCAGGTGCTGAAAAAATCCTCCGAAAACCACAGCCCTGCCAGAAGGCTGGGACACATAGCCTCTGATGTCATTCGGCCTTTAGCCCGTCCAAGTCGCCACAGCGACCTGGATTTTCGTATGTCTCTGCAGACTCCAGCAAACCCCAGCCAGTATCTAGTTAGCATGGCCATGCCTCCCGGATGAGTTAGCACTGTCCGGTGCAGTTCTGCATCTCCCTCCTGAGTAGCTGGGACTACAGGCGTGCGCCACCGCGCCTGGCACTTCCCTGTCCCTAATCAGGCATCACCGCTCAAAGGCGGGCTGGCGGCCGCCAGCACTCTCCACACGATCAAGCAGCCTGTCTTTCTCAGTCAAAAATTAAAGTTTTTTGTACGTGAGAGCCAAAGACTGAGCTCTCTTATCAAAATTAGGCGAAAATCACCTCCAAAAGCTCTGTGGCTCTTTAAGAACAGGAAAGGCAGTCCTCAAACACGATCAAGCCCGCCTCCCTACAAGACTGTTGCCCCCAGTCTCTATCAGCGAGTACGCAGGTGGACGGAGAGGGGGCAGAAGCCGCGGTCTCCCGTACCCCATCGTCCTCATAGTCCTGCCTTTAGTTACCTCGCTTTTTTTGCTGCTGTTTTTTCAAACTCCTCCTGCACTGAACTTAAGGGGTTTTTCTTCCCCGTTGCTTTTTGTACCTTCTTTCAGATACCTTTTCTTTGATTCTTTCTATTTTCTTTTCTTTTTAGGCCTATACTTTTTCCATTCTTTTTCCTCCCCTTTCTGGAGGATTTAACTGACGTCACTCACCGCTCCACGTGTCCAGGGTTCTGAAATTCTCGGCTCTCTGAGAATCCAGTGTCTGATTTCGGCTTTTTCTTCTGGGCTTTCAGCACCAGTTGCGGTACGCTTCCTGACCAGCAGGAATGAACGCCACGAAAAAGAGAATTCCTTCCCTGATCACGTCTTTATTCGGAGCACTCGATTGAGGAAAATTGGGAGAAGGGAAGAGAGAGTGCAGGGACGAGAGAAAGCTTAGAGAGAGGAAGCAGAGTCCAAAGGCAGCTGCTTTTAAACGGTGGAGAGGCTTGAATGCTGATTGGTTGATGCCATTCTGCTAGGGCCCAAGGCCACAGGACAGGTCAGGGAACCACATCTCTGAAATGCAAAACAAGGCTCCAAGCACACTGGCCTGGACAGCAGCAACAAAGGATTTGTATACCTCCAGGCTGTAGGACTGCTAGCACTATCTCGCCAAGGCGACATCCTGGCGGCTCCCTACAGAGACAGGGGTTATGGAGAAAGTAAATCTGACTCCAAACAAGTAAAATTCAAGAATCAGAATATTATTAAGGAAGCTTATCTGAGAAAGTACTTTCGAGAAGGTGGATGTGAGAGACTTTGGAGAAGGAGTGTAGAAAATAAGAAATATGGCACTTGAATAACAGAGACTTGTGATAGGAATTTAAATTTATTTTTCATATATGAAGAAGAGAGGATTCCTCTTTGCCAACAAGGCTAGGTATCAATCCCTACTGAGAGAGGGTAAACTAGTCTCCTATAGAAACAAGCTCCAATATAGTTCATTCAGTCCCTAGACACATAGATGAATAAATCAAAGCTAAATGAACTCAATAGTTTAGTAATAAATGTGTTTGTATGTGTGCACAAATCCATACATAACTGCATGGAACTCATGTAAGAATTCATATTTTGGGCAGGGATACATAGGATAAGCTGAGGCACAAGGAGGAAAGGAAGTGGCAGGAGCGATTTAGATGAAGTCTATATGTGTGTCCTTCTCAAAAAACACAAAGTCTAACATCTTAAAAGAACTGTCTGGAGGTACATCAGGAATACTTAGGACATAGAAAAACTTCATCCAAAACTTTGATGAATTTCTCCAAGTGATTGACATTGTTTCCCAAAGTTCGAGAAAATACATGAATGAAATAAATTTTGGAACTTGCTACAACTGAGATACAGAGATTTTTGGATTAAAATGACCCATCACAAAAGCAATGCAAGGAATGAGGAAAGAACAAACAAAATAGTGGTTTTGATAGGTTATGTTTTAAATTGCTTTAATTTTAGGCAACTGTTGACCAGTGTTGGTAAAATAGGCCATGGCAAGCTGATGATGTACTTTCAATTTTACAAAGTAAAGGCTTTTCCATAGACCTAAGTACTGACATTCAGGAGGAAAGGGGACTCTCAGGGAAATGTGAGCACATATTCAAGTAGAGGATGCTAGAATTTTATGTGAGCCTTGCTTTTGGTTTCAGAATCTTAGTTCCTTAAAGGCTGGAATCTTTGGGTCCTATTGATGGTCCATTTATGTGCTATCACAAGTCAACAGTGCACAGATATTGCCTGATGACCCTTTCACTTAGGACATATTAGAAACAGATCAAACACAAATCCCACATTCATAAACCAAGTCTATTTTCAGGAATGAAAGAAGACCCTGGAAGGGAAGAAGTATGGTTGTGATAGGGCTGAGGTGAGATATCCCTATCAAAAAGAAATAAAGAAGCAAAGCCTTCTGCAGTAGCCCTGCTCTCACAGGATCCCACATGCAGTCCAGGTGAGTGCCAAAGCATTGTAGAGCAGACACAAGTCACCTGAATGTATCCTGTACAATGAGGGCATCCCGATTGTCGACTCAATCTGATTGGCTCATTTCTGTACATGCGACCAATCAGGCCTTAGGTCAGGATGCACAGTACAAGTTAGGTGTCTAAATGACAGTTTGTGTCAGTCCTGTGAGGTTCAAGGACACCAGTGGCAAAGGCAGTGTGCACAGACAGTGAATGAAGCCACAAATTTGGAGGAGGCATTTCTTATCTACTTACCACCAGGTACAGTCTGACTGACTGCTCTCTTCGAAGACTTTTTGCTTTCATTGGACCCAAAATGCTCCCTTTATTTTCAAAACCACTTTGGGATGAAGATTAGGCTGAAGAATCAGGATCCCAAGCCTACATTCTGAACAACCTAGGGACACTGCATCACTGTCTTCTAAATAGTCTGTGTTTGCTGGACACCCAAGCACCTGGCCAGAGCCCTGTGAACCATCCCATGGAGACTGCTGTCCTCCTGTTCCATGTCCTCATCCTCAGTGCTTATTTTAATGTTTTCTCAATATTTATATTTTGAGTCTGGCATGTCACACATAATAAAGTCATCTTAATTTGCAGCTGTTTTCTGGGAAAATAACTAAATTTCATTATTGAACCTAAGGATTTTTTTATCCTGTATTCTTTTTATATGGTTTGTCAACTTTATGTTAGAATTGTTTTTCTCTTATTCAATAAAAAAGTGCATGAATATGGCCTTCTTTATGTGTTGTGGAACTTGTTGGACAATTTCAAGTACATTCAATAAGGATTGTCATGTCTATGTCCATAAACAGTTGGTTTATAATTTCTGCTAGTTTTACATTTAGTGTTGTTTTGTTCTATTCATTTATTTTGCTGTGTGTGTTTGTCTATTTGTGTCACAACCACACATATGAAAGACAGAGGAAACTTATGGTTGGAAGTCAGTGCTCTTTTTCAAAGATTTGGGGTCAAGGGAGAAGCTCAAGTAATTATGTTGGGTGGTCGGCTCCTTAAGGCTTTGTCGAACATGTTGGAAACTGTGTCTTCCCCTTTCCATAATTGAGTAGCTGGACAAATATTAGTGCTGCCTCTCTTTAAAATCAGGTAGAATCCATCCATGAATGCATTCATACCACGCTTTTATTTTCTTGACATTTCATCATTGAAAGTCTTTTATACAATATATTTTTGATAAGTTTCACCCTTACCCAACTCATCACAGAGCCTCCTAACCTGTCTTCCCTTACAGCATTCTGCTTTTCTTTCTGCAAGAAAAAAAGTAAAAAACATCATAATTTGCAATACTTACATATATGATGCCCCAAGAGAAATGAAAACAAACCCAAAAGTCTACCCCATGTCCTAATGGATTAATTTTCTGAGTGCCAATAATTCCAGGTCATGGTCAAAAGGAGTCACTAAGATCCCCGTGTGTAACCATTAGAGGAAACTGATTGTTCCTTTACCCCAGGAAAGTTGTAGATGTGTCCTTGGTTAAGAATGGAACTCCATTTCCACTTCTTCTTTTCAGTGACAGAACCACCACGTGAACTGACCTCTTGTGTGCTCCTCTGTACAGCTACAGCCTCTGTGAGCTCTCATGCTCATCAGTCCTGCTGTGTCTGGAATGCACTGTTTCTTTTTTTTTTAAGTAATTTTATTAAATTATAAAAAGTTTCCATTTATGCCCCTCCTCCCAACGCCCTCCCACTCCCCCCCTCCCTCTCCTCCTCCCTCTTTGTCCCCAAGGGCAGTCAGGGTCTCCTGCCCTGTGGGAAGTCCAAGTTCCTCCCCCCTCCCTCCAGGTCCAGGAAGGTGAGCATCCAAACAGACTGGATCCCAAAAATCCAGTATATGCAGAAGAAACCAGTCCCAGTGTCATTGTCAATGGCTTCTCAGAAAGACTGCAGGCCAGCCACATTCAGAAAATCCGGCCACATTCAGAGAATCTGGTTGGATCACATGCTCGTTCAGTCACGGTCCATCTGGCCTTGGTAAACTCTCATTAGAGCCGACCCCTTGTATCAGTGGGTGATAGTATCCCTCGCAGTACTTCGTCATTTTCTTCCTCCTTCTGCTCCTCATTTGGATCTTGGGGGGCTCAGTTCGGTGGAACATATACACATTAGAGTTTTACTCAGCGGTAAAAAATAATGACATCTTGAATTTTGCATGCAAATGGATGGACATAGAAAACGCTTTACTGAGTGAGGTAAGCCAGACCCAAAAAGAGGAACACGGTATGTATTCACTCATAAGTGGATTCTAACCATAATTTAAGGTCTTTGAGCCTATTATTCGTGATCATAGAGAAGCTAAATAAGAAGACGAACCTGATGAAGATTATTTAGCTATCCGCCAGGAGGTAGGAAATAGTCAAGAGTCCCAGGTAACCTTGGGTGCATGGGGGGTGGGGGGGTGGGAGGGTTGTTGGAAGGGGAGAGGGTTAGAGAGAAGGGAGTAGGGGAGGAATGGAGAAAGCTCGGTTGACCGAGATGGGGGGAAGGGAGGAAGGATGAATGTGGGATCAGGGAAGAATATATTTCAACTAAGGGAGTCATTTTAGAGTTTACAGGAAACTTGATTATATATGGGATCCCAGGTCCAAGGAGAGATCCCCAGATTGTTCTCTGGACAGAGGAGGGGGTGCCTGAACCGGCCTTGGCCCGTGACCATACTGATGAATATTTTGCTTATCACCATAGATCCTTCATCTGGCGTTGGATGGCGATACAGATGCACTGTTTCTTATATAGCTCCTCAGATGCTCATCCCGGACCCTGTGCCAGGTTTTGCTTCATTTCCCATTGACTTATAACCAAAGCATTACAAACAGAACTAGGTGTCTTGTCTTGGAAAGTACCCAAACTTACAGATACAACCACCAATGCATGGTTTGGTTTAAGGTACTGCTCAGAATCCCCTCTTCTATAGCCACTGACACAAATACAGACATAGGCAATGATGGATCATATGAGGAATTTCCTCTCTAACAACTAAAGCACCCATAAACACAAACCTACACATTGAAATGCATACAGGCATGGACATATGCATACATGAAGGCTCTAGAATTTATCAGGTTCAGTAATTTGTCACCTCATAGACAAAGATTAAACACACATAAATTGGTAGGTGTCCAGTTCTTCTATGTATTTCCTCCCCTTCACTGAAGGTCGCTTAGAGCCAAGTATCATTTCCTGATGAGTATCTTTGAATGTACAATGAAACCCATGGTATAAGGCCTTGAATATACACACAGGATAGGTGTCATAGACTCTTTGTTTCTCCCTGTTTTACAGTCAAAGCCCCCCCCTCTGTGTGTGTTAATTGTTTATATGGCAGTCTGTAAGTAGCTGAATCTAATCCTTATCCATGCATGTGTGTTTGTGGTTTTTCCAATGAAGGGGAAAAGTGAGGAACTGACAGCATTGTCCCCCGTATCTCTGCAGCTACACCTAATTATAGAATGTATTAAGACTCTCATGTGCCCAACATTCAGTGCTAGGTAAAAGATCATACTATACACACACAAACACACATATTCACAGATAATTACACAGGCTCACACAGTCAGAAATACATGGAATCATGAACATACAAGAGTATGTGCCAGGTATTGCTAGGTAGTCCTTTCTTTATATAAAAAGCTCTTCATACATGGCTAAGATCATGTCCAGTAAGGTACTAAATTTTCTTTTGCAACAGGTACACACACACACACACACACACACACACACACACACACACATGACTAGGCAACATGTCCAAAGGACATGTTACTCCCACCAACTGTCAGGAACACAAGGAATAAGCTGCTATTGTCCAAGGCCCCATGCATGGTTGTGTGTCAATTCATTCTCAGGAATATGTTTGCAAATGCAAAGGTCCATGTACAAATGCATGACTAGGTGTTACATTATATTAGGTAGACTTTCTGCTACAGCAAAGGCCATACTTACACCCACAGATTGTGTTAGATCATTTTAGGTGTGCAGAGTCTGTCAAAAAAAACCACATGGAAATAAACACATACACAAACATGAGTATATGTAATATCAAATCCTGACTTTTTCCCATCCACAGGCAAAGCTGCCCACACAAATGCATGGAAAGGGATCACATTCAGTTATCACCTCATCTTAAGTCAAATTCTCAAACAGACACACACACAAATAAATGTCAGGGCCTGCTGAGTTCCAAACCTTGAGCTGTCTAGCAACACACAAAAACACACCCAAGTGGAAAACACACACATATACACACAAACACACACACACACACAGAGATGGAGAGAGAGAGAGAGACAGAGAGAGAGAGAGAGAGAGAGAGAGAGAGAGAGAGAGAGAGAGAGAGAGCAACAATAGTGCAAGAGACCAAGAAAAAGAGAGGTTGGTGTCCGGTCCAGTAGGTGTCCACTCACTCAAAGTCAAAGCCCCCTAGACACACACAAGACCATGAGGCCATGTACTGCTACATTTACTATTCCTTACTGCCAAAGCCTTACAAGCAGGACTAATAGTCATGACTTAAAGGTCTTCACAACCTTAGAACCACAACCACCACATGCATAGTTTGGTGCCAGGTACTGCTCAGAATCTCCTCTTGTGTAGCCACTGGCACACATACATGTGTGGTGATAGGTCATATGAAGGGCTTCCTCCATAACAACTGAAGCACCCATAAACACACACACACACATACACACACACCTGTGTCCATGCACACATACACAAACACACCTGCATGCATGCACACACACACATACACACACATAAATGTACTAATTTGTATCATGTTCTGCCTGTTATCCCCTTACAAACTTACACAAACATAAATTGGTTGGTGGCAAGACTTTCAATGTATTTTCCCTTTTACAGTGAAAGTCACCTATGACTAAAAATCTATTCCTCATAAGTTGCTTTGAATACACAACAAAACCTATGGTATATAGCCCTGAAAATACACATGTGGCTAAGTTCAGGGTCTCTTTGTTTCTTTATGTCCTACATTAAAGGCCCCCATAAATGAATTCTCTCCCTCACTCCTTCCCCCACTCTGTCACACACACAGGCAAAATTGCATAGACACAGGTACACAGACATAAACACACACAAATAAACACACATACACACATCTAGGCATCATCTCTTGGCAGAAAAACGAAGCAAGTTGAAAGGAGAGAATTACATACATTCTTTATGAATGACATTCTAAAAAAACACATGAAAATCAACAGGTCTTAAAAAACTAGTTTCAGAGTGGGCACTAATACTGAAAAAAATGTACAAAATGCATCCAGGTTTGAAGACAAGTTCACCAAAAGAATGTGTGTGTTTCCTCCATGTACTAGAAAACATACAAATTGTAAAATAAATTTTAGAAGTTGCTACAACTGGGAAATAGAAAATTTTGAATTAAAATGTCCCATAACAAAATGAGTGCAAGAAATAAGGAAAGTCAGGGAGTAAAATAGTGGCTCGATATGGTTGTGTTTATTATTACTTTAATTTTAGGCTATTTATGACCAGTATCGGAATAATAGTCCTTGACTAGTTGATGATGTAACTTTCGAGTTTATAAAATAAATGTTTTTACATAACCCGAAACACTGATATTAAGGAAGGGAGGGGGCTCTTAAAGAAAGATCTGCATGCACTCAAGACATGGTGCAGGACTTTAAAGAGAGCCTGACTTTTCATTGTAGACTATTATATCTTTGAAGTCAGTAACTCCTGGGGTTCTGTTGATTTATGGGTGTTCACAAAACAACAGTGCACAAATATAGCCTGATGATACTTTCACTAGGAAAAGACAAAGAAAAAAACAAACACAAATCCCACCTTCAGAAACCAAGTCCATTTTCACAACTGAAAGGCAATTCTGGAAAGGAAAAAGTGTGGGGTGATCCTAACTAGCTTGGTTGTCCCTACACAAAAGACACAAAGAAACAAAGCCTTCTGTTCCAATCCTGTTCTCACAGGAGCCCATGTGCAGTCAAAGGGTGTTACCAAGCATTCGCATGCTGACACAAGTCACGTGATTTCAACTTGACCAATGAGAGAGTTCCAATTGTCTATTCAATCTAATTGGCTCAGTTCTGTACTTGTGACCAATCAGGTCGCAGATCAAGATGCAGATTCAAAGCACGAGTTGCGTGGCTAACAGACAGTTGGTGCTAGTGCTGGAAGGTTGAAGGCAGAGCTTTCACTTTGAGTTCACCAGTGGCAGAGGCAGTACCTACAGAGAGTGTATGAAGCTACGAATTTGGAGGAAGCCTTTCTGATCTACTCAAGCAACACCCCAACACCCGGTACAGCCTGATTGACTGTTGTCTTCCAAGCCTTTTGCTTTCATGAGACCCATACTGTTCTTTTTGTTTGTCAAAATAACTTTGGAGTGGGGATTTGGTCACCAGCCCTTGTTCTTACTGGTTGACTAATAAGGATCCCAAGCCTGGATTCTGAGCTACTTAGGACTCTGTTCATCACTGTTTTGTCTACAGAGTCTGTGCCAGCTGAGAAACTTAGGTCCCAAGACCGTGGACTTCCCCAGGTTGACCATAGTTCTCTTCTGTGTCCTCAGTGTCATGTTTTAGGTTCCCTCAAAATTTACATTTTGAAACTATCATGTCACAAATAACAAAGTCATCTGCATTTGAGGCAGTTTTCTCAAAAATGATTAAATTTAATTACTGGAGATAGGGGCATTGTAATCTGTATCCTGTTCATATGTTTATTTGTCACCTTTTATGTTACATTTGTCCTTCTGTTCTTCAGTAATGAACTGAGCTTGAGCGTGAACATAGCCATTTCATGTGCTATTGAACTTGCAGGAAAATTTCAACTACTTTTAATAAGAATTCTCATGTCTAAGTACATAGACTGTTGGCTTATAATTTCTTTTTTATGTTAGATTATTTTCCTTTGTTTACTTATTTATCTATAAGTGTATTACAACACACACTTATGGAAGTCCAAAGAAAATTTGTGGATGGAAGTAAGGATATTTATTTCCAACATGTGGGATCAAGGGAGGAAAGCTCAGATCACCAGGTCTTGTAGTAGGCTCCTGTAGGCTATGTAGGACATGTTGGAAAGTGTCTCTTTCCTTCCTTCTCATTGAATACTTGGAGAAATATTAGTGTTAATTTTTTTTGAAAGTCAGGTAGAATCCATACATGAGAGCATTCATACCAGTCTGTTATTTTCTTGACATTTTATCAATGAAAGTCTTCTTTTTTTTCAACAAAAGTCATCCATGCAATGTACTTTGATCATTTATCCCTTCCCCATTTCCTCCAACAGCCTTCTATATTCCTATACCATCTAGGGTTATGGTCTTACACACTTTCTATTATAAAAAAAGAAAAGAAAAATTTAAATAAGGAATTAAGACCTATAAAATGTCCCCAGAAAAGGACAATGAGTTCCAAAGTCTACTACATTTCAATTGAGTTGATTTTGTGTTTTCCAACGATTCCAATACATGTATCCTACGAAGAGTAGTGATTAAGTTACCCAGTGAGAATCCATTGAAGGAAACAATTTCTTCTTTGCCATCAGGAATCAAATACTGATGCTTTCCTGTTTGGGGATCGAACCCTGTTTCTACTTTCCATTTTCAAAGACAGCACCCCGATTTAACTAGAACCTTTGTATGTTTGTGTGTATTGCTTCAATTTCTTTCAGTTCATGTGCTCATCAATATCCTTGTTTTATTGGAATCTACTATTACATCTGGCCCTAGTATCTTTCTGCCTCTTCTTCTGACTAGCTCCCTGAAATTTGAGGGAAGGTTTTCATGAAGCTTTCCAATTGGGACTGAATATTATTAAACCTCATACTCCCTCTACATTGCTATAAGACTCAGGGTTAGATACATCTCTCACTAGAAACGGCTTCACTGCTGTGCGCTGTGTGAGACATTGATGTCTTTGTGTAGCAGTATGTCAACAAAAATTATTTTGTTCACTGTGTTGCTGTAGCAAAATCATAGTAGCAGGTTTTTCTGTAAGCTTTGACCTTTCCACTCAGTTTCTTGTTCATGTGAGCAGTGTCAGTAATGGTGTCCATTTCTTGGAGGGGCCTTAAATCCAATCAAAAAGTGACTGGTAATTGCCATTGGACTTATTCCAATATTGCTTCAGTCCATTATGTTTGTGGGTCACTCTTGTCCTAGGGTTTGTAGCTGGATGATGTTGATGATTATCTTTTTCTTCAGTAGAATGCAGAATGCATTTCTCTATCATGAGTGTCAGTCAGCAGTGGTGAATCTTTTAGCAGTTGAAGCACCAGTCAACACCTCCATGTTGACTGATATACATGAGTGTTGTATTTAGCAAGAGTGCATAACAATAATGTTGCATCATAGCAATAGTCTTGACAGTAGAGGTGAGCATTGTGGTTTTCACGGGACCGATTTTCTGGTATGAAAAAGGACACAATTATGTAAATGGACCCAAATGATTTTCTTACGATTTTTTCAAAGAATATTGAACTATCATACTTATTACTAATCTGCATAGGCTTTATACACTAACTTTGGATTTCTGAGAGGTGACACATGTTTAGAAATTTGCCATTGGCTCTAGTTTCACAATTCATGGGAACATAGGTTTTCAAAATACTTTCAAATGAACGATTAGAGTACCAGGATAGTCAGGGACACCATGGATACCCAGCCTACAAAATCAATTGACTGGAACTCAGAGTGGCTCAAAGAGATCAGGGACAAGGATCTCACAGGACAAGATCCTGTGAGACAAGGATCTTACCTAGATCCTGTGTGCATGTTATTTTCCATAATCTTGATATTACTCTTGGATTCCTAACAGTGGAAAGGTGGTCGCTAACTCTTCAACCTATTTAGGTTACCTCTTCCTCCTTCTTGGATTTTAGTTCAGCTTTGATATGATAGTATGTGCACAGTTTTATAAAAGCATATTATTTCTGTTTTATTTATGTCCCTGGGAGGCCTGCCCTTTCCTGAGGGGAGATGGAGGGAGGGTAAATCTGGGGGAAGAGGCAGGAGAACATGAAGCAGATGAGAGAGTGAAAACTCAAGTCAGGGTATGAGAGAAGAATTTAAAATTCATGTTACTGATAAAAATAGAAAGATAATAGTACTAGAAAACTTGAGGAATTGGAATGAGAATGTGATTGACATTATTGACTCCTGAGTAGCCTTTTTGTTATATCTTTATACAGACAATAGAGAAACCTTGAGACATTGGCTTCATTCTTATGTTATCAGGAAACATCACACTTGTTACACCTGCCCTCAAAGTAATACTGTCAGATCTTAAAAAAGGAAAAGAATATAATAATGTAAATTGAAAAATCATGTTTAAAACCTTTAAAATTATTGAAAAGCTAAAAAATTAAAGATTCAAACCCAGTTGTAAATGTACAAATAATTTAAAACATATGACTGATACCATAGAGTTGTCTGGGTTTCTGTCCTGCCTGGTCTCTGTCCTCCCACTAGGTCCCACAGTCATTTAGCCTCAAAGAAATAACACAGAGGTCTATACTAATAATAAACTGATTGGTCCATTAGCTCAGGCTTTTTCTTAAATGCTATAACATATATATATATATATATATATATATATATATATATATATACTTATATTCTTATCTATGTTAGCCACTGACTCCGTACCCTTTTCAGCAGGGAATCACATCTTCCTTCTTCTGTGGTTGAGACAGGACTGGAAAGGAATAGGCTTCCTCCTTGCCAGAATTCTCCTGTTTTCACTGACCCGCCTCTATTTCCTGTCTGGTTGTCTTCCCTATACTTCTTGCCTGGCTACTGGCCAATCAGCGTGTATTTAAAACGTAATTGACAGAATACAGACAATTGTCCTGCACCACCATAGATTACTGAAAAATATTTTTTTTAGTTGAGTTTGCATGAAAGCAAGTGATTGTAGTGAGGAGTTGCGGGCAGGCCTGCTTTTCATCCTGCCCAGCTCCCGCACGGCTAGCTTAGCCCCAGAAATGATAACACATAAGTTGTATTCATTTAAATACTGCCTGGCCCATTATCTCTAGAGAGTTAGTTACTGACTAACTCTCATATCTTGATATTAACCCATTTCTAATAATCTCGTGGTAGCACCACGAGGTAGTGGCTTACCGGAAAAGATTCAGCATGTCTGACCTGGTGGCTGGCTCCATGGCGTTTGCCTCATTGCTCTCTTCCCAGCATTCTATTCTGTTTACTCCGCCTACCTAATTTTCTGTCCTATCAAGGGGCCAAGGCAGTCTCTTTATTGACCAATGAAAATAACACAATAGACAGATAACCCTCCTCCATCAAGTGATTAACATAGAATGATAATCCATATTAGTTAACGACCACTTTTCATTATGGTGCCCACAAGAGTCATATCACTATATTCACCAAACTATCTCAGAGTAAAATATATAACTTGGGAACAGGAAAAATAGGTAAATTTGATGGCATAGACTGCTAAAAGGTTACATTAGAATCTAGAAATGCAAAATATTTTTCTTAGAAATGGCATTCCTTTTCCTCAGCATAGGAAAGCGTCTGCAAATTGTGCATCATAACTTTTCCTATTTCCCCCGATTTCATTATTTCTGCAGGAATGCTGATTCTCCTTTTCTTTCTGTACTATGTACTTATACTAAGAGTTTTTCCAAAGTTTTTGTTATTCCATGATTTCCATTGTTTAGGTTAGTGAGAACTTAGCAGTGAAGAAATATTCAAAATTTCTCCTAGAGACTGATTCAGAAATGGTTTGGTTTGCATAGAATTTTTAATTCATTTTATCTCCAAATATGTTTACAGAAAAAAAGGATATCATTTCCATACCAAAATAAAGTGCCTTGTTAGTTACCAAAAAAGTCTTTCAAATGATGTTTTAGAAGTAGCCATATTTACTGTAACAAGACCAAAGCTTGACTATAAATTTAAACTGAATTTTTTCCTCTTTGACTATTTTTGGTAAGGTTTTATCTGTTTCGCTTTTTCTTTTCAATAATCAAGCATTTATGCCATTGCAATGCTCAATCTGGTCTATTTCCTTATGTTTAGTTCTCATCTTCAGTATGTTTTCTGGAATTTCTTTAGATTTTGGTTTACTCATATTTTCTTTGACCCAGAAGATCACTGTAAGGTTGTTTGCTCTGTCAGATTTGTCCATGAAGAAACAGAAAGCTAAAAACTTTACCCCTTGACTTACATCTCATTGCTTTTATTTTGATTTTCTCAGGTGGCGTTGGCATGGAAATTATCAAGACCATTTCTAGCAAGACCAGAGAGGAGGAGACCATGCAGCTGGCCCTGAATGCCAGCGCCTATGAAGAGGAGACCATTACAGATCACTACATCATACTCAATACCCTCGGCAAAGGGACCTTTGCTGAGGTGAAGCTAGCTTGCCATCTCCTCACAAATATGAAAGTCGCAGTTAAAATCCTTGCGAATGGTGAGGGGAAAGACAGAAAAAATAGGAATGAACTCAACATCATGAAAGAGCTGGACCACCCATACATAATAAAGCTCTTCCACATCATCGACAGCAGAGACCACACCTATATGGTGTTGGAGTTTGCTGCTCATGGCGATCTGGCCAAGCACATTGAGCGGGGTGGCCCTCTTCAGCAGAAACAGGCCCAACACATCTTCTGCCAGATGGCGTGTGCAGTGTACTACTGCCACGATAATGGCATTGCCCACAGGGACATCAAGCTAGATAACATCCTGCTTGATGGCAAAGGAAACATCAAACTGTGTGACTTTGGCCTGGCCATCAGAGTCAGCTCTGGGGAGAAGTGCAAGGGATTCTGTGGCACTGTTGAATATTGTGCTCCAGAGCTATTCGATGACAAGGAGTATGATGCAAGGGCAGTTGACATCTGGAGCATGGCAGTGGTTTTATATGTAATGGTGACAGCAAGCTTCCCATTCAAAGCAAAGACCTATCCAGACATGAAGGAGGAGATGCTGGATCCCACGTACTACATTCCTTACACACACTCTCAAAATGTTTTGCTTGTGCACCTCATTGTGCACATGTTCACTGTGAACCCTGAACAGAGGCCCACAATATGTGACATTAGGCAACACCAGTGGATCAAAGACAGGGAAGAATTTTGGAAACTCCCATCATCCTCAGAGTCATTCTGTAACAATCCAAATCCCAGTATTTTGCTGGCTATGTGGGGTATGGGTTACCATCCCAAGGCTATTAGTGATAGTCTACGTGAGAAAAAATTCAATAACATCATGGCCACATACCTAATTTCAAACCATGAGTCACCCCAGGACCACACTAAATCTTCCACTAAGTCTTTGCAGGCCTGTGTCGCTGTGTCATCATCAGGTGCTCTGACCTCCCTTGCTCCTAAAAGGAGAGTGAGTGAGCCTGCCCTTCCCACCTTCGACCTGCTGGATAAACATCAGGGGCAGGTTGAGAAGTGTTCACGCAAGCAGGGGAGCAGAAGCCTGAGCATGCCTGCCACCTTGTGCTGCCTGCTGAAGGAGGACATCCCTCCCCACCCAGTACCCATGTGTGTTCCTGAGGTTACTCCTCTCATGAGTAAAAGTGTGGCAGTAGGTAGCATGGTTTGCAATGAGTTGTCCACAGGATGCCCATTCTCTGAGTGCATTTCTTCTGCACAGTATTTGTCCTGTGAGAAACCCCAGGAAGTGAGCTCCCCGAAGAATAGCTCAGATGCTCAGAATACACCCTCTGAAAGGAAGGACAGGGAGGCACCTCAGGGTATGATCACCACTGAAAACCAGGGAACTCAGAGATCTTCCCTTCAGACAACATCACAGAACAAATTAAAAGATGTCCTTCCTGAAAATGTAAGTGCAGCCTCTGCCAGCAGTCTGTCCAAAGGCTGGAAGAGGGTTAAGAAGAGAATTAGGAATAGTGTGAGATTTCTGTGCTGCTGTCTTCCACTCTCACGAAAAATCCATGTTTCTCCGAATGAAGAGGCACCACTAGAAGGAGAGAGCATTGCAGGAGCACACACACAGCTAAATGGTGTGCCCAGGATGCACGTCAGTGTTTATTAATCTATATGTTTTC
Organism: Myodes glareolus; assembly: GCF_982192425.1. Classification (NCBI taxonomy): domain Eukaryota; kingdom Metazoa; phylum Chordata; class Mammalia; order Rodentia; family Cricetidae; genus Myodes; species Myodes glareolus. The sequence goes on from NC_142038.1 coordinate 67,355,228, forward strand.
TAAGGTCCTTTGTGACCATCACATGATAGTTAGGATTTGAAAATTAGGAACTCTTATTTCAAAAGCAACTCTACCTCCACCTTTAACCTGAATTGTTTAAGCTAAAGTAGACAGTAGTGGTTGAAAAGTAGAGGCTGTAGAAGCAGCCAGAAGTAGTGTTGGCTAAAGGAAGAAAGAATTATAGATCATCAAAGGCTTTGAGGGAAGAAAACTAAAGACCAGGACAGAGTATGAGAAGAAGAGACACCAGATAACAGATGATCCAGAAAGATATTAGTCAAGACTCTGAAGTATATATTTTAAATTTCTTAAGACTGTGTCTTCCATATGTCATTATCATTTTCCAAATTGAGTCAATGTCGAGGATGAGACATGGGGATAGCAATTTTCTTGGAGAGACTGAAATAGCCAAATTGGGAGCCATGCAGGAAGTCCAGATGATAGAGTGCCGTGTACTCCAACAGAGAAGTCCAACACAGGAGATGGTAAGGCTTCATCTACCACAGGGTTCTCCACAGAAAACCATTGTTAAAAGGAGGTATGTCCAATGGCTGACCTTTAATGGCATCCTTCTCAGTGTGCAGCCCTGTGCCAAAATTCACCCAAAGATGTCATTTGATTATAAACTGCAATGGGCCAGTCTTCCATGACATACAACATCAATACTCCTTCATCTGTCTTTCTCTTCAAGGTCAAGTCCAAGGGAAATGTTTTTTCAGACTGGACAGAGGTGAATCTTCTTCCTCCCCTCCCCTCCCTTTTGATGAGTTTGCAGGCTGCCTGTATCCATTTCCTTCTTTGCACGGGAGACACTCCTACTACATGCTGCTTCAGTCTAGCTGTTGGTGAAGAGGTCCTTACTGTGGGGTGCTTGTCAGAACCACATTTGTTTCTCAATAGGAAAGTGACAGCAAGCAGGAAGGAAATGGATATCACTCTGGATGGAATGCTGGGATGTTGCTCCAACTTGCACGGTGGGTATTGCTTGATTGTCCTGATTCTGATGTACAGTGGACACATGACTGATTCCATGGTATTGGAACTATTTTTTGGTTAGATTCGATATCATGGGTCAGAGGGTCAGACTCGGACAGAAACTTGTGACTGTAGATTAGAAGCATTCTGCTAGGATTCTCTTGTGAAAGTTGCATTGGTGTTGTCATGGACACTCTCCATGCAGAACCAATGAAGTAACGAAGAGGGGCCACTCAGAAAGGACTGAATGTGAGGGCTTATCTGTGGGTCTCATGATTGAAGGCAGCATGGAGCCTGCTAATTTTCATCCTGTTGTATTGGAGAGGTATCTGTGATTTGGTTTATCCTTGATACTGAATCTCAGAAAGATAAGCATGAGGATGCCAAAGTCAACCTTTTTCAACTCCAAGGAACGTGGTCATTAAGCTCATGATGCAGAGGAACAAAGGTGAGGAGGCAGACAAGAGGCATGGATTCAGAGTAATCTTGATATAAATTGTGACAAGTACCTCATCTTTCCCCTCTGCCCCTAGCTGTTATGGAGGAACAGTTTGTGTATAACAGGTGAACATCATCTGACACCTGTGTGGAAGAACAATCACTGCAACTGGCAAGATGCTTAGTCTGTACTGGGTTGAAGAACCATGAGAACGAGAGTGCACACAGCCTTGCAAGGACAACCAGACTAGAGTGGCAGGCCTTCTTGCTTATGTGTCCATACCTGCTCTGCATTCGTGGGTGATTACTAAGGGAAGTACCATTTGTGATATACTTTACTGAATGCAGTGCCTGGGAAAGGGAGACTTGGATGCTGTAGCCAATCAGTAAAACCCAGGAGATATAATCGATAAGAATCATGGGCTCCAGACACTCATGACAGACTCTAAAAAGGCAAATCTCAGTATGATCACTTGTGATGTTTATTTTGACATTTGCCTTGGGACAAATGAGGAATTTCCCTGATACTAAAGCAAGTTGCTATCTTTAGCATTTGACCTGAGAGAACAGAAGTCAACTGAGTTTCCGACCCCCACACCAATCACTTCCCTCCTTTACTGTCTCTCTGTTGGATGGAGCAAGGGTAGGGTCCATGATTACCAGCTTCTTGAAGGAGGAACTTCACACACTTCATCCCAAAGGTGTCCACAGGTGTCCTCCTCACAGAGCACAAAGCTGAGTCCTTAGATGCTCTTCTGGACATAACATATTTTGTTGTCACAATGCTTAAACTACACCCACTGGCCGCTTGACACAGCCACAATGAGCAGTCTAGTACAGGTGGGTCACATGGAATTCCCCAGGTCAACTCCAGATGTCTTATTGGTCACTTTTACTCTTCTCTTATCTGTAGGTTTTTTGGGACATCATCTTTTGTGGAAGCTCATTTTCACCAAGTATGTATCCTGTCTAATGTAGACAAGAGGACGTGAGATGAGGTGTAGGGAGCAGATTGCCTATGTTTAAACATATTGGTGGGGAAATGTTTTTCCTCCTTTGTTCCCAGAACCTGATGCCTGAAAAGTTGCAGGTCTGCCATGAAAAATCATTTTCTGCCTTCTGATGTCCCTGATGAAACCCTAATGATGTAGGCCTAGAGAAGGTCACCTTGGAAGACAATGAGCATAATACCTGCCTCTTTAGTCCCTGAATTTCATAAAGTAAACCTGCCATTATCTGTCAAGTCCACAGCTCTTGTGCCTGTGGATGTGGAACTGGCAGCCAGTTTCCTCAATGATCTGAAATATTCCTTCTCTTATAGGAGCCTGGCCACATCCTGAATCGTGACCCAGAGGATTCCTAACCTGAGGACTTGCACACTCAACCCTGGTGTCCGTGGTGGAAAAGATCGTCTCCAAGTTCGGGAAAGCTCAGAAGTTCTACACAGCTTCAGGAGGACATCCTGTACAGGGCACTGGGATGGCTCATGTTCCAGCATCCAGCTACAGGACCTGCTCCAGTTGTCATCAAGATCTAAGGATAACAGAAGGATCCCCTGTGAAAGCCTTCCATGTATGTTACCTTTAATATTCAGCATACATTCATAGTGGGTTTTTTTGATAGTGTAAATAAGTCACCTATGCCTCTCTTTTCTCAGAGATGACCCTAGAAAACTACCTGAGCAGAGAAAGAAAGGGCCACTGCAGAGCCTTGGGACACGAGAGTGCATCTGCACAGCCTCTAGACTGGAGTTCCTGGAAAGGGCAGTGTCCTTGGACCTTCTCTCTCAGGCCAGTAATCACCGGATGATGGTGCACTTGATGTCAGTCACTTAGACTGTTTCCTACTGGTATTGGATAGAGACAACACACAAACAACAAATATCAAAATACCAAAGTAGATTTCCTGCTGAATTTACACCAATTGGCAAATAGAACATGTATTTTTCTGAGAGGATTTCAAAGGACTCTAAACTCTCAGAGACCCCTGTTTCTCCACAATTTTTGCTGCTGTTTAACTGACAGATCTTTTCTTAGATAGACTTGAAACATGTCAATCTGCTACCCAAGCACTAAATGTGACATCCACCTGGTTCTAATCCCAAAAGTGAAGGCAGAGGACAGGAGCGACTCCTCCAGACCCTGCACTGCTGGTTCCAGCCCTTCACACAAAGTCTCAGAGATCCACAGAGTAGAACAGGGAAGAAACGGAGATGGAAACATGGATTCACACACAAATCCCAGTGAGTGACCCACCTACATCGCATCAGTTGATTTTGGCATTGGAAATGAAGGCAGAGAACATGATCTGTCCACAAAAGTCTACAATGATGCAAAGGTAAACAATAAGGAACCCATTAGAAAACTGAACACACATTCAACTATTACAGCTGACCCCAATGCAAACACTACAAAATTCATGTAAGAGATGCAGAAGAGATCTACATAAGTTTCAGCCTCTTAAGGAAGTAGAGAAAGACAGCACAGAAGATGAACTCTGGCCACACGAGCTTTAATGCCATTAGCCAAGAAAACACAAAAGCTCAAGCATGGCTGGGGGAGACTGTATCATAGGACATCTAGAGAAAGCCTGGACACTGTTGTCACAGCCCAGCAGACAACAAATACCTGTTCTAAGATAAGATCGTTCAGTGCTATGCAGCAGGAAGGAGTGTGCATGCTGACAACCAGATGTGTTCTGCTTACCACTCTTCCACCCATGTGACCCCCAATGTTACTGCATGATGATATGGTAAAGAAGCAGAATGAAGACTCTCCAAAGCTGGGGGTTCATTTCCCCCTCTGACAGTCAACTATACTCTTGACTCTCAAACATCTCAGTTCAGGTGAAGAGAGATGCTGAGCATAGCACAGATGTAAGACTTGCTTGAGCTCATGAGTCTCCATGCTGCTGCTGGAGGCCAGAGAGCCTAGCGCTGCACAATCCACAGCACTGCTCCACTCTCAATGCTAGATGTCAACCCATGCAGAACACAGCCCCCCTTGCCGCCTCACAGTGAATACATGAAGCCAGGCTGTGCTGACACGCAACATATATCAGCAAACAGCTAGTTGTCAGAACCCGATGGACATCCGCAACCCCCAATCCACATATCCATTTAGATATCAGCCCTTTCCTGACACTTTTCTTACATGTACACTCAAATATTGTCATCCATATACATTATTATGGCAGTTCAGAATGTTTTTCCCCCATCAACCCCCACACCAGTAGTAGTAAAGATCATACACAAATGTCCCCTCCCATCTGCTGTGCTAAACAGCATTGCTAGTCATTGACACTGCTTGACATTTCCTGCCTGACACCATCTCAATGCACTGGGTGGTATTAGAACCAGCTGGATACCAGCTCTCGAGCAGCCCTATGTGATTTCTTCCATAGCAGGCCTTGTGAGAACCCAACCATAAAACTCTAAAAATACTGTATATCAAATTCAATTAGAACACACTCCCACCCCACCTACAAGTCACTTCTTAGTGCTACTACATGGAAACTGCACCCCTTTGTCACTCAGGACCCAATGATGTTTCATAGGCCATGCTGCTCCATTGCCTGCTACAGCCTTGCAGTACATGTGTGATGTAGGCAGGATGAAATATTCTGAAGAGTCTGCTGCCTACTTGTGTGGATGAGGAGAATTAAGGTTAGGAGGTGATTAGCAGAATCTGAAAACTATCTTGAACACAGAGTTGTAGTTCAGAGTTGGCTGTCCATCTGAGAGTGAAATCTAGTTGTTTATATGTGGTGGATACTGGGGTCCTCATAAGGATTGATGAAATGGTGGTATATCTTGACTGACAGTGGTTTCCAGCATGGCCAGATACATAGCATTTAATGTGGATGTGGAATGGAGTGGAGGTGACCAGCTGCTCCTGATTTCCAGCACCCAGTGTCAGCAGCATGAAGACACCTGTGTCACCTAGCTCTCTACTTGGGACAGGGAATGGTCTGGGAGAAGACATAGAACAGCGTACATGGGGCAGGCAGAAGGCAGGTGAGTTCCAGCAGCACCTGATTCCTGCCAGTCTATTTAGGCTGTTAGCCATGAGGGAGGCAGAGGAGAGTCTAGCAATGCCTGAAAAGCAGCTGTGGTACCTGCCCGTATGTGGGGCTGTAGCAGCCAAGGAAGGATATCAAACAGGCCTGAATATGGGGTTAATAAGGTTGTGTTATCAGGGATTCATAGCTACAGGTGGAAGAGTGGTGGAGAATTCTGTCCAGCAGACCCTAATAACATTTTATATTTCAGATTAAGTGGCGGTTGGGGCACATCCTTGAAAGATTGAGAGCATGTACAATGCGAGGGCTGTATTCGAACAATCCAACTGGCATGATGTGTAGTGTGATTCTGGCATTAGGTGTGTTTCTTGTAGGCCCAGGACATGGCATTGGATATGCTTAATAGAGCCACAGGAAGACGCATTCAAGTAGGGCCTGCTATGTAGGATTGCGAGAGAAGAGGTGGTGTGTTCAGCATGAGATCTTCCATTTTATCTGCAGTGTCAGGGAGCATATGGTGTTTATCATGGTATGGTGAACAACAATGTATATTGTGTGGCTGTGGGGAGGGACAGGTGTGGTGTGTGGTGGGATGAGGGCTGGCACCTCTCACACTGTGTGGGAAGGAGATGAGCTGTCACCTTGATTCTGATAATAGCACTGTGGTGGATGGTACTCTAATTTGAGGAAATCAGCAGAAACTGAACTGAGATACTTGTCTGTGCATGTTCATTCATATTAACACCTTACTTACATACACTGCCAGCTGAAGGACACCCATCACCTGCGATCACCATACAATCTTCTAGGTATTGGGCCCAGCTAGTCAACATCCTTCCCCCTGTCCCACAAGCAGTGACATGTAATGAAAAGGACTAGTAGTTATGAGGCCCCACTTGATATCCTCAGATCCCTGTAGATTCATATATACCAGTACGTGTCAGGCCCTCTTGAATATCACACCCACCACCACAAACAACATTGGTAGTATCGTGACACACTGGACACAACATCACATCCACCTAAACACACTTTTTATATAGCAGACCTGCTGGGTATTCTAACACCCATGACAGTCCTACAAGGCTTCCTGAATTACCTGAAATGCACACATCACCCCACAGCTGCCATACATCCACCACTAGGTACCATGTGCTGATGACACCCTAAATGGCTCACACACACTAACATGGCAGGCTCTCCTGGACATCACATCCCTCACTGCCAGCCTATTGCCACATGCATTATCACGCCTTGATTGATACCAGCTCATCTATACACTAACATACAGTTAGGAGATATGGTGCTTGGCTTGACTCCCCATTCTTCCTCTTTTCTCACTGACACAGAGTGTAATACATCAAACACCTTGGATATAATACTAGCGCTATGACCATTCATCCACTACTAGTTATCGGATCCTGATTGAACTCATACACCACATTGGCAGCTGCCAGGTCACAATAGGAAATTTTCTCCCAGTAACATCTTGCACTGTTGCTAGAATTAGCATTGTCTGACTCCATTCTTCTGCAGAAGACACAACTACACTGCTAGCCATCAGGTTCTGCAGACTCCTTCCTATGCTACACACCGTTCTGGGTGTCAGGCTCCCCTGCTAGCAACTGGGACAAGCTGGACATTAACCCCTTCCTAAACCACAGTAGCATACACAGTGCAGGGCATCAGATTCACTTGAACACTAGCCTCCATCCTACATGACATGCCAGGTAAGAGACCAAGCTTGACACACACCCTTACCCCCAATATACACTACTAGGCAAACCGTCACTGCTGTTCTTAGGATTCTACTACACACACCTGTCACAGACATCAGCAGATTTCTTCCTATCAGGCACATATTACCACCGTGCACAGATTTCATTCATGCATATTGCATGTATAGACAACAATAGGCATCAAGCCTTATAAAAAACAGCTCCATTCTGCTGACAGCATACACTACTAGACAGGGGTAGGGGTGTTTGCATGATTGAGGATGAACAATGTTTTGGGGCAGCAGTGTTGCTGTAGGAAGACAAATTTATTATAAACAGCCTGTTTTCCTGCACCATATGCAGGTTAGGACTGTAGAGTTCTGAAGATGTGATACACAGTAGTGCATGCAGGCCCTGGGTCACAAGGTCTGAAGACAACAGAGTGTTTCAGGTTAGAGTGGCAGGGGAAGGAGTGTCCAGCGGTGCATGACAACCAAAGGTTAATGGGTGCGGTTGACAGCTGGATTGTGAGGGATGACATCTAGACGGCCTGTAGTGGGACAGTCCTGTTACTGAGGTGGTTCTCTCTGGGAGCAGCAGGGAGACACTCTGCAGTGTCTTGTGATCAAAACACTGTATGTTGCATGCCAGCTGTTGTGAGCTTTCTAGATCAAGTAGAACCCAACTTGTAGCTTATATGTAGGACACCTATGGTTGTCCCGGAGGGCCCGATCAAGAGCGGTATCTGTGGAGCAGTGGTGGAGGTGATGCTCTAAGCAACAGTGCATGTGTGTTCTTGGGGTGATTGCTCAGAGAGTGGGCTGTATAGTTTTCACATAGCCTGAAGGTGATGATAACATGCAATGCATTATGGATTACAGGGTAGTATAGTTTGCAGCAGTGAATGCGGGGTGAATGATTAGGTGTTCTTCAGGGACTGACATCAAGCAGAACATCTAGGACTCGGAATACAGAGAAGGAACGTAGAAAGGCTTGTTGTATAGCAGTGTTTGTAGGAGATGTAGACCAACAGGGCCTGATACATAGAAATTCATGTGTATTCCATTCTCCCTTGCAAATTCCACATGCAATTCTAGTTTTGTGTCAGCTGTATGCTTCTGTTAACTGCAATACTACATATACTAATTTGTAAATCCCTGCTACACACCACCATGCTTCCCAACACACACTGCTTATAATGAGCACAGGGGATCATTCCCCACACCTGACACCGGTCTGCACATACAGCAAGATCAGGCCAAGCTGTGTCTCTCTTGTTCTCAGGATCTTTTGTTCCTACATCCTCTTCTCTGTCTTTTCTCTCTGTCTCTGTCTCTCTGTCTCTTTGTTCTCTCTCTCTCTCTCTCTCTCTCTCTCTCTCTCTCTCTCTTTCTCTCTCCTGCATGTGTTTGTGTGTTTAATTTGGATATTCAGAACTGGAGACCCAGCCGGCCCCAACATCTATTTGTCTGTGCATGGATTTGGCCATAGGGGAGGCTATGACTAGCTGAATTTAGTTTCTATCCATGTATATAAGGCTTTGCCTATGGAGGGGGAAAATGGCAGGAACTGACAGCATGTCTGTCCACATCACTGCACTCACACAGACATTGTAATGTGTTAGATTCCCCTCTGCCAACTTTCCTTACTAGGTAAAAGAACATACTACACACACAAACTCACAGAAAGACATGCAAAAGATGATATGCTATTTATCAGTTCCTGACTTTTTCTTCTCTACAGGCAAAACTTCATACAGACATAAATGGACACAGATTGGATTAAGCTAGTTATATCCTCTACTACATTCAAATCCAACACACACAAAGAGATTCAGGACCTGCTGTTTCCCAGTTCTGAAGAGCCAAGTTACACACACAAACACATGCCGGTGAGAGAGAGAAAGAGCGGTGGGAGAGGAGTAGAGAGGGAAGAGGAGGAGAGGAGAAGAGTGGGGAGGGGAAGGGAGGAAAGTAGAAGAGAGGGAAGGGCAAGGGATGAAAGGAGAGGAGAGGGGAGGAGTGGAGAGGTGAGAAAGGGAAGGAGAAGGTAGGATAGAGAAAGGGAAGTGAGGAAAGGAGAGGAGATAGGAGGAAAGGAAAAAGGAAGAGATCGAGGTGGGGAGAGGGGAGGACTGTGGAGGACAGGGAGGTGAGGAGAGAAGAGAGGAGAGGAGAGGAGAGGGGAGGAGAGGGGAGTAGAGGTGAAGAGAGATGAAGGGAAGAGAAGGGGTGATGTGAGTGGAGGAGAAGGGAGAAGGGAATAGAGGGAAGGGGAGGAGAGGGGAAGGGATGAGAGGGCAGGAAAGGAGAGTGGAGGGAAGGAAGGAAAGGAGATGGTTGATAGAGAAGAGGAGAGGGGAGGGAAGGAGAGGGGAGGAGAGGAGACAGGAGGGGATGAGAGGAGAGGCAAGTGGAGGAGAAAGGGGAGATTGAGTGGAGGAGAAGGGAGGAGAAGAGCGGGTAGTATTGGAGAGGTATATCCAGAAGAACAGAGGAGAGGGGAGGAGAGGGAAAGAAATGCCAGGAGCGGGGGGGGGAGGAGAAGAGAGGAGAGGGGAGGAAATGGGATGAGAGGGGATTAGAGGAGAGGAGTGAGAAGGGGAGGGAAGGGAAGGAAAAGAGAGGGGAGAAAAGGGGAGGAGAGGGGAGGAGAGGAGGAAAACAAAAGAATCTTGGAACAAGAGAAAGAAATCTTGGTGTCAGGTCCCGTAGGTATGCCCTCACCCATAGTCAAGGCCTCCCAGACACATGCCAGATCCTGATGCCAGGTTCTGCTACATTTACCATTTCTTTACAACTAATGTCTTCCACACAGGGCTAAGTGTCATGTCATGCATGATTTGCCAACTGGTATGTACACCACCACCCAATACATGATTTGGAAAAAAATACTTCCAAGAATCCCCCCTTCTATGACCACTGATACAATAGACACATGGGTATTGTCTGTTGATAATAGGTAATGTGAGGTATTTCCTCCCTAACAATTAAGCACACATCAACACAGTGCATGCACCTCAGACACACATGCACACACAGAAACACATATACACACATACACAGACAGACACTTGCATATATGTACACACACACATGGATGAAAACAACAGTACATATCAGATTCTTCATGTTATCCCTTCACAGAAAAATCTTGCATACACATCAATTTTACATAGTTTAGTTTGTGTTCTCTCTCTCTCCCCCCTCTCTCTCCAACACAGACACACACATACAAACACAGACACTTGCATACACGCATGCAAATATGCATACGTGAATACCCCAGTTTGTATCAAGTACTTCATGCTATCCCCTCATAGAGAAATCTTACATACACATAAATCTTACATAAATTGGTAAGTGGCTCTTCCTTCTAAGTATTTCCTGCCCTACACTGAAAGTCTTCTATAGCTGAATATCAGTTCCTGGTAAGTACCCTAGAAAATACAACCCAACTGAGGGTATAAAACTGTGAGAATAAACACAGGACTAGATGTCATGGCCTCTTTGTTTCCCCCACCATACATCCAAATCTCCACATATAGGAACTCAATCTCTCTCTCTCTCTCACTCTTTCTCTCTCTCTCTCTCACACACCCATGCACATGAGTATGCACACACAAACACAGACACTTTCATGCATGCATGCACACACACATGCATGAAAACACCAGTACATATCAGGTTATACATGTTATCCCCTGTCAGAGAAATAATGCATACACATCAATATTACATAGTTATTATTATTATCAATATTACCCTTGAAAATACAACCAAACTGAGCATTAAAGCTGTAAGAATAAACACAGGGCTAGATGTCATGGCTTCTTTGTTTTTCCCTGCCATATATCCAAAGCCCCACATAAAGGAATTCTCTCTCTCTCTCTCTCTCTCTCTCAAACACACACACACACACACACTCACACACACACTCACACACACACTCACACACACAAACAGAAACACACACAGACATATACATCCACACACAGATCTCATTATCTCCTCCTGTGAGGTACCACTTCTCATAAGCACAAGTCACACACATAACCTAGAGTCAAGACCAGCTAGGTTTCCCCTGCCTGCCTTACATAGAAATGTCTTACACACTTCAGTTCTCTGATCCTGTTAGGTTCCCACTGCTATAGTGAAAGTTCAACATATACATACAAGTCTCTGAATCTGGTCCCAGGACATAACTCTTCCCTACAAGCAAAGTCACACACGATCACAACTAGGTGTTCCTTCCTGGTCTGTATCCCCATATTCATACAAGGCACATGTCAGGTTCTGTTACCTATCTATTGTCCTACACATAAATCTCCACCTACACACATGGCTGCATAACAGGTCCTGCATAGTTCACCTTCCCCTACAGCCAGGTGACAGGTGCCTCTGTGCATCCCTTTGCCTATAAATAGAGTTTATCACATGGAGATGTGTTCAGGTCCAGCTAGTGTCAGGTTAGCTACAGTACAATCCACATACATGAGCACACACACATACACACACACACACACACACACACACTCACACGAGCATGCACATATGACAAGGTGTCTGATTTTGCAAGATAGTCCTCCCAAACAGCAGTACACCAAATATACTTACATATAAACACAGACACTCACACACACAGCACACATACACTCATACAGATGGATATGTGTCAGGGTATGATAGGTATCCCCTTCCTTACAGCTAAAGGCCCACTCTCAGGCCTATGCTTCCAGCCCTGTTGGCTTCCCCTATATTATATACACCATAGACAGTGGATGAGGTCTCAGGTCATGATAGGTTCTTCCTTTCATTATCTAGTCCTCAATGTACCAATATGGGTACTTGATCAGTAGTGCTCAGTACCCCAAACCCAGAGACAAAATTCTTAATACCTCTCTCTCTCTCTCTCTCTCTCTCTCTCTCTCTCTCTCTCTCTCTCTCTCTCACACACACACACACACACACACACACACACACATACTCACACACACATACACCCACACCGCCCACACACATGCACACTACAAGTCTAGGCTTTATAGGCAAAGCGTCATAAATATCTGCATGTCTATGTGTCTGGCTCTTCATGTCATAAAACAGCCCAAAATGTGGCTCCTTGTATGCTCCTCTGGGTTCAAACTCACCCACAATTCTCACCACAGCCCACAGCTTGATGTGAATTGCTCTATGTATCCTCCCCTTTAACCAAAGTCCCACCAAGTTAGTAAGATGCTGGTCTTCCTGTGTTTCCTCTCCTGTAGCCACAGCCTATAACAAAACATGGCTGTGTTAATAACTACCACATATGTCCTTCCACACCCACACATCCAAAGCCCTATAAATACATACATTGTTTGTTTTCAGCTCCTACTGAATATCCCCATCACTAAAGCAAAATCTCACACATATACATCAAATTTTCCAGCCACCCCAGGAAGCTTCTCCCTTGTCTCTTCCTCCATGTTTTATACTCTCATTTGAAGAATGGAAGCTAAGAACAGATTTGTAAAGAACTTTCATCATTTGTATTTCTGGATCTGGACTCACTCAACTAATATAATCTATTGCCAATCCATGCATTTTCCTGGGAAGATGGCTCACTAACAAAAACTTTAATATGCTGAGCATCTGAAAGTAGGCTTACAATTTTGCAGTTGGTGACCAGTCAGAGGACTCATTTTCTTGTTGAATCACGTGGGAAACCCCAACCCACTGTGGGTGACATAACCCCATCTAATTGGTCTGAAGTTATAAGTCAACTGAGCAAGACAGCAGCCAGATTTCTCTGTTTTTGGCCTCAGCTCCTGCCTGAGTTTCTGCCCAATCTTCCCTAAGTGACAGACGTTGATCAGAGCATGTAAGCCAAATAAAATCTTTCTTCCCCACATTCTTTTTGTCATGATGTCTATCAGCAATAGAAGACATAGTAGATCAGTACCCCAAGAGCATTCTTAATCGTAGGATCTTACTGCCACCACCTGCAGAGTGCTAGGATGTAGGTAAGTACTACAGCACTAACTAGGTTAATAAAACGGAAAAGATGTGACAGATGTCATGGAGAAAGTCAGTCTCTAAACAAGTAGAATTCAAGAATCAGAATATTATTAAGGAAGCTTATCTGAGAAAGCATTTTCAAGAATAGGGACATGAGAGACTTTGGAGAAGGAGTATAAAAAATAAAAAATATGGTGCTTGAACAGTAGAGGACTGAGAGAGGATTTAAATTTATTTTTCATATATGAAGAAGAGAGGATTCCTCTTTGCCAAGGCTAGGTGTCAATCCCTACTGAGAGGGTGTAAACCAGACTCCTCCAGGGACAAGCTCTGACATAGTTCATTCAGTCCCTAGACACATAGATGAATAAAGCAAAACTAAATGGATTCAACATATTGTTTAGAAATAAATGTGTTTATATGTGTGCACAAATCCATACATAACTGCATGGAACTCATGTAAGAATTCGTATTTTGGGCAGGGATACGTAGGATAACCTGAGGCACAAGGAGGAAAGAAAGTGGCAGAGGAGATTTAGATGAAGTCTCTATGTGTGTCCTTCTCAAAGTAAGAATCCATAAAGTTTAACACCTTAAAAGAACTGGTTACAGGTACAGCAGGAATACATAGGACATAGAAAAAGCACATACAAAAATTTGAGGAGTTTCTCCAAGTGACTGACCGCGTTTCCCAAAGTTCAAGAAAATACATGAATGGAATAAATTTTGGAACTTGCTACAACTGAGATACAGAGATTTTTGGATTAAAATGACACATCACAAAAGCAGTGCAAGGAATGAGGAAAGAGCAAACAAAATAGTGGTTTTGATATGTATTGAATTGTTTTAATTTTAGGCTATTGATGACCAGTGTTGGTATAATAGGCCATGGCAAGCTGATGTTGTACTTTCAATTTTACAAAGTAAAGGTTTTTACATAGACCTAAGTATTGACATTCAGGAAGAGAGGGGACTCTCAGGGGAACATCAGCACACATTCAAGTAGAGGATGCTGAAATTTTAAGTGAGCTTTGCTTTTAGTTTCAGAATCTTAGTTCTTTAAAGGTAGGGATCTTTGGGTCCTATTGATGGTCCATTTATGGGAAATCACAAGTCAACAGTGCACAGATATTTCCTGATGACCCTTTCACTCAGGACAGACTAGAAACAGATCAAACACAAATCCCACCTTCAGAAACCAAGTTTATTATCAGGACTGAAAGGAGACCCTGGAAGGAAAGAAGTGTGGTTGTGATATGGCCGAGGTGAGATAATCCTGCCAAAAGGAAGAAGCAAAGTCTTCTGCAGTCGCCCTGCTGTCAAAGGACTCCACATGCAGTCCAGGTGAGTGCCAAAGCATTGTAGAGCAGATACAAGTCACCTGAATTTATCCTGTACAATGAGGCATCCCGATTGTCAGCTCAATCTGATTGGCTCATTTCTGTACATGTAACCAATCAGGCCTTAGATCAGGATGCACAGTACAAGTTAGGTATCTAAATGGCAGTTGGTGTCAGTCCTGTGAGGTTGAAGGCAGAGCTTTCACTTCAAGGACACCAGTGGCAACAGCAGTGTGCACAGACAGTGAATGAAGCCACGAATTTGGAGAAGGTGTTTCTTACCTACTCAATACCAGGTACTGTCTGATTGGCTGCTCTCTTCCAAGACTATTTTGCTTACTTTGGATCTAAATTGCTTTCTTTGTTTTCAAAGCCACTTTGGGGTGGGGACTCGGCTACTTGCTCACATTCCTAATCAGGATCCCAAGCCTACATTCTGAACAATGTGATGCTAGGACATAGCATCACTCTTGTCTAAACAGTCTGTGCTTGCTAGACACCCAGGCACCAGCCCAGAACCCTGTGGACCATCCCATGGAGACATGATCCTCCTGTTCCATGTCCTCCTCCTCAGTGGCCTGTCTTAATGTTCCCTCAATATTTATATTTTGAGTCTGGCATGTCACACATAATAAAGTCATCTTAATTTACAGCTGTTTTCTGGAAAAGATGATTAAATTTCATTTGAACTTACAGGATTTTTGATCCTGTATTATTTTAATATGGTTTATTTGTCAATTTTCATGTTAGAATTGTTCTCTTCTTCACTAAAGAACTGAGCTTTTGCATGAATAGGGCCTTCTTTATGTGTTATTGAACTGCTGGACAATTTCAAGTACTTTCAATAAGCACTGTCATGTCTATGTCCATAAATAGTTGGTTTATAATTTCTGTTAATTTTGCATTTAGGGTTGTCCTGTTCTATTAATTTATTTTTGCTATGTATGTATTTGTCTGTCTGTTTCACAAACACAGATAAGGAAGTCAGAGGAAACTTATGGTTGGAGGTCAGTGCTTTTTTTTCAATGATTTGGGATCGAGGGAGAAGCGTAAGTCATCATGTCGGGTGATTGGCTCTGTAGAACATGCTGGAAACTCTTCCTTTTTTCCTTATTGAGTAGTTGGATGAATATTAGTGCTACCTTTCTTACTTTTATTTATTAATTGATTTTTATTGAGCTCTACATTTTTCTCTGCTCCCCTCCCTGCTCTTCCTCTCCCCTTCAGCCCTCCCCCAATGTCCCTATGCTCCTAATTTGTCAGGAGATCTTGTCTGTTTCTACTTCCCATGTAGATTAGATCTATGTATATCCCTCTTAGTTTCCTCATTGTTGTCTAAGTTCCCTGGGATTGTGATTTGTAGGCTTGTTTTCTTTGCTTTATTTTTAAAAACTACTTATAAGTAAGTACATATGATAATTGTCTTTCTGTGTCTGGGATACCTTACTCAAAAATGATGTTTTCTAGCTCCATCCATTTTCCTGCAAAATTCAAGATGTCATTTTTTTTCTTGTGTAGTACTCCTTTATATAAATGTACCACATTTTCCTTATCCATTCTTTAGTCGAGGGGCATTTAGGTTGTTTCCAAGTTCTGGCTATGACAAACAAAGCTGCTATGAACATAGTTGAGCACATGTCCTTGTGCCACAATTGAGCATCCATTGTATATATACCCAAAAGTGGTGTTACTGGGTCTTGAGGAAGGTTGTTTCCTAATTTTCTGAGAAATCGCCACACTGACATCCAAAGGGACTGGGCCAGCTTGCATTCCTACCAGTAATGTAGGAGTGTTCCCTTTTCCCCACAGCCTCTCCAGCATAAGTTGTCATCAGTGTTTTTATTCTTGGCCATTCTTACAGGTGTAAGATGGAATCTCAGAGTTGTTTTGATTTGCATTTCTCTGATGACTAAGGATGTTGAACATTTCCTTAAGTGTCTTTCAGCCATTTTAGATTCCTTTGTTGAGAGTTCTCTGTTTAGGTCTGTATTCCATTTCTTATTGGATTGTTTGTTCTTTCGATAACCAATTTCTTGAGTTCTTTGTATATTTTGGAGATCAGACCTCTGTCTGATGTGTGGTTAGTGAAGATCTTTTCCCATTCTGTTGTCCTGTTGACCATGTCCTTTGCTTTACAGAAGCTTCTCAGTTTTGATATGTTCTCAAATTCAATTTGCCAGTATTTTATTTAGCATTTTTGCATCAGTGTTCATGAGTGAGATTTGTCTGTAATTCTCTTTCTTAGTAATGCCTTTATGTGGTTTGGGTATCAAGGTAACTGTATCCTCTTAAAACAAGTGTGGCAATGTCCCTTCTGTTTCTATTTTGTGGCACAATTTGAGGAGTATTGGTATTAGTCCTTCTTTGAAAATCTTGTAGAATTCTGAGCTGAAACCATCTGATCCTGGGTTTTTTTGGGTAACCGTTTCTATTTCTTTAGCAGTTATATCATTTTAAATTAATTGGTTCTTACTTAAAATTACTTTGAATATGCTAAACATGGTATGATTAAGGATTTGTGTAACAATGATAAAATATTTCTTTTTAACATATAATAAAATCTGTTTCATAACATATGTTTCTTTTAAGTAGCTTGCTGTCCAACATGCCAGTAGTGTAGATAAGTCTGTTATAAGTAGCAGTATTTTCCACTCTTCCTCAAGCACTGTGTTTTTTCTTTTAATTGGAGGACCTTGTTTCACCCATGAGATAGATATTTTAATACAAGTTGTCAAATTAGGAAACAGGCAAAACCCAACTTACCACTTTTCTCAGCAAATCTACAGCAGAACAAATAAACTTGAGTTTTTCAGTCAGAATTTCAGTCAAATTATATTGTTATGGTTAGTTACATGTTATCATAAAGGTATATATTAAAAGTTACAGTAGTATATGGCACAATAGCATAATTTATTTTGTACAGAAATAGGAAACAAACAAACAAAGAAAAATAACAAGGAAAATCTTTATAGATAAAATCATTAAATAGAGCTTTGGGAAGTAGAGAAAAGTTGCAGAAATAATCACAGGAAAAAGTGCCAAGAACATTCTCTGAAGTCTGTCATATGCAAAGGTTGACGATACAGGGTGAGTAGGTCAAGTTTGGAGAGAAAAGAAGTTAATGCGAATGTAGCTATTTGAGTTCTGTGGGGAATATTTGTTTACATTAAAGTTTTGTAAACAGAAACTGTTCATTAGTTGCTCGGCAGCCTAGACCCAAATAATCACACAGAAACTCTATTAATTACAACACTATTTGACAAACAACATAGACATATTCCTTGCTAGATCTTTCATCTTAAATTGACCCATTTCTATTAATCTGTGTAGCCTCATGAGGTTATGGCCTACATTAAGTAAGGTTCCAGCTGCATCTCTCTCCTTCGGCAGCTACATGGCATCTCTCTATCTCTACCTACTCTCTCTCTATATATATATCTGTTCATATTTCTTGCCTGCTTTGTTCTATTAAGCTATTGATTGAAACAGCTTTATCAACCAATAAGAGCAACACATATACAGAAAGACATCTCAATCATCTTCCTTTTCTGTTTAATTAAAAAGAGAAGTTTTAAATTTAACAGTAAAATTATATATACAAAACAGTTATTAAGCAAGAACTATAGGTGCAATATTTAGTCCATTCACATTTGGCAAATTAAGGAAACACTCTATCAACTATCCTATCTTTGTGAGTCTAATGTTTTATGTCTAATTTACCCTTTACTCTCTGAAGTAATTGGTGCTACCAGAACCAGACATGTTTCACTGTCAGGAAAAGTCTAAGTTCTTAAAACCTTTTAAATACCATATTCTATATGTCTTTGAAGGGTTGAAAGAGAAACATATCTCTATGTATCTAGAAAATCTAACTAATATGGCTAAAATTTTGACTATTATAAATGGCTTTCTATTAATCTATATTCCTTAATTATACATTTCATTTTTAAATGAACTGCAGAAACACAATACCTTAAACAAGAACAAAAATACATATAAACAACAAAATCAACCTTAAATTTGTATCAATAGACCAAGGTCTATACCAATGCAAAGTAATCATCTCTATATCATAGCCCCCTTTTTTTTCAGAAATTGACTATGACCATTAAACATTTATAATCAACCCCTTTAAAATGAAAATAAACATTTATAAACAATCACTTTGGGAACATCAGTGTAGTTTTCTCAAAACTGCTTCCTGCTGTTTGTTGGGTGAAGTGTTTTTAGGGCTCACAGGGACCTTTTGGGAGGTCTTATTTTATCAAACCACATTTGCCTAGAAAAATCCACAGGTTCTCATCTTTGTGGAGGCAAAAGCAGAACCTCTTTTCCAAAGTAACATATTCTTAGACTCAAATTTTGAAGTCAAAAAACCTTTATAATATATATGTTGGTTTAGCTTAGCAGTCCATACAATAAAATTTCTCTCTGAAGTTACCTTATTCACAGTCAAAAGATCCAAAGAAAAGACAATAATATACATAATCCAGACTCTCTGTTTATATTCCATCTTTCTGTGGCTCATTTTTCTTTACTCCTTTAATCTATGACTGTATGTACTACTTTATCTTATATTTACTGTCACTTTAAAGACTTTGTTTCATTTTTTAAACTATTTCTTTTTATGTCTATGTGTTTTTCTTCTCTTTCCCAAGACTATGCATATTTTTAAAACATAATGTGACCCACTTAGAGATTCATTTTTGTCTGAATCTATCTTTGTTGTGTCTCTGTAATCATTTTTTGACCAGGAGTGCCTGTTTTAAAATGACAAACAGGTGTGTCTAGGACCAACTCAGAGGCCCTGCCTATTGGTTCCACCCCATCCAACATAGCAGAGGCATGTTCACTGCTTCTGCAAGTCATGCTCACTGCCCAAGTTCCAGGGATGTAGCAGGTCTATGTCACCATTAAGCATCTAGCAGCAGGTTACTCACAAACCCTATTTAAGTGCGGGACCTCTCAAAGGATCTACAGCCATTCATGCCACTACCACACACAGACCAGGAAGCCCTTTCTTGAAGAAGCTGTGCAGTTTTTGCTACTAATGTTGAGTCAGGAAGTCTTCTCTTAAAGGAGCTATGCCACTGTTTGCCACCAGCATTCAGAGCCTATCTGAAAAAAATGTGGCTACCAAAAAGCTGCAATTGACTCCCATTTTTGCAGGTCTAGAAGACCTTACCCCTTTTTAAAATTTATGCTTTCTAAGGCTTTATGTGGAAATTCTTGCCCATGTTGGCACCATTATGTATCTTCTTTCTTTCTTTCTTTCTTTCTTTCTTTCTTTCTTTCTTTCTTTCTTTCTTTATCTCTTTCTTTTTATGTTTTGTTTTTTGTTTTTGTTTTTTGAGACAGGGTTTTTATGTAGCGTTGGAGCCTGTCCTGGAACGTGCTCTTGTAGACAAGACTGTCCTTGAGCTGTAGCAGAAGATCCATCAGAGGGAACCATCATCTGGCAATGAATGGAGATAGAGACAGAGACCCACATTGGAGCACTGGACTGAACTCCCAAGCCCCAAATGAGGAGGAGAAGGAGGGAGAACATGAGCAAGGAAGTCAGGACCGCGAGGGGTGCGTCCACCCACTGAGATGGTGGGACTGATCTAATGGGAGCTCACCAATGCCAGCTGGACTGGGACTGATGGATTATGTGATCAAATCGGACTCTCTGAATGTGGCTGATGGTGGAGGCTGACTGAGAAGTCAAGGGCAATGGCATTGGGCTTTGATTCTACTGCATGGACAGGCTTTGTGGGAGCCTTGTCTGTTTGGATGCTCACCTTCCTGGAACTGGGGGGAGTGGGGAGGACCTTGGACTTCCCATAGGGTAGGGAACCCTGACTGCTCTTTGGCCTGGAGAAGGAGGGGGAGTGGGGGAAGGGGAGGGAAGTGGGAGGAGGGTAGGAGGTAGAAATTTTTAATAAAATAATTAGACTGTCCTTGAACTAACAGAGATCCACCTGCCTTTGCCTCCTGAGTGCTGGGATTAAAGGCGTGCACCATCACTGCCTGGCTTTTGCCTCTTCTCTTCCATGGACAATAATTGATATTTGTTCTAATTGCATATAATATTTCTTCAGGCTTAGAACTCTCTAATTTAGACAAAAGGGAGAGGTGCTGTGGGAACTCCTTCAGCCAATATCCTTTAAGATACTGGCACACTTTGATCATGGTCTTATGTACTATAAATTCAGACAAAAAGCTTGCATAGCCCTCTTGGCTGCTGGATTCAGTTCCAGTTCCCAGTGCTTGCAGAAGACTGTAGATTGCTATCCTTACTATGAGTTTATTCTCAAATAAATAAACCTTTGTGATACTACATTTGAGGCTATTATGGAACTCTTTAGGATGACTACATTAAAGAGCTACAATTTTGCTATTTATTTAGTTATGAGCATATATGTAAATGCTGTACACAGGCATTTGCATACCTGTGGGTGTGCACACTTGTACATGTATGTAGAGGCCAGGGGTGTGCATTAGATCCCTGTGTTGTTGCTCTCCACCTTATTCATATGAATCAGAGTCTCTCATTGAAACTGGAGGAAGGTTGGCAGCCACCAAGTCCCAGTGATCCGTCTGTCCTCTTGAATGTCAAGCAAGTTTTCCTAATCTAGATAAATATGTCCATTTTGAGTGAGGTAACCCAGACACAGAAAGACAATTATCACATGTACTCACTCATAAGTGGTTTTTAAACATAAAGCAAAAAACAAAAAAACAAAAAAACAAAACAGCCCACAGATCACAATCCCAGAAAAAGTAGACAACAATGAAGACACTAAGAGAGACATACATAGATTTAATCTACATGGGAAATAGGAAAAAGGACAATATCTCCTGAGTAAATTGGGAGCATGGGGACCTTGGGGAAAAGTTGAAGAGGAGGGGAAAGGCAAGGCAGGGAGGGGAACAGAGAAAAATGTAGAGATTACATATTGATCAATAAAGATCAATAAAATAAAAAAGATAAATATGTCACAAAACAATTAAGACTTTATTTGGATATAATTACTAATGTGATTGGGTTTATTTGTTTCACTTTTCAAGTGTTGGAGAATACACTAGATAGTTTCACAGATAAAATACAGACATTGGAATATTAAAAATGAAGTGAAGAATGGTTTTAGTTGGAGGAGAGAAGATGAGACATGGTGATATAGGTAAAAAGAAGTAAAATTCTTCATATAGTTAAATATACTTTTCAATAAAATTATTTTTTTAAATAAAGAAGTGGAGATATTTGAAAAGAAGAAAAGATACAAAGACAATGGAAATAGTCTAGGATAGTATAAGTGATTAAAAATCAAAATGCACTGATGCAGTATGAAAATGAGACCCATTAATTTATAGAACTTATATACCTCACTAAACATAGTGAAAATGGGTAAGTTGAAAATGTGACAAGTTATCTTTTTAATTTACTGGCCATAGAATAAAATAACTGGCCCTTAACCCATAAAAGCACATTATTTTTAAAAAGTTGATCCTGTTAGAAAAATATTTTCAGTTTTCTCCATATAGAATTTTCTCTCCTCTGCTATTTAACTTCAGGTTTTATGAGAGTCTGGTGAAATGGCCTTAGTTGGATGGCATTCTGTACAGACAGTTTCATGATTCCTTCCTCACTCCTTCTTTCTTCTTCCTCCTGTTTCTTAAAACAAAACCAAAAGAAAATTAAAATATCTTTCAGATTTTTTTCTGCTAAAAAAAAGCTGTCATTCAGGTGCAAATATGATGACCAGAAGATGGAGATGAAGAAACAGAAAGCGATTCTCGGTACCACACTCTTCCTCACCTCACCTGATCGCTTACTGCTAGAGATGCTAACTTCAGTCTCAGAATTAAAGTGGTGGAATAACAGGGAGTTTCACCTATGTCAGTTGAAAGATGTTTTCCAAAGGAAAGTGAAATAAAATATTTACTTTGGCACTCAGCCTATGATCTGCTTCTCTTTATTGCTAGAGTTCACAGAATGTTAAAATGCTGTATTAATGTGGTTGAGGCATAACCCCCTTACTGCATAGTGTTGTACATTGGAACAATCTTACTCTGTGACTTTTTCCTACCTAATTGGTCTCTTAGTGAGCTGAGGAACAACCAAAGTTCTGTAAAAAAATTTACCTGTTTAGTTTGTAGCAATGCTTTCTAATCACACATTTAAAATGCATCAGGTCAGTATATTGGCATTGGAGGTAGATTCGTCATTAGTCCACATTTGGTATAGAGACTCAGTTTGTAAAGAACACATTGTCAAATTCTCAAGGAGACTGTATAAGTGAGTGAGCAGTCATCTTTTCTCCTACTACTTTTACCTTTTGAAATCATAATACAATCAAATCATCCTGTCCTTAACATTTCTCCTTCAAAATCCTTCCACATCCTCTTCCTTGATCTCTTTCAAATTTATGTTCTCTTTGTTTGCTGACTGTTGTTACAAAAATATTTATATTTCTAAATACAATCTGCTTGGTCTGAATGTTAGCTGTATGTGTGTTTTCTGTGCTAACCGTTTGGTATTGTTTAATCAATCTGTATGTCCTTCCCTGGGGAAGACTGTTTCTTCCTCTCTCAGAATCCCTTAGAAGTTTGTCGGTCTTTGTGTTAGGGTTGCAGACTTTTGGGCTTACCTCTGTCCACTGTAAAGTATCTATTGTTCTTATTTGGCTCGTGTTTAGGCAGCCATATTAGTGAGACTTTAGGGCACCCAAGACACAGGGAACACTGGGGAAGAGGGAAAGACTGTGAGAGGAAGAAGAACAAGAGTTTGCTCTGAAATTGTGTCTCACAGAAATGTCAGATTTCATTTTTCTTCATGGCTGAACAGCATCCCATTGTGTATATTTATCACAATCTCAGCAACCGTCCATCAGTTAAAGGACACTTAGTTTGTTTCAATGTGCTGGCTGTTGTGCATAGTGCATCAATAAACACGGCTGAGCACGTGTCTGCATAGCAGGAGGCCCAACCCTTTCATACGCCAACGAGTGGTGTAGCTGGGTCGTACAGTATGTTTATTTTTAGATTTTTTGAGAACTCTCTGCACTGATTTCCATAGTGACTGCACCAGTTTACAATCCCATCTCATCAGCAGTGAATAATGAGTCACTTTCCCCACTCCTCCGGCATTTTTGTAGGCTGTTTGGTTGATGTTTGATATTTGAACTGGGGTAAGATAAAAATTTAAAATTGTTTTAATGAATATATCCCTAATTGCTAGAGATGATGAACATTTTTCCATAGGAATATTTTTCTTTTGTAAACTCTCTTTTAAAGAACATTTATTTATGAATATCTTTCTATTGTTCAAATTTGATCTTGCATATGTGCATGTGTAAACATATATGTAAGTATATAGCAATTTTTATGAGCAACCTAGGTTTTGAACAAGGAAAGTAACATAAATGGAATGAGTGAAGTGAGATATTTTATGAATATAATATTAAGCAAATGAGCATTATTATTATGAATTTTCATTTTTCCCTTTTCTTATCAAAAATAACAATGACTTACTTCTTAAATCAGGAATAATTTTATAGTAGGGGATATATTATTTTTATTTACAAAATATAAATACTATAACTCATTAGAAGTACTAATTAAAAGTTACTTAGAGGTACTTAATTACAAAAATAAATGTATGATGTAATGTATTTTTATAATGTCGTCTCATGCAGTTGGTATTTCTTAATTTGATATATTTATTAACTTACCTTACATCATGTGACAGATACTTCAGAGAAGTTACAGGAGCAAAGGGTGTTTTGGGTTCATGTTTGAAGAGGTTTCTGTCTATGACTTCATGATCCTGCTGCTTTGGGTATGTGGTAATATTTTACACATATGGTGACTTTACTCATAACAGCTGGAAAGCAAAAAGAAAGGGATTGATGGTTCCCACATCCATTCAGGGATATGCCTCCAGTGGTCGGAGTTCTGTCCCTTAGAGACTATCTCCTGCAGGTTGCTAATTCCTTTGTTACACAGGTTTGATACCAGGCATTCCACACACAAATATTTGAGTCACACTTCAATTTCAGTGCTCATCAATGAGATATGTGGTATGAAATTCTTAGGAAAAAGTATGTATAGGTTCAATCTTTTATACTGTAGACATTTTTTCAGTGTTTGCACATGTAATGTGTCATGGTATAATCCACAAAAGTTTACCAGAGATCATTTATACTGTAGATATTTTTAAATGATTTAGCATGTAGTATGTCATGGTATAATCCCTACAAGTTTACCAAAGATTCTCAATCAAAACATAATGTTTCTGCCTTTCTGTTTTCCAAAGGCACTAGGAATCAATCCAGGTTCAGTTGATCCAGCTATAGCATGGTCTAAGTGAATGTGCAATGGGAATCACAACCGAGACTGCTGGAAATGTTTAAGCAGCACAAATGTCAGAGTAAGTTGTAAGTTTTCATGCAATTTGGGAGTTTATTTTTAGAAAGAAGGCAAGCAACGATGAGCTGAAAATTATAAGTAATCATCAATTAACTTCAGTTCATATTTATTGTTGTTTCAGATTAGTGACATAAAGTGTTCATTAATTTGATAAAATAATTCATTTTCTCCCAATTTAAGTTATTTCTAAAGCAATGACCTCTTGAAAAATAAATGTTGTCCAGATTTTATGCATAAAGGTTTACTATGATTTAAAAATCATTCCTCTTACATTAGAAAAATACTGTCTTCTTACATGACATTAACTCACAGCAGCTATGGTTACCTGAACAAGATGAAACCAACAAGATAAATTAACATTCCAGCTGGCAACACTAATTGGATGAAATGTGTTTAAAAAATTGAAATACGAAGGAGACAAGATGAGGGTGGCAGGGGAATATATTAGAGCTATCGGAGGCATAGTGACAGTGGGAGCTGAGGGTAGGCTTGATCAGAATACAGGGCAGAATTTTCAAGGAATAAATAAACAAAAGCTCTTCTTAAAACATGAACAAAGGGCACACATATATGTTCAGACTTATTAGGTGTCTAATTAGAGCTAGATGCAGGTCCTTCCCAGGGCACAGGAAGTGTCACAACACTTGCATTGTAAGGAGGGGTGTTGAGCATGTCACTGTGAAAAACAATTAGCCTAAAATAGTAGGTCAGCGATACCTGTCTTAATTAGAGTTCTCATTCTTTTGATGAAATAACATGGCCAAAAACAAACTGGGAAGGAAAGAGTTGATCTGGCTTAGAGTTCCACATTACTGTTCATCATTGGAGGAAGTCAGGGCTGAGATTCAATTAGGAGAGGAACCTGGAGTCAGGAGCTGACACGGAAGCCATGGAGGGGTGTTGCTTACTGGCTTGCTTCTTATGGCTTGCTCAGCATGCTTTGTTATGGAACTTAGAACTACCAGCCCAGGGATGGCACTACCCACAATTGCCTGAACTCTCCCCCATCAGTCACTGATAATGAAAATTTCTTACAGGTTTTGTACAGTCCCACTTATGGAAATATTTTCTTAATTGAGTCTCTCTTCTCAGATGATTTTAGCTTGTGTCAAATTGACACAAAACTATCCAGAACAGCCCTCATCAAGAGACCATATCAAATTGCCAGTAATCTGATAGACAGATGCATAGAATGTATTATAAAAATGACAGCTATATTGCTAGAGACATTATATACAAAATCACTTTGACAGGAGTCCATAATATTTGTATATTTATGTTCACTTCAATAAAAACTAACAAATGCTGTCACCTTGCATTGACAGAATAAGAAATTGGTACATACATGTTGGGGGCTTGTGTAGACGTATGTCTTCGCTAGGGTTTCTATTGCTGCCATGAAACAGCATGACCAAAAAGTAAGTTGAAGAGGAAAGACTTTATTAGGTTTACACTTCAGCATTGGTGTTCTCACTGATGAAAGTCAGGACAGGAACTCAGGCAGGGCAGGACCCTGGAGGCAGAAGCGGATACAGAGATCATGGAGGGGAGCTGCTTATTGGCTTGCTTTCCATGGCTTGCTTGCTCAGTCCACCTTCTTATAGAATCCAGGATCAATAGCCCAAGGATGGCACCATCCACCAAGGGCTGGGTCCTCTCTCATTGATCACTAAATGAGAAAATGTCTTACACCTGGTTTGCTTCCATACATTGTTTTTATCAAGGCTTCGTCTGGTGACTGTAGCTTGTGTCAAGTTGACACATAAACCCAGCCAGTACAATGTAAGCATTTATAGTTGTGTATAATTTGTATCAAATTACCTTTGTGCTTTGAAGTTGAGTTAGATCACTCTGATGTGACCTGAAATTAGACAGGGCCAATTTACAGTAGTCTATTAGTGAGAACTTGTCTGATTTTAAAACAAGACCTTGAGTGAGCTGCTAAGTGGAGTAAACAGTGAAATCTGAACTTTGCGCTGGAGACATTATCTGGGGAACAGTGAGCACAGTGAAAAGATTTTGTTCTTTCTTGTGTTGTTGCCATACTGCAGCATTAAATGATGTTGCCTTCCATTTTAATGAAATGCTATGGTGTACTGTGTTGCAGGAAGACTGGATATCCTTCGTTATCTCCAAAGTTGCAGAATCCTTTGCATCACAGGATCTGAGCTGTTAAACGTATCTACTGCTATGACAGATTTTGATGGTAAACTCTGGGTTCATGCTGTGAGATGCCAGGATATATGAGAAAACATTTCTGTGTGTGTTGCACGATGTTTCCGGAAGAGACAATCATTTGGATTATAGGAAAGAGTAAGAGAAATGGTTCTCCCCAATGTGAGGGAGCATCAGACCAGCATTATCCCGAATTCAATACTGAGTTGGAGAAGGACTGGACTTTCTTTTCCTCTGTTGGGCTGAATAAATGTGGACCTCCATTGTCTCCTGTCCTTGGTACTCCTGTTTCCATGGCTACACAGCAGATTCTTTATTATTAGTCCTCCAGGTCCAGGTCATTGAATGGACTTTCCTGAATTTCCATGTTGCATCTTGGAATTGAGAAATTTTTCCTTATACACAATGATTTGCCTATATCTTATGTTTTAATGCATGTGTGTGTAAATTCTCCAGCCAAAGAGGATCAATGATAAATATTTCTTCTTTTTGTCTGTTTTATTAATATGCATATATAAAATTGATTTATTTTGTCTTTCTCAATGACCATAACAGGCACATAACTAGATGATAGATAAATTGATAAGTACGTAGATAGATAGATAGATAGATAGATAGATAGATAGATAGATAGATAGATAGATAGATAGACAGACAGATATATAGATGGTAAAAACTCTCGGTTCTGTTAGTGCAGAGAAGGCTGGCACAAAGATATTTGGGCTGAAATGATCATCTGAAAACTTTCCTGTTAGGAAGGAGTTAAATCTTCCTAGCTGATTCACTTAGGTAAGAAGACTTAAGACACACATTGATTATGATTCATGGCTTATGAGAATGACAGCAAATAAAGGTTAACTGAAGGAACAAAACACTTTCTGGGGAAAATCCTATAGCAAATTAAATGATCTTGTAAGGCAATATGTACTGAGGTCATGTATTACTGACAGATCTGTGCTCCTGTTTGGGAACATTCTTAGGAAGCTAATTGAATAAAGAGGAAGAAAGACTTATAATTGATGTGAAGTGAATAATATTGAATCTCAGTATAGTTATGTTACTAAATTAATATTTTAATGTAAAAAATTGCTAAAAATACAGGGAGATGTCTGTAAGTGTGTGTATAAATATTTCTCACACGGAATATGTTGCTTAGCTGGAGCTGTAGATGTGGGGTAAATGTTTAACCTATATTGCAGAAATTTGAATAGTGAAAAAGAGTTATGATTATACTAAAGATCTCATGCTGCTTTCTTACTTATGCAACCAGAATCAACACTGCTCCATACTTTGCTTTATCTTTACTATGCAAATTCCGAAGCTTCTCTGTCTCTTGCTTGCCTTGGGCCAAGTTGGTCCCTTCATCTGCAGTCTGTCACCTACTTTACCCTTTCCCTCCCTTGCTTTTTCTCCTTTCAGCCTCCTCCAAGATATGTATAAAGAGTTACCTCTCTTGACAGTTTCCTGACCTCATTTGTTGTTGTAGCACCCTGTGCTTTGTTCTGCTAGAACACTAAGTATTTTGATCGGGTACCTCTAGCCTAGGAATTCATTACAACCAGGTGCTTGTTTGCTAATTTGGTTACTGAACACTTGCTTTATGTGTCCCAGGTTCTTTGAAGTTACTGGACATTCTGTATTCATATTATTTTTTTTTCATGTAAGAAAATAAAGTTTATTGCTAGTATTTTTAGTAAAGCTAGAAACATTATTCATATTTCATAATTAAGACTCCTGTAAATATGACTCTCCTCATATCTACATTGTGGCATGGCATGCAGAAAAAGCCAGGGCAATTTAGTGGAATCATAACACTTATTCTTCACTTGCTGAATGTGTATTTTAAGGTAAATAAAAAGTAACTAAGGTCTAATTAATTTTTTAAATTGTAATGAATGAATTTCACAGAGAAATACCATATTTGAAATTAATGTTACTAAAATGAACAAATCTTCTACCCTTGCATGACATGGAGTCTATGAAGTTTTAACATAAACCTAAGAATAGAGTTCCATGTAGAAAGCTCTTAGAATACGCCATGTAGATAACAATCGCACAATTCTCTTAATTCCTATCTCTTGAAATTTACAAATTAAAATTTTAAAATGCCATTTGAAAGACAGCTAAGGTACCATTTAATTTCAACTCTTGGCAACTAACTTTTCCCTGAATAGCAGCTGATTCTCTGCCGTGATCATCCCAGGCATTGTAGATGGCTCCTGTAGGAACAAATACTCTAATGGTGAGCTACGTCACATTGACCTAAGACATCACTTCTGCTAATGAGTAGTAGAATACAATTAGCTATTCAAAACCTGTTCTGAGAAAGTTATAAAAAAAAAAGTTTTGCAAGAAATCCATTGACTTTGCTCCTTTCTACATAGACATTGAAAGTGACAGTACCCTTCTCTCACATACATCCAGAACAACAGGATTCTAAATAGCACCTGATTGAGCTGCAGACTGGGACGTGCTCAAAACACTGCCAGCTGCCAGCTTGAGTGTCTCACATCATCAAGACCAAATGGATTGAATAAATTGGACAAGAAGGTGGCCTGTCAAGTCCGTGCTGAGATCCACATTTTGTGGATCTCACTCAAAATTATTTGTTTCACATTCTATTGACAGGCAGCAGTTGATGCAAAAACTGTAATGTTTCATCGGTTATCAACAATGAAAATTAATATTTCAGTATTATAAGATTCAGACCTCTACCTCCAAAACATGTTTCACACACCTTCCATGTATCAAAGAGTTATTATTTTAATGAATAAATATTTATTATCTACAACTCTTATCATACTTCTTAGAAATAAACATTTAAAGGTTTAGAAACCTCGTATCTGTTCTGTTAGAAAATTCAGTTTTCTGTAGGAACAAGGTTTTAAGTTGCATACATATGGCAACACTAGCAGGTTTTAAATAACCAAGAAAATGCTAGCAATTTAATTTAAATAATACAGGATTTAACACACAAATTGCAAAATAAAGAAATAAATGGATGGTCATTTAGACTAATCCAGTTTTCGAGAATTTAACAATTGCTAAAGTTTAAAAATTTGGTGCTGAAGTGGGAATATCACACTTGCTAATATTAGAAATTTGCTTTTGTCACACTTCAATGTTTCCTATCATATTTAATCCATCTATTAAAATTTTTTTCAATGCCAAACACATATGAGTAGTGCAGCTACAAATGAACAGTTCCTTTCCTCTTTTTAAGACTTGCATTCCTTCTTGTAAAACACGCCTTCTGCAGCTAGCTTTCAGTGAAGGGAAGACAAAGACACCTTTGCTCTTTCTGTGAGACCTCAGATTATCGAGAAGCATCCAAGCCCATTGTAAGGAGAGGCAGCTGACAGGGTGAAGTTTCTGCCTTGCTCTGGACTTTCTGACTTGTGCTCCTCCTCCACACCAGTACTCTTGTTGTCACAATAAAGAAAGCTCAGAATTAAAACAAACTATCAGCCTGGTGAAGCCTCAATGGGCTGAACTTTCCTTGACCTGGTGGCAGGAAAGACACTTGGAAGCAGAACAGACATCTGATATTTTAAAACACAGCTCAAAGGACATGTCAGTCAGATCTGAGACGCAATGCTTTCTCCATGGATTGACCGGACATTTTCTTTTTCTCTGTCTCCTGTGCACTGAAAAGCATTTTTTACTGGACTCTCCTACTCATATGTTGGTTCGGTTTTGTTTCCTTAAAATGTCTCTTTTGAGGACAAGAAAAGGTTGTGAACCCTTTTATGTCCAGAATACCAGAATGTAAATGCAAGTCTACTAAATTATTAAAGGCCGGGTACAAGGTGATATTGGCTCAAAAAGAAAGGGGCAATAGGAGATGTTATTCCTTTTGGCCTCTGGTCTCTTTAAGGGGCAAGCCATGCCCACTCCCAGCGACTTCTGACCTCTGGTCACCATCTTGACCTCTTTCTGTTTTCTCTCTTGGCGTGTGCACACATGTCTCCTCTATGTCTCTCTGTCTCTCTGTCTCTCTCTCCTTTAAGTAATAAATGTTCAGCTTTATGTCTATTTACTATGTCTTGTAAATCTTTTATCTGCTGCCTGCTCACCTGCCCACTGGAATGACTCTCCTGGCCGCATGGCAGGACCAGCCTGCCCGGAATGTGCTCCCACCTGCTCTGTGACTCACCACCTGTTCACATGGCCCCTGGGGATCTTGCAGGGACCCACAGCTGTCTCTGCCAGACTAGCAGCTGCTCTGTGAGCCTGCCGGGGTCACGCCAACATTTTTTAAATCATAAAATTGGTGACGTGACTTGGATATCCTGAACCGGGTTCTTTTTCCACTCCCACCACCAGCTTCCCGGACGGCTTCAATAGGTGAGTCGCTCCTCATTCTGCTGTGGATGGTTGCTTTCCTTTACTGGAATTGTGTTTGGACGGACCCCGGGGGTTGGTCCGCCTGCATTAGCACTGCACACTTCCCGTGCAGTGCATTGGATTGGGGACCAGGTCCTCAGTTTCTTTATCTTTTTTCATTTTCACTTCTTTTCTTTCCCTTTTCTCTTCTCTCGTCATAACCACCGCTACGGAGCAGCCTGGACTCTGGTTTTTGAGTAACCTGCCCAGATCCAGCTAGGCCCGTAACACCCCACCCGTGGATCAAAGACAAGGACGCTCGTCCACGTGGTCCTGGGTGTTCGTTCTGTTTGTGTGGGTTTTCACGATTCTGGCTCTGGATAGCAACGGGCTCCCCAGTTTTTAAAATTTCAGCCGGGTTTTCCATTCCAGCTGTGGCATGGTGCAGTTTTTCGGTTCCAGCCTTTTGCCAACCCCCACACACCTCCCGTGGCTCAGCAACAGAGCAGATCATGACTTTATGTCCCTCTCATTAAGCTTAAAATCCTTACAGCTCAAAAATTGTAACTTTTTTTCCCACAACACGTGGCTGCTGCCATGTTGACTGGAGTCAGGTGACTTTCCTGCCGTCTTGGCTGAGAGCCAGGTCACGTAACCAAGCTCTCCCATTCTTATCTATGCCCTGCCTTTCTCCCCCTCCCCGGTGTTCACTGAAATCCTCTCGTTAACTCTGCTACAGGTGTTTTGCACAGTGACATGCTTTTGATAGGGCCAGTGGAAAGCATGCACGTTGCCCAATTCCTCTTCATTCTTTCTATATATAATAATTGTTCATTACATCTCATTTCAGACTACAAAATCATAAATCTCATATTTTAAACTGGTATGTACTTTTAACTCTCTTACAAAAATGCCTTATATTTAATATTAAGCTGTTACAAACAGTTTTTTTCTTCCCTCTGCCTTTTTAAGAATGTAAATCTTACCTGTTAAGAGCCAGTGTAGTTAAGTTCAGACCCAACCTTCCAGACAGATTCTATACTGCAGCTATACCTAATAAACAGCCTCAACTTCTCAGAGATCTGGGGAATGTGATATTTAAATATTTAATTATTAAAAAACTTTTCATAACAAAAAGAGACAGGTTGGCTCCTAGCAGCAGCACTGTTTCCTCCAAGAAGACAGAAGAGAAATGAGCACAGAACAAAGTCCATCTGCAGTTGCAGAGAAATGTTCATCTGCAGTTCACTTCGACTGCCAAATGCTGAACATTGGGTGAAACTGCCTTTCACCTAAACTGAAGATCTGCAGACATGGACAGAATCACTGGAATCGACAGCCTACCTGCCCAGGTCAAGGTAGGCCTACCTTCCTACAGGTTTCTTAGCCCACAGGATCTTCTGAAGCCTATCAGACCCTGCGCTAAACAGCAAAGGTCAAATGCAACCTTCAGCAACCATGGAGGACCCAAAAGAGTAGCTCTGGGTGACAACCAAGTAAGCTGTCATTTTTTAATCAGTAACTCAAGTAAAATCTTATCCTTCTCAAAGATCTCTGACAGTTTGATAGCTGAGAGGTTTTGTTAGGTTGCCTCACCAAATAAAAAATACTTTTCATTGTACAAAAATATGTCACAGTCATTATACAATATATATGTCTAAAACTTCTGTTTTTACAAACCCAAGGAGTTCTTGTGAGTTCCTGGGAGCCGAATTAAAGAATCCACCGTAAACAGGTCAGATACATCCCCCTCAATTCCCTGGCCCTAAAAATTTTTTTTCCTTAATTTAACTTTCTCCTCTGTTCTGCCAATACCCTAACCAGGTATAAGGGACACCCGATATTTCTATGCCACAGACACCTGTCGGGAGCAGAGACCACCTATGCCAGAATGTGACCAGCACCAAGCCTTCTCTCGGGTCCCCCCCCCCCCGCCCAAAAACGACGCCCACAAATCAGTGAGAAGCAGTCTTGAGAATTCACTGCCCTAATTCCTTCAAACTGTGGTGTCTAATGTCCTGCTTTTTATTATAAAAAGGATCTTGGAATGCTATTCTTTTTGGTCTCTGGTACCTTTAAGGGGCAAACCATGCCCACTCCCAGTGACTTCTGACCTCTGGTCGCCAGATTGACCTCTTTCTGTTTTCTCTCTTGGAGTGTGCACACGTGTCTCCTCGATGTCTCACTGTCTTTCTCTCTCTCTCTCTCCTTTAAGTAATAAATGTTCAGCTTTGTGTCTATTTACTATGTCTTGTAAATCTTTTATCTGCCACCTGCTCACCCGCCCTCTTGGCTGACTCTCCTGGCTGCATGGGAGGACCAGTCTGCCCAGGACGTGCTCCCACCTGCTCTGTGAGCTCGCTACCTGTTCACATGGCCCCTGGGGATCTTGCAGGGACCCACAGCTGTCTCTGCTGGACTAGCGGCTGCTCTGTGAGCCTGCTGGGACAGGCCAGCATTTTTTAAATCATAAAAGGTGATAAGTGTGCTTGGGAGTAAGTGTTCAGTGGGTAAAGGGGCTTGTCCTTCCAGCTTGGTCACCTGGGTTTGCTTCTCAGAACCAATGTAAAAGTGGAAGGACAGAGCTAATTCCACACAGTTGTCCTTTGGCTTCCCCAGGTGCCATGATACACACGTCATGCGGGAACACACTCCCCACACTATAATGCTGGGAGACAAAGCTCTTGTACATTATAAAGATTTGTCACGTGTATTAAATATGTTTAAAGTTTAATAAAATGCTGATTGGCCAGTAGCCAGACAGGAAGTATAGGTGGGGTGATCAGACTAGGAGAACTCTGGGAAGAGGAAAGGCAGAGAGTCAGTCACCAGCCAGATGTGGAGGAGGCAAGATGAAAATGCTGTACTGAGGAAAGGTCCCAAGCCATGTGGCTTAACATAGACAAGAATCATGGGTTAATTTAAGTTGTAAGAACCAGTTAATAATAAGCCTGAGAAAGTAGGACTAACAGTTTATAATTAATATAAGCCTTTGTGTGTTTCTTTGGGACTGAGCAGCTGTGGGACCAGGCAGCACAGAAACTGCCATCTACATGATATACACAACAATGGGTAACACTAAGCTTACTCCATGTGATATAAAAAAAGGCAAGAAGTTGGGAGAGGGTGTGTTGGAGGTTTAGAGAAGAATCTAAGGCGTGAAATGGTGCATAGATATTACCATATGTCATTGAATATAGATATGAAATTGTAAAAATTAGACTGAAAGTTAAAAGGGAAGAGATTCAGTTTCAAAAATAAAAATAGAATCTTCAAGGTGACCTACTTTGGGGATAGTATTAAAATGTGTAGACAACTAAATAGATTTAAAAAGCAAATTAAAAAATAGGAAAAACCAATTAGAAACAGTTCTTTGTACATCATGTGCTTCCTGTAAATTACACAGTATTAGCTTCTTAGAGTTGTCCAGCTCACAGTCATTACTTTTCCTGGGTTTTTAGAAATTATTTCTTTTATTTTTTGAGATTATAATTACATTTTCACCTTTCCTTTTTCTTCCTTAAATCTTCCCATTTACCCTTTCTTGTTATTCTTAAAACCCATGGCTTCTTTTATCATTAACAGTTGTTATATACATATCCTGGAGCATCTTCTATGTTTTTAACAGAAGCATCTGGTTGGTAACATGGCTTTTTTTTGAAGCTAAGGGCTTTCTACCCAAGCTAGTAACTATGTTTTAGACAGTTTGGTCTTTTTCTAAGACTTTCAAGTTCATATTTGCATAGTTCTGTTTTATCCATTGGCTTTTTTCAGTGAAAGAACCTACTCTCTACTCTCTTGAGACTTTTATTAGTTCAAATGTGTCCAAGTCATGAGTCCCTGATTTTCACTGGCACACTATATAAACAGAAATTACCTTTACTGTGAATGTTGTGTATGTATGTGTGAATGCATGTGCAGATGTATTCATGAATGTGTAAAGTATGTACATGCATGTGTATATGATTATGCATATGTGTGCATCTATAAGCATGTCTGTGGGTACATGTTTTTCTCTCTGTGTATGTGCTTATTTTTCAAGATTAGCTTCTTGTAGTTACTGCCTGCATCTTCATCCCATGAAACAAAATATTCATTAATCATGTCAGAGGATTTTACTTTCACAGGCTATAATTCTTTTTCACTGTCTGAGTTCTGAAGTATGTTGACAACATAGCCCACTGACCTAAGTCTTACTTGAAGGTAGGATATTAATCATTATGAGAAGGAAAGCCCACAAAATTACAAGTTGAAGATAATCCTATATGGGGAAAAGTTACTATTCAGACTTTGCAAGTACCCTGAGAATAATTCTTAGTGCACACTTTATCAAAAACACAATCATAATAAGGGAAACAAGTACAGGTGCCTGGAGTGTTGAAGAAAACAATTCACAACTCACCATAGAATTAGCACTTTATGCTAGAAACAATTTTAATGCAAGGCAGAAGTTGGAATTGCATCCTGCTAATTCCATCAGATTCCCACTGTCTCATAACAGAAGAAATATAACTATTTTACTTGAAAATTTCCAGAGCTACAGTAAGACTTTGTGTGATTAAAAGAAGGTAAGTATGGAGTAACCAAACTTTGGTGAAAGAGAAAATTTAAATATTTCAAAGAACACACAAACTTCTGACTAAAGAAACTTTGAGGGGATCTATAAAATGTAACAAAGGAAGAGAGTGACACCTGCGAAGAGACAGAATGGGAAACCCCAGGCATCTTTGCCTTCCACAGGGACTTATTAAGCACTACTTGGGCTATTACAATTTCCTTCTTAAGGACTCTGGGCAAAATAATAAGATAAAATCAAACAGATGCATCAAAATTAGGAATTACTGTGGTGTCCGTTCCCTTGGGTCTGTCAGTGGAGTGTCATGTTTTTAGGAGAGCCTCCCAGCTCCGGGCTTTTCCCTGAGTGGAAACAAAAGCCTAAATGTATGCCCAAATGTTCTGATATTTCTGAATGATGCCCGAGGAAAAAACTTCTAGTTCATCAGTCACAGGCCTGGTAGAACCTGACTTAGTTTGCCATGGTTGGAAGCTTCATTCTGGAGAAGGGAATGTGAATTCAGTCAGAAAACCTGGTGATTGCAGAGACATTGCAAAAATTTCCAGTAGCTGAAGGTAATTGTATGCAAGCCTGAAGACCTGAATTTGATCCGTGTAACCTGCATGATGGAAAGGAGAAGCAGCTCCTCCGAGAGGGCCTCTGACTCTGACATGTGTCATATCATGGGCTCCAACAAACAAACAAAGGTAATAAAAGCGTAAAGCAAGAGGAGACCATGGCCTGAGAAGATAGCTTAATGGATCAAGGGCTTGTCAACCAAGCACAAGGACCTATGGTTCTTTTTTTTTAAGTTTTTTTTTTCAAATTTTTTTTTCAAAGTTTATTAAATTATAAAAGTTTCCATTTCCGCCCCCCTCCCAACACCCTCCCACTCCCCCCACTCCTTCTCCTCCTCCCTCTCCATCCCTAAGAGCAGTCAGGGTTTCCTGCCCTGTGGGTAGTTCAAGTTCCTCCCCCCTCTCTTTTTTTCAAATTTATTTATTTATTTGTTTATAAAAATTTCCACTTCCTCCCCTCCTCCCAATACCTTCCCATTCCCCTCACTCCCTCTCCCCCCCCCACTCCCTCTCCTCCTCCCTCTCCAGTCCTAAGAGCAGTCAGGGTTTCCTGCCCTGTGGGAAGTTCAAG
The DNA here is from genome assembly GCF_982192425.1 of Myodes glareolus. Lineage (NCBI taxonomy): Eukaryota > Metazoa > Chordata > Mammalia > Rodentia > Cricetidae > Myodes > Myodes glareolus. The sequence continues at coordinate 67,392,336 of NC_142038.1, forward strand.
TTCCTCCCCTCTCCCTCCAGGTCTAGGAAGGTGAGCATCCAACCAGACTAGGATCCCAAAAAGCCAGTACATGCAGAAAAAACGAGACCCAGTGCCATTGTCAATGGCTTCTCAGTCAGCCCCCATGTCAGCCACATTCAGAGAATCCGGTTTGATCACATGCTCATTCAGTCCCAGTCCAGCTGGCCTTGGTGAGCTCTTATTCGATCAGTCTTCTTGAATCAGCGGGTGAACGCACCCTTCGCTGTCCTAATTTCCTTTTACATGGTCTCCCTCCTTCTGCCCCTCATTTGGACCTTGGGGGCTCAGTCCAGTGCTCCAATGTGAGTCTCTGTCTCTATCTCCATCTAACGTCAGATGAAGGTTCCCTCTGGTCCTGCCTTTCTTGCTCACTTTCTCCCTCCTTCTGCTTCTCATTTGGACCTAGGGAGTTAAGTCCAGTATTCCAATATGTGTCTCTGTCTCTATCTCTATCCATCGCCAGATGAAGGTTCTATGGTGATATGCAAAATATTCATCAGTATGGTTATGGGCCAAGGCCAGTTCAAGCACCCTCTTCTCTGCTGCCCAGGGAACAATCTGGGGACCTCTCCTTGGGCCTGGGAACCCCTCTAGAATCAAGTCTCTTGCAAACCCTAAAATGGATCCCTTAGTTGAGATATATACTTCCCTGCTCCCATATCCATCCTTCCTCCCTCCCCCCATCATATTTCCCCAAGTCATCCCCCAATCCTCCCCCTCTCCCTTCTCTCTAACCATCTCCCCTTACTTCCACCCCCTACCCCCCCCCCCCCCCCCGTGCACCCAAGTTTGCCTGGCAATCCTGTCTACTTCCAATATCCAGAAGGATAACCATATGATTTTCTTCAGGTTCACCTTCTTATTTAGCTTTTCTAGGATCACAAATTATAGGCTCAAAGACCTTTAACTATGGCTAGAATCCACTTATGAGTGAGTACATACCATATTCCTCTTTTTGGGTCTGGGTTACCTCACTCAGTAAAGCGTTTAAAGAAGCAGAGAAGGAAATCAGAGAAACATCACCTTTCACGATAGCCACAAATAGCATAAACTATCTTGGGGTAACTCTAACCAAGGAAGTGAAAGACCTATTTGACAAGAACTTTAAGTCTTTGAAGAAAGAAATTGAGGAGGTTACCAGAAAATGGAAAGACCTCCCCTGCTCTTGGATTGGGAGAATCAACATAGTAAAAATGGCAATTCTACTAAAAGCAATCTATAGATTCAGTGCAATCTCCATCAAAATCCCATCAAACTTCTTCACAGACCTTGAGAGAAAAATAATCAAGTTTATATGGCAAAACAAAAAACCCAGGATAGCCAAAACAATCTTATATAATAAAGGAACTTCTGGAGGCATTACCATCCCTGACTTCAAACTCTATTACAGAGCGACAGTGTTGAAAACAACTTGGTATTGGCATAAGAACAGAGAAGTCGACCTATGGAATCGAATAGAAGACCCGGATATTAACCCACAAACCTATGAACACCTGATTTTCGACAAGGGAGCTAAAGATATACAATGGAAGAAGGAAAGCATCTTTAACAAATGGTGCTGGCATAACTGGATGTCAACCTGTAGAAGAATGAAAGTAGATCCATATCTATCACCATGCACAAAACTCAAGTCCAAATGGATTAAAAACATCAACATTAATCTGTCCACTTTGAACCTGATAGAAGAGAAAATGGGAAGTAGTCTAGAAGATATAGGCACAGGAGAACACCTCCTAAGTAGAACCCCAGTAGCACAGACAATAAGAGAATCTATGAATAAATGGGGCCTCCTGAAACTGAGAAGCTTCTGTAATGCAAAGGACACTGTCGTAAGACCAAAAGGTTACCTTCCGACTGGGAGAAGATCTTCACCAACCTCTCATCAGACAACGATCTGATTTCCAAAATATACAAAGAACTCAAGAAACTAGACACTAAAACTCTAATTAACCCAATTAAAAAATGGGGGTACTGAATTGAACAGAGAATTCACAACAGATGAACTTCAAATGGCCAAAAGACACTTAAGGTCATGTTCAACCTCCTTAGCGATCAGGGAAATGTAAATCAAAACAACTTTGAGATACCATCTTACACCTGTCAGAATAGCTAAAGTCAAAAACATCAATGATAGCCTATGCTGGAGAGGATGTGGAGTGAGGAGAACACTCATCCATTGTTGGTGGGAATGCAAACTTGTGCAGCCACTGTGGAAAGCAGTGTGGCGGTTTCTCAGGAAACTGGGAGTCAACCTCCCTCAGGACCCAGCAATTCCACCTTTGGAAATATACCCAAGAAATGCCCTATCATACTACAAAAGCATTTGTTCAACTATGTTCATAGCAGCACTATTTGTAATAGCCAGAACCTGGAAACAACCTAGGTGCCCCTCAATAGAAGAATGGTTAAAAAAGGTGTGGAACATATATACATTAGAGTTTTACTCAGCGGTTAAAAACAAGGGCCTATGGTTCTTAAAGATTTCAAAAGCCAGTTATTCTAATGCTGTGGAAGCAGAGACCAGGGATCCTCAAAGCATGCTGGGAAGTTGGACTAGCTGGAGTTCAACAAGAGACCCTGTCTCAGTAAATGTAACACTGAGCAATTGAGGAAAGCACCTGATGTCAGCATTGGGCCTCTGTATGTATGGAGTTGTATGCAAACCTGAACATAAGTTTGCACAGATCTAAGCAATCACATGAATACCACACACATGAACACATACAAATAAACTCGTTACAACATATACACATAAACTCACACACACATAGATATACACTACACTGCAACATGCACACACATATACACCCATGCACACACAAGCATGGATTTGGGCACACATATGTACTCAAACGAAAAAAAAATGAATGATCAAAAAATAGAAGTCCCGTCACATATAAGACACAAATAAGCCTTAAGGAAACTGTGCTGAGTTAAATAAGCCCCTCACAGAAGGAAGAGCATTCTGTGAGACAATTTACATGAGCTATCTAAAGTACTCTACTCACAGGTCCCACATGGAGTAGCAGTGAGGTGGGGAGCATCCAACCTTACAAGAAGATTCACTCCTTTCTGCAGAGGTTGCACACGGAGGGGCTGAAAGGTCAGCTTTCTTTCGGTACGTCTCTGCCTTCCACCATGTGAGAACTCAGTATCTTCTGCTCTGGCAGATGGAGCAGGATACTTTCTTGGAAGCAGAAAGTAGCCCTCAGTAGATTTCAGACCTGTTGCTGCACGTTCTTGGCACATCCCAGCCTCAAAAACTGTGAGAGAGTATGCTTCAGTTCTTCATAAATTAAGGGACTCAGACAGGGAGTGTGAGTGACCTTGGGACTGCAGAGTTCTGTGACCTTGGAGCCACTGCATGCCCTCCTCTCCAGAGGATGCCCAGGTGAACTCTCACTTCTCCAACTCACACCCATCACTTGTCTGCAAGATCCAAACATATCTTAATCACTAAATTCTATGTCTGTTCACTTTCTATGCCAACTTCAGCTAAGTTCAAGATTGAAATTCTTTTAAAAAAGCATTCTTCTTTGTTTCTTACTTTTCTGGTTTGTTCCATGCTCAGCTACAGAACTCAGCTCATTATCTGTATGGGAAGCTTAATACAGAATATCTTAATATATCAGCAATTTATTAATTCATCAATTTATATATTAATTCTGATTTCTTCTTTTGTTCAGAAAAATCTAATTACTTTAGAGTTTGTCAATGATCTTTAAAACTTTTCACTAACTCACTAACTCAATAATAATCCAATAACCTTATTGAATTTCTCTGTTATGTCATAAAACCTTCTCCAATTGCTATTTTCTTATCTCACAAGTTCAACTGAAAGCATTTTAATTCATTTTCAAGCCTGTAGCTCAAAATTCCAATTTTCTAATCTTGAGTTGGAATTTTCTTTGGGCTGCTCACTGGCTCTCAAATAAAGGCATGGAGAATTATTATTAATTATAAATGCTCAACCTTAGTTTATGCTTGCCTTACTAGCTCTTTTAATTTAATTTAACCTGTTTCAATTCATCTATGTTCTGCCTCATTGATTTTTATCTTTCATCCTGTATGTCCTACTTTCCTGCTTCCTCCATGTCTGGCTGACTGGCCCCTGTTGGATCTCTGTCATCTCCTTTTCTTTTCTCCCTCCAGCAGAAATTTCTCCCCCTATTTACTCTCCATACCTAGAAGTTCTACCTATACTTCCTCCCTCAGTATTGGCTGTTAGCTTTTTATTAGACCAATAGGTGCCTTAGGTAGGCAGGGTAAGAACAGCAACACATCTTTACATAATTAAGCAATTATTCTGCAACATTAACAAAGGCAACACATCCTTACATAGCTGAAGAAATGCAAGACACCTTTGCATAATTAAACAAATATTCCTCAACACTAATTACTAAATACAAATAAAAATGTGAAATGTTGAATACAAATTTTCAATAATTGTACTGGAGAATTATGGTTTTTATTAAGCTTGTCAATCTGCTTCTTTGTACCTCCTATAATTCTCTTGTCTGTTTGTGTAAAGACAATAATAAAGCCTCTACAGAATGCAGAGCTTTCTGTAGGTTTTCATCAATGGAACACTAGATTATAAAAGATAAGAAAAAAACACGTCATGGATGAATATTAGCAATATTGTATTATACTTGATAATTGATTAAAATTCAATTTATAATTATCAATTATTTGTCTATTTCTTTGATGAGCCATTATTCAATTGTTGAAAGTTTATAGTGAAAACATTTCCTTTCTTTGTTCATCTTGGGGAAGGTAGTTGGTTCTTCCCATTAAGCCAAGTTGATCTGAAACCCCTGTGTATTTGAGGTTAGCCTGGAACTTGTCATTCTCCTTCCTTGGCCCCCTGAAGGGCACATACAGTAAGACTTTTCCTTTTGATTAAAAAAACTAAAGGATAGACTAATTTCTTTTACAATGAGTACTATTTTAGTTATCAAGAATAGAGTCAAATTCTCTGCCTCCATATATCTTTATTTAGGGCAGAAAAGCAAAAAATAAAATAAATAATAATAGACAATGATAATGAACTAAATTGATGATGTGATAAAGAAAGTGGGGAAGGCATGCTTTAGACTCCATGATCACAAAGGGTCTTTCTTAGTCATAAGGCTGGAGATAACATTTAGAATTAAGAATGGAGGCAGTCATGCTGAATTCGATGTACAAAATCTACAGGAGAGTTTAAGATAGTTCACAATCTTTCAGCTCAGTTTGTTAAAGAACAAAATTATGCTTGTGATTATAAAATAGTACCAAGTACCTAGAAGTCTGGTGTTTGTAAAATGAATTGAAAGAATGCTAAAGAGAAAGGAACATGGAGAGGGAGGGAGGGAGGGAGGGAAGGAGAGAAAGAGAGAGAGAGAGAGAGAGAGAGAGAGAGAGAGAGAGAGAGAGAGAAGATGAACAGGGAGAGAAATGTCTATGTGAAAGCTACTAGGCCTGAGTGGAATATATATATATATATATATATGGTTTTTTGAGACAGAGTTTCTCTGTAGCTTTGGCACCTGTCCTGGAAGTAGTTTTTATAGACCAGGCTAGCCTTAAACTCATAGAGGTCTGCCTGTCTCTGCCTCCTGAATGCTGGAATTAAAGGTATGAGCCACCACCACCTGGCTGGAAATATTTTATTTCTAAGTGTGATGAGAATCTCTATAAAGAATTTAAATCTAATCACTAATTTCGAAAACTTTATTGCCCACTGTTTAGAAAATCAGTTTTAGAAGGACATAGAAACAGCTGCAGAGTCAGTATGGGGTCTTGGGTAGTCATTTGGGAAAACATCATAGTTTCCTGTTCAGAGAGTACTTATAACTGATCGAACATTGAAATCAATGTTTTTAAGCATACCAGAAATGTCCATATCTAAGGAAGTTGCACTGGGAGCAGGATATAAGCCTAGTTTCATCTTCACTGTTGTGTATGAGAAACTGAAAGAAAAAGAAAAGAATTAACAAATCACTGGTGATGTTATCCAAAACTTAGCTGAGGACTTCAGTCTACAGTTACCTCTAGGTGTGTTCCTGGATGTGTATATTTATGCAATGTTGAGAACGCTGGGTTAATGTGGCTGGAGAGATGGTTCAGCACTTACTCTTCCTGCAGAAGACCTGAATTTGGTTCCTGGCACTCACATGCTTGCTCATAACCATCTAGAACTCCATTTCTAAGGAACCCTTTGCTCTCTTATGGCCTCTGATTGTACTGCACATATTTGGTTACTCGTATTAGGGAAAAATACTGGATGTAAAATAAAAAATGAATCTAAGAACATTATATAAAATGTATTATTATCCTAATAATTTTTAAATGATACCAAACATCTGGATATTCAAACAAATACAAAAGTTTAACATAAATGTCTTTAAATTTCTTACAGAAAATTTATATTTTCTAGAGAGACGACTGTGATATTCTTTTGAATGATGTTAAGTACAGGCAAAATATGTCAGTTTGTCAGGTATTTTACTTCTGTGCTATATTGAGTCTGTGGGTTTTGCTTTATAAACTGTTAAATCTTATTTATAGACTATAGAATATTTCCAGAAGAACTAAGGTCAACAGAGCCCTAAAGCTTAGTTTTTCTCCATTTAGAAAAACAAAACAAAGCTGTGGTATTTTTCATTCTTCCTTTGACTGACCTTCACTTGCCATTATTGAAAATTAATGGAACTCAGTCAGTTGAAGTTTTCTCAATTCACATTTTTCTACTTTAGGTTTCTAGACAAACAAAGACTTTGTATGATTTATTGGATCTCTCCTGGTATATATAACTACGTGTTGAAGAACAAAAAAAGCTCAGAAAAGATAAAATATATCATACATGGTATTATCAAAGATAGTGAAGGACTGCTATATGGATTTCTGACCCATGTAGGACCAAGGCTTAGATCCAGAGAATAGAGGTTACTTGTAATGACTCGGGCCTACTAGTATCTTCCAGTTTCAACTCTGCCTTTCCAGTTGTAGGTGCATATCTGGGGATGGGAGTCACAAAGTCAGTCCAGCTTACTTAATGTTTCAATTAGAAAACTGAGTAATGCAAGATGATACTGGTTGACAGGTGAAAAAGTCTGGGATGTGGATTGGTTCCAGATGTTATGGGGTGACAGAGTCTGGGATGTCATCCCCAAGGGAAAAAAATTAATATTTAGAAAATTTATTGGAGTGGTTTTTGAATAAATATGTAAGGAATTCTAAAGAAAACAGCACTTGGGAAGGCTGTGGAGAAGACTCAGAGGGTACAGTTCTCATTGATCAAGGAGAACCTCAGCTTAGATCCCTAGCATCTACATAGCACCAGGGTTTGATGAGATGTGTCTGTGACCCCAATGCTGGAGGGAGAATTAGGTGGCTTCCTGAAGCTTGTTGTCCAACCAGCCTTGCTGCAATGATCACTCCAGTGGTGAGACATTGCCTCTCCCAAAAAGGAGGAGGAAGGGCATTGAGGAAGACTTCCTGATGTCAACCTCAGACCAAGAGAATATTTAACTAACATTTATCACAACTTCGGAGAGCTCCTGGCGACTGCAATATGATGAATCAAATACCGCATTAAGCACCTGCTGAGAAAGACTAGCAGATGGAAGGGTGATTCACTCTGTTGGGAAATAGGAAAGTATAAAAACAATCATTAGACTAAAAGGTGTATTCAAAAGGATGAAAGAGCAAACAAAGAGTTCCGATGAGTCAGATACAGAATAGAATGTGCAACAAACGGAATAAAGAGGTAGTGACTATAAACCAAAGACCACACAAGTGTCCATGAGTCCACACTAACATACATAGGCAGGTGTGGATAAATTGGGGAAGAAAGTTTCATGGTTCTCTCTAATCCCAAGACAGGTCTGCTTTTTCTTAAATGTGGTCTGAACAGTTGCTTCATCCAAAGAACTCAGAATCAAAAGAGGGAGGAAAGACTTTTGAAATGGAAATTGTGAAATATCTGTGTGATATTAGGAGTGCCGGAAGCAGGACATGCTGATCACGTATGGTAACTGTATCAAGTATATAACCAGTTATAAATGAAAACATGTTCCTTTTAGAAAGACAAGCTTCCTAGGAACACAATCAACTTTTGATAATAGCTATAGTTTAGCACTATGGTTACAGTGACTTTTCTTCAACATTGATCTGCTGACAAATTTTCTTTAATGATGTATTGATTTTAAAATAAAATGAAAAGGAAAACATGGATGTTTTATGGATCAAAGAGCAAAGATATGCATTTGTTCTAGAAGCAAGGACACACAGAAAATACACCTGGCAGGCCTTGTTAACAAAGCATCTTTAAAGGGGCACACAGCACTGGCAAAGTCGTGAAACTGAAAACATAACAAGAATAAAATCAAAGCACAGTTATTTTTGCAACTACTGCCTATATTTAATACTCACCTCCTATCCCCATTTTCAGTTCCTCTAATAGTTTCAGGCTTACATAAGAATTCCATCTGTGAGTGCAAGTCAATGTATAAATTACACACATATGGCAGTATGTGTGAACTCACCTTGGTAACACAATCAATGGCTGTGTGAATTTACTGAAGTCAGAAAACCCTATTTCTTTTCATTTTATGCAAGACATTGAAAATATATGGCTTATATTTAGACACATATTCATATCCTCTATTTATTTGCTGTCCCTTTGGACAGACATGGAAGTTGAAAATAAAACCCTTCTTAAATAAAAGAACCCAATATATTAGTAGAATTGTGTGTGTGCATGCGCGCGCGTGCGCACACACACACACACACGCACACATGTATGCAATTTTGTGTGCGGATGAGTGTACACAAATGCCGCATCCATACATGCAGATCAGAGGCCATCTTGTGTCTCAGTTCTCATCTTTCACTTTGTTTGAGATCGGGTCTTTTGTTGTTTATAACTGTCTATGCTAGAGAAGCTGGACAATGAGCTTCTGGGACTCCTGTCAGCTCCTTCCACCTCTGCGTAAGAGCATTGAGATTTATGCTGCTTTTTAATGTGAGTTCTGGGTATTTAGGCTCAGTTCCTCACATAGGTACAGCACACATTTTTATCTACTGAATCACTTTCTCGTGCCCCTAATAACCTTCTGATTTTCTTAATATCTCAGGGACTAGAGTATATAAAGGTATGACTTTTAGAAATGATACACAAATAGCACACGATGAGAAATCGTAGGTGCACTATGTTCTTTATAATACAATACAGGTTTCTAAGAGGGTGCGAGGATGATTATTGTAAGTTATATATAAGCCCCAGTCTTCCACACTGTAGTTAAATGCCTTTGTAGATACGAGCATGAACGACTCAGAAACAACACCCTGAACACATATACTAAAGTAGTGAGAGCAGTGCCATGTTTACCAGCAAGCTAAGTTCCTCTGATCACTGAAGAGAAACTGACAAGCAGGAGACATGAATGACCAAGGTATAAACCAAATCATATTTAGGTGTGATGTAAAATAGATAGTGCCAAGTTTATTTTATTAGCTTTCACATCATCTTGGAAATTGAAAATCCAATATCTTTCAGCTTAACTCTACCTAGAAGCTCACACGTTTGTAAATTATCATGTGATTATCTCCATTAAAATCACTTCAATGTAATTATTTTAAGTGTGATTTTTTTTACTGACAAAATTCATTTTATCACTCAGTGTATTGCCTTAATAATGTAGTAATGAACACAATCCTTGCTGCAGTCAACAAGATGGTGTGGTGTGTTATTTTTAATCAAAGATGTCACAGATGAGACAATTAGATATCAAGTAGGAAAATGGATTGTTTCATTAGAAAGCCAGGGCCAACACTAATTGAATTGTGTGTGTTCTCCTACATATGAAAGCATAGAAAAGCATCGTGAAATTCACAGTGGCTTGGTGACCTTTGAGGATGATTCTTTCTCTGCAGTCCAACTTTGACCTTTTCAGATAATGCCCCTGAACTTGCGGTGTGCCACTGTTTGGCTTGTAAGTGTCTCTAATGAAAGCAACAGCTGGGTTGCCATGAACTGTTTCCCCAGCCGAGGATGACAACGTCTTAGAGCCACTGAAAGCTTTAATGGAAACAAACCTGTTTACTTGTAGAAGCAAGGCTTCTTGCTTGAAGAGACTAATCAATTCTTTCACTTGATAGAAATCTTAATTGAAGACAACATCCAGAGGTGAAAGTAGCATGCAGCTAGCGGCGCTTCTGGCCAGGCTACAGGATTAATTGGGACTGTCCTAATATTTTCATTGTTGAATTCACTTGACAGAAACACTAAATTACATCAAAGTTGCTTAGGCATGAATTTTCTGAGAGGCAATCTTTCTAAATTTGAACATATGTAGGAATCATAAAACTGATCAATTAGAAGAATAATTTCACATTTTGTCCACAATGCAATATCATTTCTGCTTCCCTTTACCAATGAGGTATGAAATTCACCTCATGGTCATATCAATAATATGGGTAATTTGTTTTGAAGCAAATATTTACTCTGGAGGTATGATTTACCACTTGTTAACTATTTCCTATTTTTCTTATTTCCCATGAACATTGTGTGATACATTTTTACAGTCTTTGTGTGTGCTCAGTTGTATGATCAAAAGCATGTATCAGCAGGGAAAATTAGCATGGCCCCTGAGCCAGGATGACATGAAATTTGTGAAGCCTTTGAAAACAAAGAAAACATGAATAAGTCAATAGGTTACTTAAAAGTGTCAAAAGATAATAATAATAATAATAGTATCAACATAGAAAAGTGACCATAGCCTAACTGCGTCATTTTGTCCATTTCTTAAGTACTCTTTCCGGAAAAGTAGGTTTTATAAAAAACTTTTCTACTAAGGTTGCCACACCCTCAAAGATCAGTGGAAGATCTTATTCTCACACAGAGGGCTCAGCACTGAGAGGAGGACATGATTTCTTTTTGACTTTCTACCTTCATACTCAAGAGAGAAATTCAAGCATCATCTGGGAGCCACGTCCTACATTCGTTCACACTCTAAGACATCATCCTAGAAATATTTTCAAGCATGTCTTACATTTTCTGTTTTATTTCAGGCCCATCACGTTTCATACATAGACCATACCACAACCTTTCTATAGCTATCAGACTTTCCAAAGGACGACTATGACCTATATGTCTCTGTACTGGACATACTCAGCCCAACACCTGGCACACGTTAGGTGCTCATTAAATGCTAATGGTAATAGAATGCATTTCAGTTGCATAATACCTTTTACCTTTCACTTTAGTGGGAGTTTAATGTTGATGTTTCTATAGACAGTAAGTCTAATAGATAGTCAAAATGTCTTTTAAGAGAATGGAAATCAAGTTCTATTTGGTGGCTCACACCTTTAGTCCCAGCACTTAGAAAGCAGATAGATCACTATGAGTTGGTAACCAGACTGGTCTACATAGCGAGTTCCTGACTATGTGGAGTTAGCATAACAAACCATCAGAGTAGAATAGCTTCAACTTGTTTGTGCACATTTAAATGTCTACCTGTACTTGACAGTACAGATTTTTGTTTTGGGTGTAGTATGTGTATGCATGCATGAGTATGCTACAAGTCACCATTGGGCATTTTTCTTAGTTGCTCTTCACATTAGTTGCTCTCCACATTGTTTTTCTAACAATTTGTTTTTCTTCTCATTTAATATGCACATGAGTACAGGTGGCACCAGTGACCAGAGCCTCAGATAACCCTGGAGCTAGAGATACAGGAGAACATGCTGGAAATCAAAGTCAGGTAATTGAGAGGAGCAATCCATATGCCCATCTCCTGAGTCATTTCTCCAGCTTTATCCCTCTTGTCTTTTGAGATGGCCTGGAGCAGGTGGTTACAGCTTCTGGGGGTTCATGACTAAACTGACCATGTTATATCTAGAAGACAATATTTTATAACAATTCTCTAACTTCTTTCACAGTCTGCAACCATTTTCCATAGTGTTCCCTGGGCATTGCAAGGAGAAAAGGGCTCCATGTTTTGCTAGGCAAACAAGTAGTTAAAGTGTCTTCTAAATATTTCTGTCTAAATCCATGTACTAGTTCATCCCTCTACTGGTGGTTTCAGAAAGAGAAGACCATGCAACTATCTTCTGCCTCTGATGTATGTGAGTTTCACTTCCTGTTGTGATCCAGCTGCCCTCACTCCCCCTGACCAGCCAGGGAACTTCCTTGTGGTCTGTAATTGACAAGGATGTTTGTGTTCTTTCTGGCCGGTGGGTCTCCACAGAAGGAGTAGAGGTATAAAATGTTGCTGGGCAAAATAAAGGTTGCTGTTCTTCCACCTGAAAGGAAGCCTCCCTGTTTCAATCCCAGCACCACCCCCCACCCCCCACCCCCGCCAGCCTTGGCTATCCAGGCTATGCTGGCTGCAGCAACTACCCACCTTCTACCATTGTGGAGTCACAGGAAAGATTCTCATTTAGGGGATAATGGGCCTCTTGACTTCATTGACATTAGCAATCCGGTTAGATTTAGTCCCTTTTTGTTTACCGAACATTTATAGTATTCTTTTTCACTGTTTAGTTGTAATTGTACTTCTTAAAACTAAGGATAGAAAATTCCATGGCTTTTCATTTTGATCTCTAGACTTGCTTGCATACATCCACATGTAGACAGTACACACTATGGCTGATTAATTCACTTACTCTTTTTTTCCCCAATATTGCTCTTGGCAGAGTAAGGTTTGCTGTGCTCCTCTTTCAACCTTCCTTCATGTCTTTACACTAGTCTTACATGGGGCAATTTCAAATGTCTGGAACCTTCGAAAGATGTATGTAAGATAGATCTCTACTATTGAGGAGTTCATGGTTTTTATAGGAGAGATTTATCCATAAAATATTTAGGAGAAAATGCTATACTTGCATACAACAACATTTTGTGTTATCATCAGAATATATAAAGTAATACTACATAAAAATATAAGAAAGAAAAGACATGAACAAAGGGGACAAAGTTTTCTTCAAGTAAACAAGGCCAGTTTATCTCCGAAAGCTATGTAAACTTTAATTGCTTAGAGCAGAGACAGGGTAGACAGCACCAGGCCAATTCCTACAGCCATTGCTTCACGCATTTCATCAGAATCTTTTCCAGTACTCATTTTCCCATCATCTTCTACTTTAATGATAATTATCCTTCATTGCTACAATCAGACTTTAAATTATAAATACCATTCGCAGATATTTACAAATATTTTTTCTCTATGTAGAACTATTTTTCCAACTATATTTATTGTTTCTCCAGAAACTGCCAAGCATGGGGTGTTTCCCCTTGAGATGTTTACATCTATCTATGTAGTGTTTCCAGTCCTCTTCCTTAGCCATTATTGCTGCAAAATTCCAACTTCTCCACGTCCCTGTTTATATACTTTGCCATTCCTCATTCCCTGAGCTGTTTCCAGTACTTTTTCTCCTCTGTGTGACACCAGTGACATTTCTTCAGTATTTGATATGCATTTATTAAGGGAAAAGGTAAAACTGGGGTGTATACTATAGGTCTCTGTCAAGAAATGGAGAAAACATTGTTTATCAAGTCTCAGAATTAACCATGCCTGAACCTTCAAGGTGGGCTGCAGATACATATTCCTCATAAGTGATCTGACCTTGTTTGTTGTTGTTAAAGGTTTATTTCAATGTGTTTTTATACACATGTATGTATCTGAATGATGGGATGCTACACAGGCAGATGCCTGTGAAAATCAGAAATGGCCATTGGATTGCCTGGAGCTGGGTTACAAGCAATTGGGAGATGTCCAACACCTGTTCTGGGAATGGACCTTTGGATCTGTGGAGGAACAGCAAGAGCTATTAAACTCTGAACCATCTCAGTCCACTGGACTGACATTTGACAGGGCAAAACCAATGGCTAGGAATATGCTTCCCTTATCTCTGCTGGAATATGAAGGTCTTTACCCACAGTCTATCTAGTAACTGAGTCATTGATTAACTTATTTTCTTTCAGGACAACTTAACATTTACTACAACCAATCACAGTTCCTCACCAACCAGTGGTATATTTTACATCTCCTATAAGGTCTAAATCTACAAACATAAGAGCTACTGTTTGAAAAATAGTAAAAAATATTTCAGTATTGCTTGAATGTATTTGTTTTAGCATGGTAAAACAATGTAATTTCTATGCTTTAAATAAGTTGACTTTATTCTAGTTATTTCCACTACTACTTCTAAATGACTACTTTCATTAGGATCAGGGTTATAACTCATTTACTTGTTTAATCGTCACAGCTTTGCTTAGGAGAACTACTTGTTCAATATTTAAGAGCATTGAATGTTGGCTTGCTTTATTTTCATTTTCGTCTATTTTAGGGATTTCTTTACCTCTTAGCAACTTAAATAATTCTTGAGGTTAATTATATTGCATATTGAGAAACTGAAACTCATAACAATTATCAAATAGGGAGCCATTATGGGTCTAGAGAGAAACCTGGCACTAGGGAAATTTCCAGGAATCTACAAGTATGACACCGGATAAGACCCTAAGCAACAGTAAAGAGGTTGTCTAAACAGTTATTCCCCTGTAATCGGATTGATGACTTACCTTAACTGTCATCATAGAACTTCATCCAGAAACTGATGGAAGCAGATGCAGAGATCCACAGCTAAGCACTGGGCTAAGCTCTCAGAGTTCACTTTAAAAGAGGGAGAAACGATAATATGAGCAAAGGGGTCAAGACTATGATCGGGATACTCACAGTAACAGCTGACCTGAGCTATTCGAAGCTCAATGACTCTGGACTCACAGTGGGGACCTGCATAGTCCCTAAGGAGGCCCTCTGAATGTGGGTGACAGTTGTGGGTGGGGATTGGGGAAGGAAGGGTGGGAACAGCAGGAGGAGGGGAGCAAGTGGGAACTGAATTTGGTAAGCAAAAGAAAAAAGTCCCCCTCACCCTGCCACCGAAAACAGGTTTCTCTGTAGCTTTGGAGTCTGTCCTGGAACTAGTTCAGGCTGGCCCCAAACTCGCAGAGATCTGCCTGTCTCTGCCTCCCAAGAGCTGGGATTTAAGGCATGTGCCACCAACACCCAGCTGAGAAAAGTTTTGTCTTTTTTTTAAGATCAAACAGAAACAAGTGACCATGAAATAAACCAATTCGATTTTCTTCTTAAACAAGTAGCTTATTTTAGAGTTCTCATTCTTATTCACTTGTAGCCCTCAAACATAGTTGTGATCAATGATTTGGCCATAACCCAAGGTATGCTCCATTTGCTCCTAAGGAGTAACTCTCATATCAACCATATGTTCTCACTGCTTTCCTTGTTTGCTTCTTGATCAAGATTGTTGTTATTGCTGCTGTTGTTGTTGCCGGAGTTTGGACAGCTGAAAGAGAGGGTAACTGGCAGTGATGTTTGTCCTGTTTCTGGAAGGCTGTGTTTCTCAGTATCCTTCTTTCTGGTTTATGTACCAAAAGTAGAGAAAGTTAGAGGAGAACCACGGCAGCTGCATGTAAGCAAAGAAGTCAAGGGACCCCACTCTGGTCTGAACACACAACATCCCTGTGAGGAGCCTCATGTGTTGAAGATTGATTTTTGGATTATGGATTCTCTGGCCTTTGCCTACAAACTCACAGATTAATCTCTCAGTGGATCCACGATTGACAGTGTTTCCTCTAAGTAGTAGAAAGTATCAGATGAGCTCCAATTTGAGGTGGAGACATGTCATGACATGTGAAATTATCAAATATGTGGTTGAATCTTATTTCTCTCTCTGCTTCCCAGTCATGGTAAGATAAGAGGCATCTTCTACTCTGTGTTCCTGTTCTGGCTTGCTACAGACCAGCACAGAGGAGCAAGCTCTTATGGACTAAAACCATGAGCAAAAAGTCTATCCTTGAAGTTGTTCTCTGGGGAATTTGATCACAAAGATGAGAAGCTGATGAATACAGTCTTGATGACAAAGTGCAGCGGGAGCTGACTGAGTGGTCTTTTCTCACCCACCTATCTCTGAGACTGGTTACTATGGAGACATCAGGAAATGCAGTCTGGCAAGAAGAGGTCTGTTCCCACTGGGACTGTGTTCATTTCTTGGACTCAGTTCTGTGGAGCAGCAGGATTCGGGGAAGCACAAGTGAGCAAGGTTACAAATACCTAAACAGCATTGTCATTTGCTCTGCATATCTCCTGGATGAAACTACTCTCTTCTGTTGTTCTGCTCATGGCTCCATTTTTTTCGGTATACCCCAGCCGTGAAGACTCTTCATGGCCTAAGGAATCCTTTTTGTGAATAAATAGCTGACATTCGGTGGTACCGTGAAGCCCAAGTCCTTCTTTTTAATCCTGAAACTGAAAAAAAACAAAAAACAAAAAAAAACCCAAAAAACTAAGCAAAACCAGAGATACAGATGCCTGTACAATTTTGTTCTTTTCTGCATCCTACCACTGTGCTCTTTGGGTGCCCACATTCTCATCTTCAGGTGCAGAGAGATAGGATTTTTCATGGGGCTTTTTTCCCGTTCTTTAGCCCTCACCATCCTTTTCCTTTTCTTCTAATTCTGGCTGAAAGAAAAATAGCCTGTGACATTTAGATCTGGGATAAACGTGACTGGATACGTGAGAAAAGGTAGCCAATTAGATTAGACATGCCTGATTTCTGTTTTTCCAGTATGTGGAAACAGTATGCAATCATGTCTGTACTATGTGTTTCCTTATTCCAGAAAAAAAGAAAAGAACTAATAATTATGAACAACCTGAAAGGCCAAGAAAACACTGCACAAGGAAAACTGAGGCTGTGGCAAGGACAAAGAACATGCTGATGCTTGCTGCTTTTCATGGATATGCTGATACGCAGTGATATTTGAGGTCAGAGCTCTTGATTTGGTGGGCCAATCATGGACTGTTTGGCCAATCAATCTGTAAGAGGCTTGAAAGATCATTAAAACAAGCCAGAAATGATACTGGTTTGCATATCCACATATAACTTCTCAAATCATTGTTGAAATGTAAAAGAATTCTTTGCTTCCTATAGTGTATCATGCCCTTAAGTAAAACTATAGAAAAAAAAAAACAAAACGTTTCTGGCTGGTCATGCTTTACTATAGAGTTGTTGAAGCAGTCTTGAAAAGCACATCTGAAGTCCGAAGATGCTCTAAATTACCTTCCTGCCCGAGGTCCTTACAGCACTCTCTCAACCTTTCGAAACTCTATTTTAGTTCCAGAAATAAATGGAGTAATTTTAGCTCTCCCAGTCAGGAAGAGGGACAAAGGTTCTCTTAAGTGAGCAGTGAGTACCTCCGCGGCAGAATATGGACGCAATTGATACAGGGCAAGCAGACAGAATGTTTCAATAAAAGTTAGAAAATGTCATGTGATGGGACACTAAATTATTGGAAACATCCAATTAAAGACACTGGGCATCTAATAAGTACTATTGACAAGACTGATTAGACTCATGTGCCAGGAGTTTTTGAGTTTTTAAAACAAAAGAAATAATAACAGAAGATTAATCTCCCTCTTTTATTTTTATAAAAAGTGGTGAAAAGAAAGCACAAGGTCATTGATTTCCAGGTCAGGAAGTGTTCTTTATGAACAGTGTATTCTTGCTCATTTAATTTCTTTTTGCTTCATATGAAGTTTTATTTTTATCAAAGAAATATAAGTATATAATTTAAAACTCCAAGTGGCAATGAAGGCTGGCAAATGGCTCAATAATCTTCTATTTATGTCTTCTTTCCCGAGAGGGTATTTTTTCTGAGATTTTTAATTACATGCCTATATTAGTTCTTGATGTTTGTCAAGGACTGACATTATTATAGATTTTCTATTATTAGAATTGGTGATTTTCCCACCCTGTAGTCATTTTCATTTACTTATAGAGCTTTATTTCATCTACCCTCTTGATATGTTCATACAGATTTTTCTAGATCAGTTTTCAGTTCTTATATTAATCTGACTTTGTAAATACTATATACAGTTGAGAGAATAAAACACAGTGATTGTATTTTACCTCTGTTTTTTTTGCTTTTAATAATTGTTACATATATTTTCCCACATGATATTCTCTCTGTCTATAACTATCTAGTTTCTTAACTTTCACATTGGACAGAAATTTTTCTCTAAAAATATCGATTTCACAAGGCTATCATTTTCATTGTTTTTAACCATTTTCACATAGATATTGTATTATGGATACTGGCCCAGTTTTCCACATCTCCATGTATCTAGCCCCTATATCCGCACTGCCCATTCCACCTCCGGACTTAGCTACATCTTGGGTTAGCCACCTGGAGAATCCTAAACCCAGTATTCTTCCATTTGAATAAGCACCTATGCATTTCTACCTCCATCATGAGACCATGCCTGGGCTACTCTGTCACTGAGGAATAAGAGTGAAACGAGGAAGACTCATCTGTGCAGGAACAGCATGGCAGGGGCTCCTGACAGCTACCAGGTGAATGAAAGTCTGAATAGGTCTTGCCAAGGTCACCTTAACCTAGTAACTGTTTAACTGGTGATACCACCTGAGAGAGAACACAGCATTTAAATCCATCAAATTTTAAGGGGCTCGAGACCCTCAGTTTAGTTCCAGTTTTGCTTAGCTATCTATCTACACTTCCAAGACTCTTTCTCCTGGGTCCTGCTATATCATTTTGATTCCCCCTTTATTGCAGTAAAGCAAACAGGTGTGTCTTAAGAATTTTACTTTCCCAACCTTCCTCAAGACCCAGCAATACCACTTAGGAGTATATATTCAAAGGATGTCCAATCATATCACAAGGACATGAGCTCAACTGTGTTCATAGCAGCATTGTTTGTCATAGACAGAACCTGGAAACAACATAAATGCCTCTCAACCGAAGAATGGATAAGGAAAATGTGGTACATTTACACAATGGAGTACTACACAACAAAAAGAAATGACATCTTGTAAATTGCAGGCAAAGGGATGGATTTAGGAAACATCATATTGAGTGAAGTAGCCCAGACTCAGAAAGACAAATATAGTTGTACTCACTAATAAGTGACCTTTGGACATAAAACAAAGAAAACTAGCCTGCAATTCACAACTCCAGAAAACCTAGACAACAATGAGGACCCTAAGAGAGATATACATGGATTTAATCTACATGAGAAGTAGAGAAAGACAAAACCTCTTGAGTAAATTGGGAGCATTGGGACCTTGGATGAGGATTGAAGGGGAGGGGAGAGAAAAAGAGGGGAGCAGAAAAAATGTATAGCTTGATAAAATCAATAAAAAGAATCTTTTTTTCCCATTAACAAGGATCTAGATTTATGAGGTCAAATTTGAAAGACCTGTTTTCCTAGTTTCTTCACAAATTTTCTTCATTATTAAAGAATACAAAGACATACTGAGCTCCAATTTTAACACTTCACATTTGTTAAAATGTTTTAGCTCTATTTTTATTTCAAAATGAGAAAATTTTGTGATATAAGGTTTTCAATGAATTTACCTACTACATAGAACATTTAATGATTAGAACTGTCTAAAAAAGAAGCTATTCCAAACCATTAGATCTTTTTTTTATTTTTATTACTACATTGTTACTTTCCGATTTCTCCCTATGCAGTCACCAGTTCTAATGTTTTAGAAAATTGATGGAGGAGTGTCATTGGTCTATGTGTCACTCTCATTGGTTAATTAATAAAGAAAACTGCTTGGCCTGATAGGTCAGAATATAGGTAGGCGGGGAAGACAGAACAGAATGCTGGGAAGAAGACAATGAGGCAGACACTATAGCTCTCCTCTCCAAGATGGACGCAGGTTAAGATCCTTCCCGGTAAGCCACCACCTCGTGGTGCTACACAGATTATTAGAAATGGGTTAATCAAGATGTGAGAGTTAGCCAATAAGAGGCTGAAACTAATGGGCTAAGCAGTATTTAAATAAATACAGTTTCAGTGTAATTATTTCCGGTAAAGCTAGCCAGGTGACGGGAACGCAGCCTGCCATTCCATTTACAAGAAAATATAGTAGAATCCCTTAATTTTCAATGTTTTAAGTTATTTTGTGAAAGAATTTCTAGGACCACATTTCTACTACTTTTCCAATGGGTTTGTAAATTTACCTAGTAGATTATCTTTCCTTCCTAAAACATTTATGGTTTTATCTTTTTCATCTTCTTTTCTCCCTGTTCCCTTCATTTGGTTTTGTTTCTATTATTTTGCCTATTTGTATGTGTACTTTTTCTAGTGCTAATGTCGTACCTTGGGCCTCATTCATGCTGGACACATCTTAACTTTGATGATCTTGGGTGCACTGCCCAAACTAAAAGCAGATACAAACCCGAATACAGAGGAAGATCATACTGACTTGGTGTTTTTCTCAAAGGTCAAGAGCATATGGGCTAATTGGCTGTCTCACAAGGGTTTGAATCTGTGGTCCTTTTCTCTCACGCTGCTTTCCCCAAAAATCACCATTGGTTTGTGACAGAACATTGTGAATCGGAGAGTAATTCATTTGGGACAAGGGTGATAGAGTTTCCTGCATTCCCACTATCTTCTCTCTCCTGCTATCACTCCTAGATATGGCTTATGTTATGGGCTCATCATTTTCTTTGTGAAACTTTCCATAGAGAAGAACTGTGAGCACATGGAAGAGATTTTTGTGGATTAAGGGCCTCAAGAAAACATTTCTGAATGCAGCTGTTACTGGAAAGGATGTGCTCTAAGGTCAGGTCACTTGACTTATTTTTCTCCTACATGCTCAGTGCCCTGGATTCCAGTGTCTCTGTGCAGGTGACAACACTGGTTCTCCCGACACACATCCTCTCTCCTCTTCTGTTGTCCCCTGACCTGTCCATCAACTGCCATTACTGTCCACCTGTGGTCCAACTTTAAAGACGAAAACATCCTTCCATGCTTCCAACTTTTTTTTCTCTTGACCTTTCCAGTATTTTGAAATTTTAAGGAAAACTTTTACAGAGCATGTGGAAATGCTACATGTTTATATCATGTTATATTAATTATAAAAATCTTGGGTTCAGGGTTTACATGTGTGTAGTATACCAAAAATACTGTAATTGTTCTCTCTGGTAGTATAACTAATCAAAGTGAGGCTAAACATTATTTAATTGAAAAACTGCACACCTTAGAAATAACAGTATTTATTAATTCAAAAATCATAAAAATACTAAATCATTTTAGGTGATGTATTTTTGTGAGCCACGGGAGCAATATAAGTAAATACATATTCCATTTGTCCTTGAAAAATGTATTCTAAACTAGTCAAGGTGGGTTAATTCTGAAAAAAAAATGTGAACAAGACCTTAACTTGTTAATCAAGATCAAACTTATCTTTTGCAGGGGAAATATGTAAGCCTGGTGTGCAAGCATTATTTCCTAACAAATTTAAGAGTAGTGACTGTTTTAACCTACTATTATCTCTGTAAATAATGTTTTCTCAGAACCTCAGTTAATGAGGTAAGGCTCGGCGATCAGCTCATTAAAGCTCTAAAAATAGAACCAGTGATAAATGTGGTGTCAGAATTGCTAGGCAAGGCAATACCAGGAAAGCTAACAGTGATCAATGCCCAGTTAGAACATCACAACACTGTGGTCATTTAATGACAGCCTTATCTGCTAACAACTCCTTCCCTTGGATTAGGATTATTAAAGCCTCAGTGACAATACTGACATTTGCTTATGATTGTTTGTCTTTGCTTAATTCTTGGTTGATCTAACATGGAATACAATTACTAAGTTTATAACCTTTTCTTATAAATAAAAACTAAGAGAAAATACTTATCAATGGCAATTTATTATAAAAGGCTGCCTTAACAAAGGTTTGATTTCTTTTAGAAGAATTTGGAAAAGCACAATGATGTCAAGGAGTTTTGTTCAGCAGTTCTGATTTCATAAGCTGTGGGAACTTTTAAAAATGCATACCTATTTTTGAATGCATATTAGCTAGTAAGTTGGGTTACATAGGTAGACAAGTTAGGGCTGAATACCAAGTCTACCATGCCATGTTTTAGGTATATAACCCAGGGAGAGTCAATCACTCTGAGATTTTGAATATGTGTCTTTACAACAGGGGAATGCTACTCTTCTCCCCCAACGTGAAAATTTGTTTTCAGCATGGCTCTAGCTACTTGTGGAGAATAGTTTTATGTGTTGTGCATGACATAGACTGTTAGTAAGTCAGTGTTGGATTTTTCAAACTGCCAAGGAATCAGACGATATCAATTCATAAAGATATAAATCTTAAAATCAAAATGCATAATTTTCCTTAATTATAATTCCACATGACTTAAAAGCTAATGCATTTAGTTCTGGAGTCTGTCTATCTCTAGAGAGTATGCAAAATTTCCTGAAGTTTTTAGTGTTTAGATCAGTTTTCTACTACCTAGCAGAAGGAAAGCATATGTGTCAGAGTAAACTAGAGAATGTTTTTAACTTTTATCCTCTATTGCCTCAATCTAAGAGAACCTAATACACAATGTACATCCAGTCAAATATTCAGTTTCCAGCCCAAGAATGAAAACTTTGAAAGCCAATATCCGGAGGTCACATGTCATAAATGTGAAGTGCTTTAGAGTTGTGCTTGCTTCCAATTATGATTGAATAATTCAGTTTCTATCATTAATTTCAAGATTTATGACACTGTGTAGTATCATAAAGAATTAATCAGGCTTAATAAATTCATATCAAGGTTATAAAAACTGCATGCAAATTTTAAGCAGACAGATAAGTAAAAAAAAAACCCCACTGTTCACCATGTTCAGATGACTTCAAAATGCTAAAAGAAATTCACTCCTTTAGTCAGTGTGTGAATCAGAATTTCTGGTTTAAAAAAATTTTTGTTGCTGTTGTCTCTATGAGTTTTAGTGATGATGAAAATCACTCATGAAGTACCTATTATGTTTGAAGTACACTCTGATGCACCTGTATGATCCTATTTAATCCTACTATCAATTTGAGAGGCTTTTTCTTGACAAATATCTGATTGGATTTAAGGCCTTCTCCATGAGATTGAATCCATCCCTAACACTGTTTGGGTGGCCAAGAACCTAAGAATAGATAGCCCAGGGACCCAAAGTATAACCAAATAATCCTGTTCTGCTAAGGGAATGTAGTAATAACATGACTCCTAATGATATTCTACTATACTCATAAGTTAGTGCCTTGTCCACCCATTATCAGAGAAGCTTTCTCCTGCAGTATATGGGAATGAATACAGAAACACACAGCCAGACAATGCACAGAGAATGAGAGACCTTAGAACACTCAATTCTAAATGGGGGTCTCTCCCCTCAGAGATCAGAGAACCTTGCTGAAGAGGAGACAGAAACTTGTAAGAGCCAGAGAGAATCGAGGACACCAAGAAAATAAATCCTTCTAAACACAACAGGACCAACATACATAAAAACTCACAGAGACTATGGCTGCTGTGAGATAATGTTCTTCTACCCTGTAAAGATTTGTCACTAATATTGATTTAATAATGCTGATTGGCCAGTAGCCAGGCAGGAAGTATAGATGGAGTGACCAGACAAGGAGAATTCTGGGAAGAGGAAAGGCTCAGTCTGCAGTCACCACCCAGTTGCAAAGGAAGCAAGATGAAAATGCTGCACTGAGAAAAGTTACCAAGACATGTGGCTAAACATAGATAAGAGTTATGTGTTAATTTGTGTTGTAAGAGCAAGTTAGTAATAAGCCTGAGCTAATATGCCAAACAGTTTATAAACAATATAAGGTGTGTGTTTCTTTGGAACTGAATGGCCCTGGTACCAGGCAGGACAGAAACTTCTGTTTACAATAGCAGCATGCACAGGGCTCCATGGGTCTGGTTTAGACACTGTGCTTAGAGGGGAAGTAGACACATGTCACTATCCCTAGCCAAGAATCTGTCTTCAATTGACAATCACTTGTAAATGAAAATTAGTTTTCTCTTGTTGACAGAGGTTTTCTATCCCCATCCCCTGCCTGGTCCCATAACTATTCAGTCCCAAAGAAACACGCCAAGGCCTACATTCATTATAAACTTGTTGAACTATTAGCTCAGGTTTCCTTATTAACTAACTCTTACATCTAACATTAACCCATAATTCTTGTCTGTGTTAACCACATAGCTTGGTACATTTTATCAGCAAGGCATTCCCATCTTGTTTCCTCTGTGTCTGCATGATAACTACAGACTGACCCTTTCCTCTTCCCAGAATTCTCCTGTTCTGGTCACCCTGCCTATTCTTCCTGCTGGCTACTGACCAATCAGCATTTTATTAAAAACAATACAAGTGACAGAGTACAAGACCATTGTCCCACAGCATTCTCCAATGGAGTCTCATTGTACATAATCCATTCTTAAAGGCAGGTCCCTTGCTCAACTGTAGGTGGTCGACACAAAACATACTTAAAGGCATCTAAGAGGATTCATTGTCTAATAATTCTTTACCTCATAATGCTTTGTCAAAGCCTTCTCCCCTTTACAGGTCTTTGTCTACATATTACAGTTTGTGGGTTTGTTTTTAATGGAACTTCTGTGTGCTTCTCTGCATCTATATATTTATTTCTTATGCTTTTTAGTAGGTTCCTTTTCTTTTTTCTTTCTTATTTTTTGGTCTTATTCTGGTTGTTTTGTCCATATTTTCTATTATTATTATTAGATACCCATCTCTATTTTAATGAGGGAGAAGAAGAAATGGTATGGATTTGAGTAGATGGGGCTGTGGGGAGGATCTGGGAGGAGTTGAGGGAGGGAAAATCACAATCAAAATGCACTGTATAAAAATTTATTTTCACTTATAAAAAGAACCATATAAAAGACTTGTTACCTTTAGGATGAGCAAGAGGGATCAGTGTGTAAAGACACTTGCCGTCATTCCTTTTGAGTTCTATCCACTGGTCCTACAGGATGAAGAGAGAATGACTTCTGCTCATTGTCCTCTGAGATCTGGATCTCACTATGGCTGCATATAACTAAACCCACATTCATGCACATGGATACACAAATGAATAACTTAAAACATTTTAAAGTTAATAATCCTGTGTAACAATTCATGGGTTGTTCAAATCACCTCACTTTCTTCACAACCTACCCTCTGATGTAGGTGAGAATGACAGTTACAAACCAATGTGCTAAACTTTGTCACTGTATAATTTTCTATCTGTGGCTCTTAGTTCCATTCCATTAAACCATAAAAAAATCAGTCTTTATTCAAACACCTACCTATTTGTGGAGGCCCAAAATATGAGCCTGTTTCTACTTTTTATGAAGGTCAGTGAGTTTCAGCTTGGTAAAGTTGTTGACAACAAGTGTAGCTACACACACTAACCTAGAGTGTGGCTACTTGGTGTTTCAGACATTAAGATGGCCAGTAGAGGTAGATCCTCTCCACCCTGACTGAAGGTCATAGAAATCAAGCATACTTCTACTCCTTCTTTTGAATTAAGAGGTTTGACCTAGGGAGTGACTGCCTTCAGGATAACTGGTCTTGGGTGGGTTCACTGCCTAAACAATAGAATACTTTTCTCAAGAATTAATGATTTGATGGCTCAAAGTATTGAAACAAATAACTGTCCTAGTTGTTCTTTGTATCATGTTAAAGCAGTCTTCTGCCTTCTCCCCCACCCAAACCCCGTGGTTGTATTGGGGTTTTAAAGTGTATGAACAATTAATCATGGGTGAATTTCAGTATTCACTGCAACTCCCTCCTGGTACTCCTATATTTTCTGCTCTATTATTTTCACTTGTGACTTCATACTCTTTACTTATTTTTCTAATCCCCATGCTCCTGCCCTGGTCAGTGGTACACATATTGAGGCCAGTCCCTGACACCTATTATGGGTTACCTGATCCTATATGGGTTTTCATATGATACTTCTGAAAATCTGGAGCAAGAATTAGTCAGGATAATGTATTCTCTTAATTACTATCTGCTTAAACATATAGAAGAGATGGATGCTTTACATAATTTATTAATATCAAGAAGTTGATTAATATTTTCTTTGACTGAGACAGAACACCTAATATTGGTTTATTCTGTAATTGATGCCTTTGACTTTGCTTAATTCTTAGTGACTTCGGAACCAACCTAGGTAACATATATAGCTACAGAGAAATTTAAAACAAGCAGACTATATAATTTCAGTTTTTTGAATAAATTGAAAGTGATATTCTTATAATTGTGTTAATAAAATTTTTTAAAGTTAATGCATGCATCACATATAACTAGATTTCTACTTTTATGGAATGATGGAGAATAGGAAGACACACTTGTGTGAATAGTGGAGTGAGTGTGTTGGCCAGGGACCCTCACGGCTATGCACAAGCTGATGCATAGCTATCCACCAATTGTCCCCGGGGTGTATTATCTTAACCATTCCCTATGAAACATTTGATAAAGCCTCATTTTTATATTATTCTTAAAGGTTTAGAACAGAACAAATTATTATGCTCCTCTACCTCTATCATTGAAACAAATGAAAAATTTAAAAGGAAAGGATACTTTAGGTATATTCCCTTTATCTTTTAAAATAACTTTAGACTTTAAATAAAATACATTCGCATCTCAGTGGCAATGTTTCTCTAACAAATTTATTTCTCTTAGAGAATGTTTTCTTTTGTATTCTTTTTCAAACCGTATTCTGACTATAAAATAGTCTTTTTCAGAATATTTTTTTCACTCTGTAGAACATCAGATCTCCTTTGTGATTCTGTTTTTATCTGACTCTGAACAAAAGAATGGGCATTTATGATGACATTTAATAAATAGATAATACTTAGCAAGTAATTTTTTTATAACTTCTAAAACATCACTGTATATATATATTATAGTATTTATATAGTATATATGTGTAGTATATATAGTATCACATATAGAGTATCCTATACATAAAGAACAAATTAAATATGTTTATGCTTAGCCCTTGTTCTTCCTTTCCAACTCGATCCATGAGTTGGAAGAAATAATATTGTAAAAATAATTGTTCACCAGAAGCTATTCATAATAGGTTGTTTTCCCAATCAAAATTACAGTATTATTCTTCACAGACAGAAAGAAAGACAAAAGATTTAGATGGAGGTAAAGAAGTCCAAGAATAATCAAGTAAATCTTGACAGAAAAGAATACTATGGGAGATATATTCATACCTTCTTTCAAATTATGCTGCAGAGCCATAGTATTACAAACTTCTCAGTTCTGTTACACAAATAGATATACAGAAAATAGAATAGACTTGAAGACCTATGTATAGTTAACCACTATTTGACAAAGAAGCAAAAATGTACACTGAAAAAAGGATAGCACCTTCAATTATTAGTGTTGGCAAAACTGGATTCATGCAGAAAAATGAAATTGGAACCTTATCTCTCACCATGCACAAACTTAGCTCCAAATGGATCAAAGAGCTCAAGATAAGATTGTATACCTTCAAACTGCTGGAGACAGAAATAGGAAAAGCCCTCAATTTGTAGACACAGTATGGGCTTTCTGGATACAACTCTCAGGAACTGAGATCAGCACTCAACAGATCAGATCTTATAAAAATAAGTCTCCTCAACGACAAAGCAAATAGGATGGAACCAAGGACGATCTTTGCCAGAGGTCTCAAGAGAGAATGAAACTGCATATTATACAAAGAACAATGCATAAACTATGCATTTACATGACAGATAAGCAGACCAAGTAAAAAGTGAAGTGGGAACTGAATGGAAATTTCTCAAAAGAATTACTGGAATTACTTAGGAAACTGGTGAAAGGGTGGATATAGTCAGCCGTTAGGAAAATGTGAATTAAAACTACATTATGATTAATCTTATTCCAGTCAGAATATCAAGATAACCAGTGACAGCAAATGGTGGTGTGTGTATGTTACAAAAAGGGAACACTTATGTACTGCTGCTAAAATCATAAGCCAGTAGAGCCAATTTTGAAATCAGTCTGGAGGTTTCTCATGAACTAAAATGAGAATTTCTGTATGGATCAGCTATACCGCTCCTGGACTTATAACCCTGAACTTTGCCTACTGATAAAGAGATGCTTATCTATCTATGTTCTTTGATGCTCTGTTCACCATAGCTATGAAATACAATTCATGTCAATCAGCAGAAGGATGCAAAAGAAAAATGTGACACCTACACAAAATTGAATATTATTTAGCTATACTTTGCAGGTGAATGAGTCAACTGTAAACAATTATGCTGAGAGAAGTAGTTCAAGACTAGAAAGAAAAATGTTCTGTGCTCTTTCTCACATATGGACCCTGGCTTCAAGATGACTCTTTTGTGTGTTTCACGAGGAACACAGAGAGAAGCCAGGAAAACAGAGTCTATCTTTTGATGGAGTTTAGTAGATTATAGGCCAAACAAAAGTAATAGTGAGGAATACAAGAGGCAGACAGACTTAAACAGAGGGTTGTGAGAGTATGGCAGGGCAGGAGATATGGGGTAGGCTAATCCAAAGAAAGACAGTGTGAAATGCCATATGGAAATCTATTTCCTCACAACCAAATTTAAAAAAACAAATAAGCTGAGGAATAGTATAATACAAGTTAAAAAATAGGCCGAGTAAAAGTACGGAGGACTTGGTGACTAAGTAGATATGGATTCAAGGAGAAGGGGCGCATGGGAGAGTAGCAGTCCTGGGTAGGCTAGCCAAAGCTAAGAAGACGCATGAAAGTCCTATGGATCCCATAGTCAGGAAGCTGGTTTCAAAATACATCTCAAAACAAAAGAGTTTGAGTGAATTAACCCAGACAGACAATGATGCTCATAGAAGACACAAGATATTAAATGAAAATCTCAGTACAAGGCATGCGATACATCTCTAGGAGCACAGGAGGCCCAAAAATATCATGCAGCTAGGCTATTCCCATTGATTATCTACCATAACTACTATATTGGAAGATTCCATAGTTGACGGTATCATACACTTGTGCTAAAAGACACAAGGATATTAATCTCAAATTGGCTGATAAACTGCCTCCCTGCTGGCTAGCTTGGAAAACACTATGCAAGTTTTTATAGGGGAAAGACGTCAATGATATAACCCAGCACTAGACTGCTCACCTGCAATAGTGACCTGCCAGTCAAGGTAGGCATACTTGTATAATAGTGGGAGGATTGTTAGGGTGTAACTAGCTTGATTCTGACCAAATTTGAGACCTGATTTACAGGAGGCAATTTTGTACTTGGAACTGTACTCCTGATCAAAGGTCCATAGCTATGGAAGTCATAGGCCCCAGGGTAAAAACCTGCTAGAATTACTTGGCTAAATAATTATATTGTCAAGTTGTCTTCTAAATACTCATATTTTTCTTGTTTATACTTTTCTTTTACTTAAAATATCTGATTTTGATGTTTTGTGTTAGCTTTTAGAGATTCTTTGATTTCATTTTCAATAATATGAAAATCAATTTTTCATATTAAGTGGGGTTTACAAACTTCTTAAATGCCATCTGCCCATTGTCTCAATGTTCTTTATACCTGTCCCTCTAGAGAACAGACTAAGAGAATTACTTTAGCAGTTGGCAAGCATTACCAAGTGTGGAGATAGTGCCTGATTTAGGTTTCCCAGGGACTGTTGTTTTGCTTCTTGCACACTGCTTTGCCTTGTTGCTTTTGCTTTGTTGTGTCTGGAGATTTGGTAAGTCACTTCATCAGATTTTCCCTTTGGACCATCAGGTAAAAGGTTTTGAACACCTGCCAGGAAGAATATCAGGAAGGATCTTTTATCACGGTCCTGCTTCTTCTTGTTAGGCGAATGGTATGTAGCTTGGGAAAACATGAATGGGTTACAGACTTAAAATCAATACCCTTGCTTCACTCATTACCTTATTCAATTATTTAGTAATATTTCCTAAATGTGTATTTTATGTGCCAAGAATTATAAAAGTGGGAAACAATCTCCATAATAATGTGTGTATTATGTATCAATATATATCAATATCTATCTATCATCTATATCTATCTATCTGTCTGTCTGTCTATCTATCTATCTATCTATCTATCTATCTATCTATCTATCTATCTATCAAGTGAAAATTCAGTCTGCTAAGTGAAGGCAAAAAGAGGAACATATGTATAGTGACAGTGTTAGTGACTCCTTAAGTATCTGTTCAAGCAATAAAAGTAAATACTTAATTTGATTTTGGGAAACTAAGAAGAGTTTTTTGGATTGTCCATTTGGTGCTAATTGGCAACTTAGCAAAGGAGAGAGACCCATTCTTCCAGATCTAGAAAGCAAATTAAATGATAAAACTTAAGCACTTGATTTGATGTAAAACACAGTTTGCTGTGTTTCATCAAGTTCAATACTTAACCCTGTTTGGTAGCATCACCAAATGCCAATCAGAAAAGTACACAGACAGAGTTTAGGGTAATCACCACAATGTCATTAAATGGAGAGTTGTGTATGAAACTTCAAGATTCTTATATTATACCCATAGAAATAAAAAATTATTTAAAACATCATAAGGCAAGGAATTGTGACATTATACTTCTAGATAGGCAATTTTGTGTGTGACCAGGAGGGAGATTTTGGGGAAGAAAGGAACAAGGCGAACATTTAAGGCACCTAACTGCTAACCCAATGTGAGTTATATTCTGCAGTGAATTGTGCTGCTTAAATTTAAAGATATTGAACATTTGCTTCATGCCAGGTAACTTAGTTTTTCAAACACTGATTTACATGATTACTTTGTTAAACTCTTTTTTTACAGCACTCTAAGAATCGCATGTTTGATTTTCCCTGTCTGGCCAACTGTGGCCTGTGGCTCTGATAAACATTATTTCATGTCCTCCTAGAAGAACTGATGTTTAAATATGTGATATGAATAGAAGTCATCTGAGTCCACTAAAATACGGCCCTTCAAGTAAGCTTTTGGCCAGATAACAAGAGAAAGACTGAACTATGCCTAAAGTCATGAATCTATAACTGAAAGAATATTGGCGATTTCTGCCAGATGCTAGAAACTAGAGCAAGCAGGTAGGCTCACTCGCCCTTTCTTGGAGAGAACGTTGCCCAGATGGCAGTGGGATTCTGAGCTTCTCTTTCTTTTTTTTTTTGCCGCCATAACTGTGAAGCAATAGATTTTATTTTTAGAAACCAATTAGTTTTGGCCCTCATTTCACAATAGGCCTAGAAAACTACTGTACTTTTGATCCAGAATATTAGTGGAACCTGAAGACATCACTGAAAACATTCATAAATTACTGAATGTTAATAATCAAAGTTGATGGAGGAAGGACTCCAAGCATAAGGAATAATATATGTATCTCAGCTAGGATTGCTCTCCTGGGAAACCTGAGTGAAAGGCTTGCAGTGTTCTTTTATTAATCAGGGATTCTAGGGAGCAGAAGCAAGGGACTGGGTGAGTGAGTGGGACAGAGAAGCACACATGGCAAATGTATGTTACCATAGCTGTTTGCTTGAGACGCGCGTGTGATTCTGTCGCCACCTCATAAAATTTATCTCAGAATGAATCCTCTTCCTCATCATCCTCATATATATTCAAAGCAGGAAATGCAGAAGAAACAGCATCAGAGGCAGCAGAATTGTGCAAGCAAGAAGCACTGGCACATCCCTGGACCCTTTGTGTCTGGGCCATCTGTGGGAGGAGGACAGGTTTGTGAGGGCAGAGCTCCCTGATTCAGTCAGCACTTTGTTGAATTCTCTTTAAAGATTCACGCAAAGGCATGTTTGTTCATTGATAACAGATCCCTTCAAGTTGGAAATCTAGGTCCTCCATCACCAAGAACACTGTTCTGTATCTTCAGCTCACAACATGGAAAAACCTGGGATAAATGGATTTTGAAGATTCACCATCAGCTTTAATGTCCTGTTTCCAGAAAACTTGGCTGTAGGTGGCTTATTGAGAGGAACAGAGGAGGAAAATGGAAGTGAGAAATAGAAGAAAACTTTTAGACAGATTTCTAAGCGCTCTGATGAGGGAAGATAGGAGTTCAGTCTGTAGTGACAGGGATGGAACTGGAGATAATTAGATTCGGGAGACAGTATGTAGTAGGTCAAATGAGCACTTGGTAATGGATTAGATACCCAGGAGGACATAATAGTTAAAGAACGATGTTTCGAGAATGACACACAAGCATTCATCTTATGGAGATTGATGAATGTTTGTGTCAGTCGTTGACAGGACAACTAGAGAAAGAGCCATATTTAATACAGAAGCTTCAGATGCCTGTAAGATATCTAAGCCACTGTTTCATGCAGGTAGATGGATGTATAAATCTGTGGGTCAGAAGAGTAGAATGCACAGAAAGGAGAAATAGGAAGTTTTCCACATAAAGAGACTGATCACTGTTGTGTTTCAAGAAAGAAATAATGATGTACAGAAGGAGCAAAGAATGTTGTCAAGGACAGTTCTGGAGAAATTCTTACTTTGATGATAAAGGAAAGAATGCTGGGTTTTCAAATATAACTGTAAAAGGGGCAGAGACAAGGCGTCAGTAGAGTATCTAAATCAAAAACTATACATGAAGTAGGAACAGTGGATTAAAAAGCTGGCCAAACTCATGTTAATCTTCAGAAAGAAAAAAAGAATTGCTGCTGGCTTTCTAATTTCTACGAATAAGAAAATGAAGGTTAGCATGCTAAGGAAATGAGTGAGTTTTGACCATTTGGAATTGGAGAAAACTAGGAGGCATTTAAGCATACGCCTCTAGAAATGTTCCTGCAGGCACCAGCTTGGCATGGAATCTTTTTACTGTGCAAGATATGAAGCATGAAGCATGGTGACTTGTGTGCTCTTTGCCAGTGTTTTCAGTCCAGAGGGAAAGAAAACTTCTCACATAAGCCACCACACAAAATAGGGTTTTTTTCTTTTCTTTTCTTTTCTTTTCCTTTCTTTTTTTTTTTTTTTTTTTTTTTTTTTTTTTACAGATAATCACCAAAGGACAACATATGCCCAGGTTTCTGATAGGAAAATATTGAAAGCCTCAGAAAAGTTGCTTAGCAGGTTTGGAGTCTTGACTCTGCAAGTTTCACTTCTACACATCAAGGAGACCCTGGAAGGTGTCTGGTCCCAGGTTATTCATTTCAGTTGGTTGACATGAGCTGTGTTTCTAAGAAGGAAACAAACACAAAGCATGGGCTGATTGAGCAAGTTCTCTCTCCATTCAGCACGCTGTGCCCCTATGTTTCCTAACTTCATTCTTGAACAGTACAAGCTCCAAAGAGTTAAAACTGGTTCCAAGTAAAGTCACATAAAGAATGCCACACACTAGTAACAGCTGTACACGTTTCCTTAGTGTGAATGAATGCAGTAAGGATCAGAAGTGAAAACCCTGCTACCTCCATTGGAAGCATGAAAAAGCTGGCTGGGGAATGTCTAATCATTGCCTGAGAATCACAGAGTTAATAAACTGTGGAAAGAGAACGTGAACCTCGGTGGTATGATGAACAGTGCACTGCCTTTAATTACTAAAGATCTACCAATAGGGTCAATCAGCTTGTGGAAACTCTATTCTTTGTGAGCCAACATAGATTGGTGTTAAAAATCATGAGAAAAGAGAAAAAATATGAATACAACAAGGAAACCTGTTGAGGGTGGGAAGGCAGAACTGGGTGAGATTTATACAGATAGCATGGTGAAAATGAAATTTATTGTTGTTTTAAGTGACAGAATGCTTATTAGAAAAGCACAGGGGACATAGAAGAGGACAATACAAGTGAAGTGAACCATGTAAAAGCTATTTAGAAGGTGGTGAGTAGGTAGATGCATTAGCAAGGTCAAGTAGAATGAATACTTCCATCAGTTATGGGAATCAGGCCATCTCTAGTGACCTTAGAATGTTCTGTTAGGGACTCTGGCAGTGATGAGGACTGAACTGCTGGAGAGAATGAGGGGAGAAGTTGGAGGCTGCAAATGGGCCTGCGTGTATTAGACATTTGAATGAGTAATCTAAAGGTTGCTTCATTTTATGAAAAGGGAACGTGGGTAACAGGGAGACAGTTTTTAAGATAAAAGAGTTATTTTAATGTTTTAGGTTGTAAAGGAAAAGCTGGAGAGAACAGAAGTCATAGAATAAAGCTCACAGGGAAATGTGAGAGATTTTGCTATCAAAGGCTGGGAATGAACCTTGTGTGTTGGAAGCAGATTAAATTGATTTTATATAGTCAATATGGGAGCAGGGTTAAGGATTAAAATGTTTCAGTCAAAATGGAAAAATATAGACTAGAATTTTGATCTCTTCTGCTTTATTTATTGCTCTCTCTCTCTCTCTCTCTCTCTGTGTGTGTGTGTGTGTGTGTGTGTGTGTGTGTGTGTGAGAGAGAGAGAGAGAGAGAGAGAGAGAGAGAGAGAATGAAAGAGAGAGAGAACCAGGCACAGAAAACTTAAGAAAGGAGTATTTACTTTGGCTCACAATCTAGAAATGTTAGCTCCACCATGACAGGGAAGGCATGGCAGCCAAGCTTGAGGATGCTGAGGTGGATCATTGGTCCTTTGCAGTTAACTTTTTCTTTTTCTGTTGTCCAGTACTTCAGCCTTTGGAATAGTGATGCCCACATTTGTAGCGAGTCTTTCTACCTCAAAGGACTCAACCAAGAAAATCTGTCCGAGGTGTGCCCAGTGGCTTGCCTCTTCGGTAGTTCACAATCTTCTCCAGTTGACAGTCTATAGTCACCATCTCATTACTAAAAGGTGATGAATGTGGGGTTGAAATAGTTGGAGAGGTAAGGTGTTTTGAATAGTTAGAAGGAATGAAAAAGAGATTTACGAATGTGAGAAACTAATGGGAATGGCTAGTATTGCAATTCCTATGAACTGCAGTATCTGTTCTAATCTGTGTCCTGATTTAATTCTAATTTACATAGTAGCACTCAGCAACTTGGGCTGTTGTTTAAAATATGAAATAGTGCTGTTGACTCACAAGACTGCTGAGTGGACTTTTGCGGCAGAGGCAAATGTGACTGCAAGAGAGTGAGTGGTCGTGGTCTTCTAGACAGGTTAGCTGCACAAGAAGAAAAGAAAAGGAAGTAGTAATCAGAGGGGGGTAGTATTCTCCTTGCAAATATTCTGGCAATCAGCAGACTGATAACTTGTGAGTTTTAGGAGTTAAATGTGCTGAGAAAGCTGTATATGTTTTTCTGGAAAAAGAAGTTGTTTCCGTAGCACCCACTTAAGTTTTAAAAATGGTGCCTCAAAGTTTGAAAGATTACATTAATGATATTAGTGTCATCCTTATCAATGACCAGCTGGAATAATCTCCTAATCAACTGACTATCCATGTGTAACATGAGAGCCAGCTTGTTGGGGTTTCTGTCCCGCCCAGTACCCCACAGCAGGCAGGCCCCAAAGAAAATCACACACAGGATTCCATAGGATTATAAACTGATTGGCCCATTAGGTCAGGCTACTTATTAGCTCTTATAACTTATGTTACCCCATTATCTTTATCTATGTTAGCACATGGCTCCGTACCTTTCTCAGCTGGGCAAGTTACATGCTGCCTCTTCGGTAGTCTGTGCAGGAGTGTGGGGAGCTTCCTATTTTCCCAGAATACTCCCAGTCTCTTTGCTCCTCCCCTACTTCCTGTCTGGCTTTCCCACCTATACTGCCTGCCTGTCCAATCAGCGTTTTATTAAAATATGATTGACAGAATACAGACAATTCTCCCACATCATTTCCCTCTTTTTTTTTAAACAAAGGAAAATACCCATAGTCCATTTGTTGGAAATGTGGGCGTAGTATTTCAGGCTACTTTCTGCTGGTTGGGGGCGCTGATGATCGATCTTATGGGGACCTAAAGAAAATTTAGAGTTATAATCAAGTCCTGACTGGAGTATCCTGTGAGTCTTGATCATCTCAGACAACAGACTTGAATCTGTTCTGGATGTAGAACTCTGCCATCTGGGCCATCTATTCCTACCAGAGATTTCTCAGGTGGTCTCCCTTGGTCAAAGATGATTTTTCTTAACTCTGAATAAATCCAGAGCCTCTCATTTTCTGTGGAAACACAAGCAAAATCTCTTCTCCAAAGTAACAAACCTTTTGACTTCAGTTTTGAAGCCAAGGTATTTTCAAAATACCTATCTCGGGTTAGTTCAGCGGCATTTATAAACAACAGTCCTTTAGCAGCTGTTGCTCCTTCCTCAGCATTCAAACAATTCAAAGAGAGCATAATAACATACAGTATCAAGATTCTATGTGTATTTTCCATCTTTATTTTAACCTCTATTTCTTTTATTTTTACTTTTACTTTTTGAGACAGGTTCTCTGTATATCTTTGTCCTGGAATAACACTGTAGACCAGGCTGTCCTTGAACTCACAGAGGTCTGCCTGCCTCTACCTCCCCAGTGCTGGGATTAAAGGTGTTTGCTACCACACCTTGAACTCACAGAGATCCACGTTTCTCTGCTTCCCCAGTGCTAGGATTAAAGGTGTGTGCTACCACACCTTGAAGTCACAGAGGTCAACTATCTTTGCCCCTTAAAGTCTCAGAGGTCAATGTACCTCTGCCTCCCAGGCATTGGGATTAAAGGTGAGTACCACCACACCCTATTTCTCCCTTTCTTTCTTTTTTATTTTTAATGACTTTAACCTTTAGCCTGCATATATTTTTAATACACTGTAAACCATTTAGAGGTTTTCTTCCTCTTTGAATATCTCTTTACTGTATATCTCTCTTTTTCTGACCACATGAGTCTTTAAGGAGAGGACTAAAACTGTGGCTTTTACGGCTGGAATTAGCCCATTCCTTAGCTTTCCAACCTTGTGGCTGAGGTACCAGCCAGAGCTGTGTTCACTGCCACAACTCTATGGCATTTCAAGGTCCTTGTCAGCAAGCTGCGGCTTTCAAGGTCCTTGCCGGCAAGCTGCAGCATTCTGCTCACAGACCACACTCAGTCGGACTGCCTGCCTGAAAGGGTCAGAGTTTGCCCTGGCAGGACAGCCCAGAAAGCCGGCATTTTAAAACACTGCAGCTTTTTGCCTGCTATGACTGAAAACCGAAAAGCATGCGTTCAGCTTTTCATCAACACTGTTTAAGTGTTTCATGGCAGGACCTCGTAATGAGCTGCAAGGTTTTGCAGCTAAAGCTGAGTCAGGAAGCCTCTCTTAGATGAGAGCATTTGCTTGCCTCTAGCAAGCAGAGCAGACCCAAGAAATTGCTGCTACCAACAAAGCATGCTTTATTCTATTCTTTCTCAAGCTTTCTCAAGCTTTCTGTGGATTCAGTTATCCACGTGGGCGCCATATGTAACATGAGGGCCAGCTTGTTGGGGTTTCTGTCCCGCCCAGTACCTCACAGCAGGCAGGCCCCAAAGAAAATCACACACAGGACTCCATAGGATTATAAACTGATTGGCCCATTAGGTCAGGCTACTTATTAGCTCTTATAACTTATGTTACCCCATTATCCTTATCTATGTTAGCACACGGATCCGTACCTTTCTCAGCTGGGCAAGTTACATGCTGCCTCTTCGGTAGTCTGTGCAGGAGTTTGGGGAGCTTCCTGTTTTCCCAGAATATTCCCAGTCTCTTTGCTCCTCCCCTACTTCCTGTCTGGCTTTCCCACCTATACTGCCTGCCTGTCCAATCAGCGTTTTATTAAAATATGATTGACAGAATACAGACAATTCTCCCGCATCATTTCCCCTACATAGCTCGAACCCACGACCCTGAGATTAAGAGTCTCATGCTCTACTGACTGAGCTAGCCGGGCTGGTAGCAAGCAGTTGAGTGGGGGGGAAGGGGGGGTTCTACAACCAAACATTGGGTGCCAGATGAAGGCGTAAGTCACAGACAATCCCACACCAGTTTGGAATTATGATTAATAGAATGGTTATTTATTCAAAGGGGAAAAAACTTACAGATTACCGTCCTAGACAACAGCCCCTCTGCACAAACAGGAAAGGAGTCCAGGAGCCGGAAACAGAGCCGGAAGCCAAAAAGAGAGAGTGGAGGACAGCCGCTGCTTTTTTTAAAGAGAGAGAGACCACGCCCCAATGGGCTGGTAACTCAGCGTTGATTGGCTGAAGGAGCGGAAGGAACTCCCACAGCATCCATGTATAATTGCACTGAGGAAAGGGGATATTGGTTCAACATTTGTATTTGGCCTTAACAGTTGGCAGAGAAACTGGAAATTTAATAGTAAAGAAGATTTGGGCTTTTGGAATTTGGAAATCACTGTAAAGCGTTCCTCACAGGTTCACTCAAGTGATCTCCTTATTGAGATGATGACATATACTTTATTTTAATTTCTCTTTAGGAATCCTTGCAAGGAGCAGTGAAAACAAAATCCCATATTATAAATACAAGATTATGAGTGATTATAGTTTTGTAAGTATTTTTGCAAGTGGCCTGGTGGGCTGAGGAAGGAATGTTAGCTTAGCTTCTTCCTTTCTGTCAGTACTAAGAACAATAGAAATCAAACCATGTGCAACATCAGGAGTGGTGATCTCATCTTTAACAACTTTGAGTGACTGCTGCTCCAAAGATGAGGAGCTAGCATGGCTCTGTGAAAGTATGAATTTGACATGCGCTCTGATTTAAATCATAGCTCCTTAGCTTAATAGCTGTTTGACCTTGAGCAAATTAATTAACCTTACAAATCCCAAGTTTCTGAAGTATGGATCAAGGCTAATAATACCTCTCTCAGAATCACTGTTTGAATTAGAAACAAAAGCTAGTTTAGTTCAGGGGTAGGATGCTTGCCTCCATCCAGTTTATGCCCATACAACACAGCACAGCTTAATCCACTGTACAATAAATCTGTTTAACTGGAAACAAAACCGATTATCTTTTATGATGATTAGTATTTCTTCATCTATTTATTTTTACTTTATTTTTTGAGATTATTATGTAATTAAAACATTTCTCCCTTTCTCTTCTTCTCTCCAACTTTTCTATATCTCTCCTTGCTCTCCTTCTAATTCTTGGCTTCTTTTTTCACTAACTGTATATATAAAACAATTATATATATATATATATATATGATATATATCATATAAATATATGTGCATGTTTATAAATATAACCCATTCATTCTATATATTGTTACTTATGTGTATGTTACCAGTGTTACAATTTTACTGGACTTCCCTGTAAGTGCCGTGTTCCTTTAAGAGACAACAAGCTCCACCTACTCCCAATCTATTGCTTTCCCCTAAGGTAGAGACAAGCTGGACTCTCTTGGACAATACTCCGGACATATTTGTAGAGGGTTATCTTGATTATGATAATTTTTGTTAGGAAAATCTTGATCAGGGAGATCCTGGGCTAGGTGAAATGGAAAAAAGGAATTGAGTGACAATGTATGTATTTTGTTTGCTGCCTGTTCTTCATTGTGGGTGCCCTGTTATCAGCTACTTTGAGCTCCTATGGCCTTGATGTTGCTGCCATGATGGCAAATAACTTGAAACGGTCTCTTTTAAGTTGCTTTGATCACAGCAACAGACAGTAAAAGAAATTAAGGTAATGTTGTTTTAAGCTAGTTCTCAAAGCATAGCATATATAACTCATATAGCCTTTTCTTATAGTTGTTAAGATGCATTAATTTATTGAGTCCTGTCTCTGCACTTGAGATATTGACTGTGTCCCTTGATCACTTTTGTTTCCAGGAGTCTTCAAGGTCTCAAACATAATGGGGTAATGTTTTCTGGGATTACACTAGCATGATAAGAAGATGGTTGAATGGTGACAGTACCAAGAGGAAATGTTCTAAACTCCATACACCCTGGTCAGCTCTCCAGGGCAGACTCTTGAGGTGCTTCTCAAGGCAGTGTTTCCCATCTACTGCTTCCTGGTTGCACAGGAAGCCTAAGGGCTGTGTATGAATAGAACTGCGAAGTTTCACTACACTTAGACATCTATATTTTTCATCTTGTTTCCAAACATTTTCAAATATCTAGCCTTTTCTTTTCTTTTTTTGAAACATTTAATTAAAGAAAAATAAATTCCATTCCCCAATAGTCAAATTTTATTTATCTGACAAGTGAATTTTGTCGCTACAGATGATCAATAGTTAAAGATTCACAAACAATTATTTTCCTCTCATCATGTTTGGTTAACCCTTTGTAACTCTAAACAAATCTCCTACAATACAAACACAAAGTCTATTGAGATTCTTAAAGCAGAAAGGAATGAGGCTTTCCTCTTTAATTTTTACCCTGAGGTATCTCCATATTTTCAGTATGAGTGATGTGGTTTTGTTTCAATGTCTCCCAGAAAGAGAAAACACCACAGGCACCTTCAGTAGGACCTCATTAGTAAGCTCAACAGATTTAAGTCCTAAATTCATGGCCTTTTTTCTTACATTTTCTCTCAAGCAGAA
Organism: Myodes glareolus; assembly: GCF_982192425.1. Classification (NCBI taxonomy): domain Eukaryota; kingdom Metazoa; phylum Chordata; class Mammalia; order Rodentia; family Cricetidae; genus Myodes; species Myodes glareolus. Next base: position 67,432,570 of record NC_142038.1, read on the forward strand.
TATTATATTCTAAGATATTAAAAGATGAATATAGTCTCGGGAGAATTGCAGTGATTTTTAAGGTGTATATTTTTTTATTATGGCTTCCCTCTACTTGAAGAGAACAAAAGTTCCCTTCAAGATACAACATGGGACGTTGACCCAATGTTAAGCAACGAAAAGGCTTCCAACACAAGAGTGGTTTAGTCTGATCAGCTTCATGGAGCTGCATTGGGTAGACAATCTGGCTATGTCTTGAGAAACATGAAGGAAGAAATAAAGCCCTACTTTGCACCATCTTGAGGTTGCATGGTCCAAGCTGTGACTAGTCATTTGAGTGCATGTCCTGCAAAGAGGCAATGCAAGCTGTTCATCATGACCCAGCAAGAAAGCCAAGAAACAAGACTCAATCAAGCAATCAGGTCAAATCAGTTCAAGAAAGAATTATAGCCAGAGTTCAATAAAAATTACTTACTCTGTAGGTGAGATGAAATTGTAAGTCGAATTGCATCATTGTGCAACATTTTAAGTTTTCGAAATGGAAGGGAAATCAAAAAGTTTCCCAAAATGAAGAAAACAAAAATAACAAAGCAAAAAACCAAATGCTGCTTGAAAGTGATTAGATTAATAAGTTTGGGCAGAGGTGGATGGGTAGGTGGAAGGTGCACCAAGTTTGCCCAGAGAAGAATCTCTGCCAACCAGGACAGCCTGCAAGCACCAGCAAGTGCCACAGAGGAGACAATTCCTCAGCCTGGGGTCTGGAAATGGGATTTGACTTGGCCTCATGTTTCTTTTTCAACTGATTGAAGAGTATAAAAAGGATGAAGAGAGATAAACCAGATTGGGCATTGCTGTAGTTCTGTTTCTTAAGACAAATGGAGAGATGCAAGTGAAGAATTTGATCATATGAAGACAGCAGTCCTTTATTCTTTAACAGCAATTAGAAAAGAATATTCCTGGACATTTTCCTTCTTAAGTATTGACTAGATACGAGGGAAATTAAAAAAAAATGTTGGAGTTATCAAACCTTATCCTATATGACTCACACTCTGAATTCCAAATAGGAGCCTATTCAATAAATTAAACATTGCAATAAATATCTGAAATGGGTTATCAGTTACTACTTTAGTTTTTACATGAGGGGTTTGAGCTATGGAGCACCCGGCTTCTTATATAGAGATAAATAAAATGTCATAAAGCTTTCTGAGAAGTGTTCCATACTTACTAACCAATAATGTATCTTTTCTTTTTAGGGGAGGCAGGGTTTCTGTGAACCAGGTCCTCTTGGAATTTACAATATAGGCTAGGCTAACCTCAACACTATAATCTCTTGACTTAAAATCTTGAGTACTGGAGACATCATGTCAACAAATGTGGGAAATACTTTTGAGGATTTATGATGGCCTCCATGTGAAATGATCTAATTTTCTCATTTATAATTCTAAGTTTTATGTACACTGTGTGCCCTGCCCATTCCCTACCCCCTGCAATGTGTGTGTATATGTGTATGTGTGTGTGTGTGTGTGTGTGTGTGTGTGTGTGTGTGTGTATGTGATCAAGGCACACATAAAACTAAAATCTTTGAACAGATATTAAAAACAATATAAAATTTAAGAAAGAAAACTCTAATTGTTCTGAGGGAGCAAACAAAACATTAAAAACTCACCTCCAAATATTGAAAATACTCGTTTTCTCATTACTCTCAATTTAATTTAGCTAAAGTAGCATAAGCAAATTGCTTTATAATAATAATGACTGTTAATAATATGCTACTTGTTTTATATGTTTTAATTTGTGCATACTTTATTAGTAAAAATTAAAGAAGAAATCTAACATTTAACTATTATCCCCTCTTTAAAACAAAACAAAACAGAGACAAACCAAAAGAACTATTCTGTTGTTCTTGGAAAACTTTTTTTTTATTGAAATACTCTTTCAAAAATAGCATTTTTAATTAGTCTTTGAAAATTTCATACACTCAACCAATTAGTTTGATTGTATCTACCTTCTTCCAATTCCTGCTAATGGTCCTCACTCCTTACCTGTTGTATCTTCCAACTTCATATCTGCCTTTTGTGTATGTTTGCTTTGTTTTGAGACAGAGTCTCCCTATGCCTATCAATACAGAGAAGAATGGCCTTGTCTTCTCAGACATACACTTGCCTTTGACTCCTGTATGCTAGAATTAAAAGCATGGGCCGCATAACAGGCCCACATACTCCTTTTGCTGTTATTAGAAACTCCCTAAGTCCAATTAGTGTGGCTCTGTGTGTATGCATATGGGACTATTCTTTTGAGGACAGGCAACCTGCTAAGAGTCACACTCTCAAAGGATACTGCAGTTCCTCTGCCAAGGGTGAGAACCGTGAATGGATGACAACAAAAGAGGGGTGGGCATTCTCTAAGGGCACAGGTCAAAGTCGAGGATAGAAAGCACAAGGAGAGGGTAGGGGATGTGTTAGCAAAGCTAAATATATATACAACAATTAAGGAAATCCAGAGGTGGTAAGCTAATTAAAAATATTATATAGGGACTGGAAAGATGGCTTAGCTTCTAAAAGCAGGTACTCCTCCAGAGGACCAGTGCTCAGTTCAGTCTCATTAAGTGGCTCACAGTCACCTGTAATTCAGCTACAGGGCACCTAATTCGCTATTTTTGACACCATGGGCACCATATCAATGTCCACACACACTCAGACACACAGGTATACTTATGATTAAACAAACAAATTAGTTTAAATTTGTGTATGTGTGTGTAAACGAGTTTGAGCAGAAGTGCCCTGCATACATTGGTAGATAACATTGCTTTTAGAAAACATGAGATATCAAAAGAAAATATTGTTGCCAGACACAGAACACTTCCATATGAGAAATCTCTCTAGCTTTTCTTCTCTGAACTCTGTCCATAAACTATCAAATAAAAAGTATGGCCACTGGATGGATAGTCAATGACTTGAGTTGACTTGATCACACACAAAGCTTATGTAATGGTTTCAGGTATCAGAAACATATTTGTAAGAAGGTGGGTCCCGGTAATTCATTACCAACCATTTTATCTACATGAGTACAGTTTTCTCAGAAATAAAAGCTGAGTTTGTAATCTATATATACTAAGTAGATTGATTGGAATAATAATAATAATTAAGAATACAGAGCCTTAAATATAAATTATTTATTCAAATTCTATCCATCAGAAAGAAGAGAAATAATTCTATTTGTGGGGATTCCTAACGTCACCCTTAAGGGGGAAATGTTTTTCTGATAAAACCAAATAAATAAACATTTAAAAATTATTAAATATATTATGATATAATAAATGATTACGAGATTCTATAATTTTATCAATAGTCATGTTCTCTAATGTTATTCATAAGTAATATCATAAATCAGAGGTCATGACACATAAATATCTGGGCCCATAGGTTTTATTTCTAAATTGTCTGTTACTTCCAAAATGATAATAATTAAGCAACATAAATCTAACATCTAGGACCTGAGAGTGTATGAATAATAGATTTAATAATAGAAAGATAATTAAGGTGTTTCAAAGAAGGAAAAGTATGACATGGATGAGACTTAAGGAATTAAGATGGCCTCTCCTCAGTCAGGAAAATGGTCTAAAGCTAGCCAGTTTTATCTATTGATTAAGTTTAATGAGCTGAAGCGCTACATCTAAAACATGATAGTGCCTGTTGAAATCTCTAGAGTTTATAGTAATAGAGAAATTCTGAAACTCCGTGATTTAATACTGAGGAACCTTTGCACAGCTTTATACACAAGTCAAGTCTGCTGGAAAGAAGGATTGGGGAGAAGAAGATCACTGCATGAGTCACCTAGGGAATCTAAGCTGCTAACGTCCATTGCTATCACTGCATCACGTCCCCGAGAAGTTTGTTAAGTGAGACAAACACAAGTTCCAAGTGACTGCTGGGTTGAAATGAAAAGAACCATTTAAAACTTCTGCCACTTATTACTGAGCCATACCTAACCACAAGGTCACACCTAACTGCATAGGAAAAATATAGTCTCTCAGTGTGTTGACAAATAAATGAAACTTCATAAATTACTTCCCAGTATCTAGCACACAAACGACTAAAGAACATGCTTTGAGTGCTCACAGACTTTTTCCTACAGACGTCAACCTGTGTGTTCACACACACACACACACACACACGCACACACCACATATATATAAAATGAAATGTTTTCCTACCTTATATACTCCCTCTTTTGCCTTGATTCTGCAACTCTGATAAGCAAAGTGAGGTAGCAATGTAAAATTCAACCAAACTCATAGGAGTGTGTAGATTTATGACAAAATACCATCAGAATGCTTCTGTCTCATTTTGGAAAGGGTATTTGAAATATTTCACGAATTATACATTGTTGGATTGTCATTGGATGGTGGTAAAGAATGTTCTATGGGATAGGAAATATTGAATGCTGCTCTAAGACTCCAAAAACTTGTACAAGTTGGGTAATGGTGATGCACATCTTTAATTCCAGTACTCTTGGGAGGCAGAGACAGGCAGATCTCTATGAGTTCGAGACCAGCCTAGTCTCCAAGAACTAGTACTAGGACAGGCTCTAAAGTGACAGAGAAACCGTGTATCAAAAAACAAAACAAAACAAAACAAACTAAAAAATCAAAAAACAAACAAGCAACAAAACAAAACAAAAAACCTGTATAAAGAAGATGAACTTTCTATAGCACTGGGTATTTTTACTATCATGGTTACCATTTTTCAATTTTGACATTCTCTACCATGGCAAAGAGAAACCCAGCCATAGTAGTAAATGCACAGTCTGCTAGCAACACAAAATCTTAATTAAGGCTGAAAACATAACGTGCAAAGGCCCACAATAAGCTCAGAGAGTTTGAGTTTATTCTTGCTCTCTCAAAGTTGTTGACAATGGGTGGGGCTACAAACAAGAGATCCTGACCTGAGGTTTGTTTAATTAGTATTTTGAGTATAGAGGTGGATCTGTTCCACCTTGACCAAAGGTCAGAGAATCTAAATCTTTTCCTGCTCCCTCAAAGGAGACTGGGCAGGAGGCTTTAGGGAGTGGCTGCCTGCAGGATACTTGGTCTAAGGGTGTGGTTGTTACATGTTTTGTCCAAACAACAGAGTGCTTGACTGAAGATATTCTGTTTATTCTTTATATCACATTAATGAAGTATGTTGCCTCCTATCTCCCGTTTTGGAGTGGGATATATAAGCAAGTGAAAAAATAATACTGGTGACTTCAGTATTCACTGAATTTCCCTCTCAGTGCTGTTCTGTGTTTCTGTCTTTTATTTCTCTCACACCTCTGTTCCCTTTTCTTAATAATTCTAATCCTCACCCTTCTACTCTGGAACATGGGAATTCCATCAAGGCTAAGCCCTGACAATAGAGTCACATAGATTTCAAGGAATTATATGTAAATGTGTGTGTGTATACATACAGACAGATACATCCACACTCACACACACAGTTCAGTCTGCCATCTGCTGCAGCCAAAGCATTGCTGTCATGCAATCAACAGGATTTATGCACTCAAAGATACTCATATGATCACAGACTCTGAGCACTTCGTGAGGATTTTCTTGTCTATTACATTTGCTTTCTAGTTATTTCTAGCTTGTAACAAATACAGATCCCTTCTTAATTCTTGTCTGTAGCTTAAACCATGAAACCAAAGTTATCACAGAGTCTGCTTAATCTGGTTTATCCATCTACTCCTTTAAGACTTAAAATTATTTAGAGAAAAGAATTAAGGAGGAAGATATGGAAAAGGGAATGTACATATAGTCTTCTTTTATAGCCTACTGCTATTTTTTTTGGAAGCCATCTTGTGTAACTTTCACAAGCCAAGAACTGATAGCTTCTTTCTTTGATAAGAAAATCCCACAATAAAAATGGCAAAAATAAAGATTCCATGTGCATTCTTTGTTCTTTCACAGAAATTTCCAATAAGTTAAAAAGAACTAACTGGGAAAAAAGTCAAATATGAGATTTTGAATAATGATAGTAAATGAACAGACACTTTCTTTTCAATTTTTTTGCTAAAATGTTAGTTATTGTAAAACACGCATATTATGTAACATTGTCAGTAGATAGCTATTGTTGAAAATATTGGTTTTATATTTTGAATTATTCCAATTTTGGTAGCATTTTATGAATTATTCAAAAATGGAAATTTTCATAGGAACATGCACAAAACTATCTCCATACTTGGACAGCTAGGTATGGTTTACTCATGTAGCAACACTGATAACCCAGTGTATTAATGTTCATGTTTTTGTGCATAGTCTCCCTTTGAAAGGTGGGAAGGCCGTTTATGTTGTTCCAATTTCATTGATGGTGATGGAAGCTAATTTAGGTCAGCTCACTCAATACTGACTGCTGTTCTGTCAATCAAAAGAAGTACCCCAATTTGGTTTCCTGATTTCCAGATCAAAAGTATCTTCAATTGATAGATTAAAACATCTATCCAATTTTGATATCCAAATTTCTTTTACTAAGTTAAACATTCTTTAATTATGTAAAGTTATATATGTTCAGAATTTCAAAGCACAGAGTACAGAATGACAATTTATAAAACGGTGAAATGTTGTAAAAATCTCTCCCGTTCTACTTCCCCTACTAACTTAAATTTTATTCTGTTCCCTAAAGGTATGCATTATTAACATTTTTTTCTCTCTAACTCCAAGAATTTTTTGTGTTGACCTGAATGAAGATATATCTTCAGTTACCTTCCCTGCAGTCTGTCCTGCATTGCAGTTGTACACGTTGTGTGGGTGGCTTGGGTGGGTAGTCATGGGAATAACAAAAGTCCTACTAATTTTTTAAACTAAACAGGACTTCCTGAATATTTGTTTTCTGAAAGGAAACTTTTATTTGTGTTGTTTTGGATAAGCTTCATTTTCCGTCTTTATTTCTACTATGGAGCAGCGTGGCTACAATTATTCTTCCATCATCTGCAGAAACACACCTATGAGTCCCCGTGACTCTGTCGGAACGAGTCTCATTTCAGCTCTTTAGAATCAGAAAAGCTGCTAGGCGAATTCCCTTAATCATGCTGCTCTCCTCTGCTTTGCGCCTGAAAGGCAGCAGGTGCTGAGCACATCGTCCAAATTACACCAGTCGCCGTGCATAGTGCTGTGTAGAGTGCAGCCACAATGAATTCAAATCCCATCCAAATACATCCTGGAAATGTTGGTTTGACCCCTAATTATCTGGTGCATGTCCGCGAGCCACCCAGCGAGGCTGCAGGGGTGGCAGTGAGGCATTATTCTTTCTCAGCGAGCCCTTTCCCTACCTTCTCAGCAGATAGATGAGTCCCTTATCAGAAGGAGCAGATGGCAGCGTGAATCTGTTTGAAATTTCAGACATGCACTAGGAGAACAGTTCATGGAATTTTCCTGTTAGCGTGTGCTACATAGGAAGACAATTGGAGTGAGAAATCTGGGATAAAACTTCTGAATTTTGGCTTAGAAATATGCCTAGCATTATAAACGAACCGTTCTGCAAGGCTGGGATTTAAAGTGACCTTTGGTGTTCTGATATGTAGAGTACTGACAATCATCTCACATTTAAGAATTCCTGAACTTTGCATAATGAATGGCAGTAGAATCAATAATGAATATGGGCTTTTTAAAAACAATTTTGCAAATTATTTTATACGCAGGATCCCATTTAATTCTCAAGATAAATTCATGTTTTCAATTTTTTTTGCAGATAAAGAAGTAGATTTTTTTAAAGGTAAAATAGTTCATTCTATAAAATAGAATTAACAAATAGCAGCTCCACAAATTAAAGGTACAACTCAAGATGAACCTAATAGAAGAGGTTCAAAATGTGCTTAATTCCCCTATGTCAGTCATTATCATGGTGCTTCTCTGTAGAGTGCTGGCTGAATGAAATGCGTTAGAACATATTCCTCTGTTTCTATTTCTCGGAAAACAAGGCAGACAACTGTTAGAATATTTTCCTTAAAGGTCTGGTAGATAGAGAAGTTGTCTGTGTCTCACCTTATTTTTCTGAAAATATTTTAGATTGTGGACTGGGCTTTGTTTTGTGTGTGATTATGGGGTGCATGCTTTTGTAAGAGTGTGTATACGTATGTATGTGTATGTATTTATGTATTATATATGTGTCCATTTGGTTTTGTGTACTTTTGTGGTGGCTTAATAACCTCACATGTATTCTTCAGAGGTTGTCAGGGATGTGGAAATTTATAGAAAATGGAAATAAATTAAGGATTGGAGGATCACACAGTGAATCGTCAATGGTAGTGATGCATCTTTTTTTTTTCAGATCTATCTCTTCAAAATTATTCTGGGAAAATGGCTATTATTGTGTTCTTTGTAGCAGAGTCTTCTGCTCCTCATAAGAGATAGTTCATGCTCTGTGCTGCTCCCCTCAGTTCTAACATTTGGTTGAGTGCTCCTGTTAAGGGTGATTGCATCATGGGGCTATCTTGTTGTTTGCTTCCTTTTAAGTTACTTATGATAAAAAATGTCCAATGATTAGTGGATTATTCTTGGAATCCAGTTAACTACTGGAAAGAGAGTCTCAGCAGGAAAATGTCAAAGGACTGTGACTGAACCCAGAAAAATTTATTTAGACTAATTGACTAAATTGTACATTTATTAATGTTCATTTTATCTCCAATATTGAACAGTTAGAAAATATTTTTATTTATTTATTGCTCATGATTGGTTTTTGTTTATACAATGAGTCCTTTAATATTCAATGGATAACTTGAAACAATATCAAATTTTTTTTGTATTATAGTTATCAGCCATTTTTACTTCTTCAAAATCATTTTTTTTTTCCAAATAGGAAGTTTCAGTGCTGTATCCTTGTAGAACTGGTTACCACACAGAAAACGGGGAGATGTAGGGATGCACTGCATATCTACCCTGTTTCTGGTGAATGTTTCTGTGCTACCTAAAAGAAGTTGATGTGTAGGCCTGCCTACATGAGTGTTTCACGGGAATATGAACTGGTGACAGATACCCTTAATTTCTCTCTCTCTCTCTCTCTCTCTCTCTCTCTCTCTCTCTCTCTCTCTAAATTCTTAAAGATAATTGTAAAAGCCACTTTAATTCCCTGTCCTTATTCCAAGCATGTTGTAAACATGGCTGTGTGCTAAGGCTTTTTGTTTTGTATCTTTCTGTTTAATTGTTAAAATTCTTTTGCTTTTCTCTCTGTGTAATTATTTTTATTATTACACCAAGTTAAAAGTTGTATGTACTCATAATGAAAGAATGTTCTTTTGTGTGTGTGTGTGTGTGTGTGTGTGTGTGTGTGCGTGCCTCCTCTGTGCTACAGGCTCTTAAAATTCCTGACTGTTGGTTTCCTTAAAGACTTATTTTAGACTTTCCAGGGTGTTAGGCTTGGTTCTGCTTTAGTTTAGGGGTAATATTCACTTTTCATGAGATGTGGAAAATGTGGAAATTTTAATAAGGTGCAATGCTTGCAGGATGGATTGCACTTCTCAATTCAGATGATCTTTCTGAGCCTGGAATACAGTTCTGCAAACTTCTGACTCTTTGCTTTTCTTTCAGGACTCAACCAAAGCTTTTAGGGATCTTTGGAGGCTTCTGTGATCTCTTCTTTAGTAATATCCCAGTTCCTTTTCGCAAAATCTAGTATTGCCTGCCTCAGGCTTGTCAAGTCAGTGAAACTATTATTTACTGCTTGAGATCTCTCTCTGGTTCCTTCAGCCTATCCAGTGTTCTCTTAGGAAAAAACTGATCTCACCAAGTGTTACCCTCTTCTCTCAAGGATCATTTCCCTCCATGTTTGGCCACATTGGCCACTCACCAGTCTTTTCAGGAGACTAATTTCTATAACATGGCACAGTTAATATTTGTGATGGACCAGAGGGTTTGTTCAGTAAAGTGTATTCCATCCTAATGCTAACCGTCTTAAACCATTCGCTCCTCCGATGGTAAATACCAGAGGCAGCATGCTGGCCTCTGCCCTCGTCTTCTTGTCCATCACTCAAACAGCCACCATTTGGAATACTTTTGAGTAACTGTTAGTTCTCATCAATATGTATTTATTTGTCTTTTGATTTTATCAATATTTACTTTAAAAAAGTCATATCACTTTTACATAAGCAAAATATTTGTTTCAGATTCCTGAACTTACTTTTGTTTCTTCCTTGACTATACTTTTATTAAATTTATTTGTTAATTGTGTGTCTGGACATATGGGCACCTGCATGCCATTGCACATGTATGGAAGTCAGAGAACAAGATGCATGGGTTGCCACCCTCCTTCTATCATATAGGTCACAAAGACCAAGTCTTATGCCATCAAACTTAGGCGAAGATACATTGACCTGCTGCACCTTCTTACAGGATCTCTGATTATATTTTTATAAATGTCCTTTCAAGAAATGTTCTTATTGGAAAATTTTTTTTAAAGTTTATTAAATCATAAAAGTTTCCATTTCCGCCCCTCCTCCCAACACCCTCCCACTTCCCCCACTCCCTCTCCTCCTCCCTCTCCATCCCTAAGAGTAGTCAGGGTTTCCTGCCCTGTGGGAAGTTCAAGTTCCTCCCCCCTCCCTCCAGGTCCAGGAAGGTGAGTATCCAAACAGACTGGATCCCAAAAATCCAGTATATGCAGAGGAAACAAGTCCCAGTGTCATTGTCAAAGGCTTTTCAGAAAGACTCCGGGCCAGCCACATCCAGAGAATCCGGCCACATTCAGAGAATCTGGTTAGATCACGTACTCGTTCAGTTCCAGTCCAGCTGGCCTTGGTGAACTCTCATTAGATCAGTCCCCTTGAATCAGTGGGTGATGGCGCCCATTGCAGTCCTGATTTCTTTTTTCATTTTCTTCATCCTTCTGCTCCTCATTTGGACCGTGGAGGGTTCCGTCAGGTGCTCCAATATGGGTCTCCGTCTGTATCGCCATCCAACGTCGGATGAAGGTTTCCTCTGCTCTTGCCTTCTTTGTTCACGTTCTCCTTCCTTCTGCCTCTCATTTGGACCTAGGGAGCTAGGTCCAGTGTTTCAACGTGGGTCTCTGCCTCCATCTCCCTCCATCGCCAGATGAGGGTTCTATGGTGATAAGCAAAATGTTCATCAGTATGGTTGTGGGCCAAGGCCGGTTCAGGCACCCTCTCCTCTGTCCAGAGAACAATCTGGGGATCTCTCCTTGGACCTGGGATCCCCTTTATACTCAAGTCTCTTGGGAACCCTAAAATGACTCCCTTAGTTGAGGTATATACTTCCCTGATCCCATATCTATCCATTCTCCCTCCCCCCCATCCCAGTCCCCCGATCTTTCCCCATTCCTCCCCTACTCCCTTCTCTCTAACCCTCTCCCCTTCCAAATGCCCCCCCCATGCACCCGAGGTTACCTGGCACTCTTGTCTATTTCCAATCTCCAGGAGGATAGCTACATGATTTTCGTCAGGTTCACCTTCTTATTTAGCTTTTCTAGGATCACGAATAATAGGCTCAAAGACCTTTAATTACGGTTAGAATCCACTTATGAGTGAATACATACCATATTCCTCTTTTTGGGTCTGGCTTACCTCACTCAGTAAAGCGTTTTGTTTTCTATTTCCATCCATTTGCATGCAAAAGTCAAGATGTCATTGTTTTTTACCGCTAGGTAAAACTCTAATGTATATATGTTCCACACCTTTTTTAACCTTTTTTCTATTGAGGGGCACCTAGGTTGTTTCCAGGTTCTGGCTATGACAAATAGTGCTGCTATGAACATAGTTGAACAAATGCTTTTGTAGTATGTTAGGGCATCTCTTGGGTATATTCCCAAGAGTGGAATTGCTGGGTCCTGAGGGAGGTTGACTCCCAGTTTCCTGAGAAACCGCCACACTGATTTCCACATTGGCTGCACAAGTTTGCATTCCCACCAACAATGGATGAGTGTTCCCCTCATTCCACATCCTCTCCAGCATAGGCTATCATTGGTGTTTTTGAGTTTGACTATTCTGACAGGTGTAAGATGATACCTCAAAGTTGTTTTGATTTGCATTTCCCTGATCGCTAAGGAGGTTGAGCATGACCTTAAGTGCCTTTTAGCCATTCGAAGTTCATCTGTTGTGAATTCTCTGTTCAGTTCAGTACCCCATTTTTTAATTGGGTTAATTAGAGTTTTTGCATGACCTTCAAATATAAGTAATATTATAAACAAAATCAAATATATAATAGTTGTATTACTTTATTGTTCTGAATAAGTTATTCCTCTACTATTTCATAAATCTCATATTGTTGTTAAAGGTTCTGTGCTAATTTCATTATTTTTGTGAATTATAGCTTTTTCCATTTATGTTTTTGTTTGTTTATGTTTTTCGAGACAGGGTTTCTCTGTAGCCTTGGGGCGTATCTGGAAACTCTGTAGATCAGACTGGCTTTAAATTCACAGAGATCTGCAGTTCTGCCTCCCGAGTACTGGGATTAAAGGCATGCACCACCACCACCTGGTTCCTCCTGTGTCATTAGTGACTGAAAATTTCAGTGTTAGGAGGCCACAGAATTAGGAATTTTCCATGTGAGGATAGACTGTACACAGGCATTGTGGCTCAGGAGAACAGATTCCAAGGGTAAAAGATTTACCTTTTGGTACTGATAATTTTAACTCACAGGGAGATTTGCATATGCTTATTTCCTGTTCTCTGTCTCTGTCTCTGTCTCTGTCTTTCTCTCTCTTTCAGCATTGCTCTGAAAAAGGCACAAAGAGATTTCAAGTTTCTCTTTCCCTTGTTCTGCTTAGAATTAATGAATCCACTCCTTCCTACCAATTCCTGTACCTAGATTTTCAGCGAAGTGATGAACAATACTTTATATTTGAGTGACAAAGAAGTATTTCTTTTACCACTCCTTTTGATAGCAGTTTTCGATCTAAAGTTATTGTTTTATCGTGTCCATATGCATTACTGTGTCATTTAGGGTTACTATTGCTGTGAAGAAACATCATGACCAAAAGCAACTTGGGGGGGAAAGGAGTTTTTTGTTGTTGCTGTTTTTCACTCACAGCTGCCTATAACAATTCATCATTGAAAGCACTGAGGGCAGCAACTCACAAAGAGCAGGAGCCAGGAGGCAGGAGCTGATGCAGAAGCCATGGAGGAGTACTACTCACTTGTGTACTTCACCTGGTTTGCTCATCCTTCTTTCTTTAGAACCCAGGACCACCAGGCCAGGGATGGTACCACCCACAAATGGGCAGGACTCTCTCTTATCAATCACTGTTTCAGAAAATGTCTTACATGTTTTTGCACAGCTGATCTTACAAAGGCATTTGCTCAACTGCGGCTTCATTTTCTCAGATGACTCTGGCTTCTGTCAAGTTGCCTTAAAATTAGTCAGCTCAATTAAACTCATCTTTCCCCAGGTATCTTCCCACTTCTTTCTCTTTCACATAATTCTTCCATTTTTCCCCCTGTGAAAAACTTCCTTATTCTCTTTTCATTATTCTTCTGGCATTGCTCATTGCTTCTTTAAAATGTTCTTTCTGAGACCCCTCTCTTTTGAATTCTTCTGTGATTGACTTCATTATTTTCTATAACTGCTTTGTTTTTTAATCTTTCTAATACAGTATTTATTTTTTTTAAAAAAAATCTGTATGTTAAAGTCTTATTTAACTTTACTCATCCATTGATTCTGTTAAAAATGACAGTAATACATCTTCTGTGTCTTAGATGTCTAAATTTCCTCTATAAACTGATCATTTATTACCTTGGTACTAACTTTCTACCTTATGTATTAAAAATTTCTACAACAGACAAGCATTAGACTATGATTTTCTCCTGCACTGAGGATGAAATTGAGGGGTAAAAATGCATATTCAAGGTACCTAAGTTTTTAATTATTTCTTCACTATCTATTTGTCTCAATTTCTGTTCCATGTGTGCACTACATCATTTAAATGCTGTAGAAAAAATATTCTACATAATTGAAGTGACTTCTCTTCTTTGTCAATTAATCCTTATTCATTTAAATTGCAACTTATGAATGTATCTTGATCAAGCCTACAGTTCTCAAGCAATATAAAAAATATAAATTGTCAATCAACAGGATATTGCCTCATGTAAAGCTCATGTAAATTCTCTCCTAATTTCTTAAATTATGTTTAAGTATCATAGAAGTCTCTCAATTTTCAAGTTTATGATATCTCACTCGAAGAGATAATACCTATTAAATAGGAATTCTATTAATGAAGTATATTATTGTTCTATTATATTATTATTAAATATGGGAGGATTTGTTTAGTTTAAATTTATTTCAAATGTATAACAATGGCCTAAAGCAGGCAGTGTGTCCTTGAAAAATTTAAGTTCTTTTTTATAATAATTTGTAAAACTAAAATTTCTTTAACTACACAGATAGCTGATTCTTTCATATGTGTGCAACAAGAGCACAATGCCTAGTGATCCTTTTATTTAAAGCCCAAGTAAGATATCAAAAGCCTATAGAACTAAGTGATATATTTACAATAGAGTCGATAAATGAAACACTGTTTTATTAAATTATAACAAAGGCCAATGATAACAAGGATTGTCAATGTGAACAAGAGCCCATTGATTTTTTTTTTCTTTTTCTTTTTTTTTTCTTTTAGTAATTTTATTAAATTATAAAAAGTTTCCATTTACGCCCCTCCTCCCAACGCCCTCCCACTCCCCCCCTCCCTCTCCTCCTCCCTCTTTGTCCCCAAGGGAAGTCAGGGTCTCCTGCCCTGTGGGAAGTCCAAGTTCCTCCCCCCTCACTCCAGGTCCAGGAAGGTGAGCATCCAAACAGACTGGATCCCAAAAATCCAGTATATGCAGAGGAAACCAGTCCCAGTGTCATTGTCAATGGCTTCTCGGAAAGACTGCAGGCCAGCCACATTCAGAAAATCCAACCACATTCAGAGAATCTGGTTGGATCACATGCTCTTTCAGTCACGGTCCATCTGGCCTTGGTAAACTCTCATTAGATCCGACCCCTTGTATCAGTGGGTGATAGTATCCCTCGCAGTCCTTCGTCATTTTCTTCCTCCTTTTGCTCCTCGTTTGGAACTTGGGGGGCTCAGTTCGTATTATTCGTGATCCTAGAGAAGCTAAATAAGAAGACGAACCTGATGAAGATTATTTACCTATCCGCCAGGAGGTAGGAAATAGTCAAGAGTCCCAGGTAACCTTGGGTGCATGGGGCGGGGGGTGGTGGGAGGGTTGTTGGAAGGGGAGAGGGTTAGAGAGAAGGGAGTAGGGGAGGAATGGAGAAAGCTCGGTTGACCGGGATGGGGGGAAGGGAGGAAGGATGAATGTGGGATCAGGGAAGAATATATTCCATTGATTCTTTAAGGTGTGGATGGTTCATTGTTCCACAATCATGGTGATTTCCTGCCTAATTTTGGCATATACACAGACATTAATACAGCATTTAAAGCTCAGTCGGTTGTGAGACTAAATCTTTCCCATTTAAAATTTATCTATCTATCTATCTATCTACCTATCTATCTATCTATCTATCTATCTATCTATCTATCTATCTTCTATATAATCTACTTACATGGTGTGTGTGTGTGTGTGTGTGTGTGTGTGTGTGTGTGTGTGTGTGTGTGTGTGTGTATGCATTTGTATTTACAGGTGTCAGTTGATGATGGAAATGGGCATAAAATCTCCTGGAGCTGGAATTAAAGGTTTTCCAAGTTGTCAGTGTGGGTGTTTGCAGCTGAGCTCTGGTAAGAGTAGCAAGTACTAATTAGCTGCTAAGCCATCTTTCTGGCTCTGACACTTCATCATACAATGCAAATTCATTCGTTGCTGTAGGAGGAAAGCCGCTTGTTGGTTCCCAGCTACACAGAAACTATATTATTTAAATCACTGCTTGGCCCATTAGCTCTAGCTTCTTATTGGCTAACTCTTACATACTAATTTAACTCATCTCCATTTAATTGTGTATCCCCATGTGGTGTGGCTTACCAGGTAAAGTTCCAGTGTCTGTCTCTGGCAACACTACATGGCTTTTCTCTAACTCAGCCTTCTCTCTTCCAGCATTCAGTTTAGTTTTCCTTACCTACCTAAGTACTGCTCTTCTAGGTCCAAATCAGTTTCTTTATTCATTAATGATAATCACAGCATACAGAGGGGAATTACACATCATATGACTGTGTGACTACTCTCAGTTCATTTTGAGAGACTATTATTAGAATAAAAATTTAAAATTAGAATGCAGAACAGTAGTAAAATTGCAGTTACAAGGAAAATAATTTTATGGTTGGTGGTCACCACAAAATGAGGAACTGAACTGTAATAAAAGGCTCCAGAATTCGGAAGGTTGAGAACTACTGGTCTGTCTGAACCTTTGTATTTCAGAGTGTAATCATGAACACCTTCACAAACTAATGGTAAAGATACAAGATGAGACAATGCTCTTAAGTAGACATTGCCATATAATCTAGGTCAATCAGGAATCTCACGCTAAGGGTCCATCAGCAGGAACTGCTGAGTTGAAAAACAATCATGGCAGCACAGACGAAAGTGAATCAAAGTTATTGCAACTGAACATCGTGATATTTTTCACATCTGAAACTTTAAAGGAATGAGCTTAAGTGTTTTCTTGCATTTTATTTTTCATGTGTTAAAAATATTCTACTAAAATAACTGTATTTGGCAGTAGGATATAAAGATGTATAGATTTACCTAATGACAGAAAGATTAGCTAAAGGACTCACACTGCCATGCATAAAGACAAAGGCTAGGTTATCAAGGGAGTGGAATAGGCCCAGTACCTACACTTAAGATGCTTTTAGTTTGATGACTATAAGCAGAAATTTCTAGCACATAAGTAAAACATCTGAAGTATTTTTCTTTTCAAACAATGAAACATGTAAAATTATTAATGTGTGATATGGAAGAAGTGAAAGTGTTCACAAGTAGTAAGTTGTTCTTTATTTGATGTCTTGTTTGATCTCAAATTTTCGGTAGTCAAGCCATTGCTTCTTATTATCAGATGGATTGGTGGAAGCAAAATAGCATCAAGAAACATGAGCGACAAACAGATAAGACATGTTTTCTGTTCCAATGAAAGCTCCGTTGAAGCACAGTTTGCATTTTCTTTTCTCTGACAGTACAGTCTTACATGATGCCTGGCAGAGTCCAGGTGACTGTATTTATTTGTCAAATCAGAGAAGCAATAAGAAATTGAGAAGTCCAAATATTTTTCATTTGCACTGTGAGCATGAAGGGGAATAATAGCAGCATGTGTATTTTTTCCTTAGAAATCAGGTATATGGTGGTATTCTGAAAATATTTTTATTTAATTCCTTAATATCTAACAATTTTGTTTTTATTTTACAAATAAAAATGAGTTTTATATTTAAAAATCAACTTATTTTAGTTCCATAATCAGTACAGGAAAAGCCTGATGTTTAAGCTGCATTTCTTATATTAAAATTGGAGAAGTTTTCACTCTTATGAGATATATATGCTGAAAATATTTTAAATAGATAAAGGGGATAGTTTTAATGAAAGTTGAGTGTTTTCACTTGATTCTAAGATGATATTGAAATATACAGAAGTTAAAATGTTGTCTCAACTAAGACAAAGGGACAGCTTTTAAAATTTACACTACTAAATTTCATCTGAGTAATGGAATAGAGAGTATTTATGATTGTTGACTAATAATTCTTTTGGTGGTCAAATTAAAACCAATATTTCTTGTTTGAAAAGAAGACTGAATCAATTAATGAATTTTTTTCTCAGCTTTGGAATCTTGTGTTCATGCTTTAAATGCATCATTACTGCTAACATTAGATGTGGTGAAAATTGTATTTGTTTTCTGTGGGCACTCTGAATTTTTATTCACAAATATGTTTGTCTGTATTGGAGATAAAAAAGTGTGTGTGTGTGTGTGTGTGTGTGTGTGTGTGTGTGTGTGTGTGTGTTGGTTACTTGTGTTCTTGTTTACGGCTTAGATACTTCGTGTTTTCAGATGGGCTGCCTTTTTTGTTATTTCTTAAAGTTTTCTTTGTGATATCTTTCCCATTCTAACACAGAAATGCTGGGAGTGGCAATGGCTTTTTTGTCTTCATCTTTGTTGCTGATATAGAAGATGTGTGGATGTGATATGGTAGAGACATATATTAAAGAAAGAATATTTCTAACTGAAGCTCTTTGCAGGACTATCACAGCCTTAGGGTGGCATTTGCAGATAATGCTCCAAGTAACAGCAGACCTGGAGTCAGTGGTGCTTTGTTCCCAAAGAACACCAGGAGAGTTCAATTTGATCAAGTTGAAGATGGTCACCTGTGTCTGAAATGGCTTCAGGCTAGCCATAAATAAATAGCAATCTATACTAGTTAGACAGAGCTCTGACTTGTAACTAGTTTAGTATGTGCCCTCGCTGCCTCTCCATCTGATATGTGGCAGGGATAATAGCATGGGCTGAATTCTCAGGGTAGCTCCTATTATCCAGCTGAATCGTGACAATGGTCCATCCGAGGCTGCAAGGAACTGGGGACCACAAATCACACAGAGGGAGCTGACCCACTATAACAGTATCAATATCATGACACGCAGGTAAGGAACCAGAATAAAATATCAGTCAATGAGACATTTGAGCCTCCAGATATTGCTCAACCTATAATGAAAATATCCTTCAAAATTTTTGTTTATCAGGGCCAGTCTCAGAAATCTAATAGAGAATCTAGCAAGTGATTTAGTCTAGAAGGTTCTGTTTTCCATGGCTTTTACACAGAGAATTGAATTTATGGACTCTTCATGCAGCAGTGGCTATTACATGCAAGGTGCCAATGACTACTTGATTATCTCGGAAGGCCCTCAAAGCCAGTTGAGCATGAAATAGAGGACCTCTTCAAATGAAAGGGATCAGAATATTCAACACAGTTTATAAAGTGTGACAATTCTATTATGTAAGTTTGAACAGCAGCCACTGCTGGGAAAAAATACATGAAAATATCCAAAGGAAAAATAGCTTGGCAGAGTTTAGTGTCCATGACAAAATATAGGCTTCATTATCAGCAGGAGAAAAATGCTATATTTTTCACATGGATGCCCTGTCCTGAAAACATAAATTGTACTCTGCACAGACTGTAGCATAGTACTCAATAATGTGCAGCTATTATGCAATAGATAATCTTCATAATGGGTGGCTTCACATATTACAGAAAATGATTTCTCCATGATTAGTTTGCAAAATTATTGAGAATAGCTAGACATTTTAAAATTATATCCACAGTGTCCCTTTCCTCCTAGGATTCACAAGAAACAGTCATGACTGTGAAGTAACAAAGAGTAGATTAAGTATTAGTCTTTTTGAAGGAAACAAAGGCTTTCTTTAAATAAACTTTGAAAAGTAGAGTAGCTTAAGATTTGTAGAGTCCCTGAGCAAACAGAGTGAAGCTGCCAGGAACCCCGCTCTGTTTTAGCAGCTACAAACATCTTACATTGGACAGCTTTGCCTGACATCTTTTTTACTGACCATACAAGACATTCCATTGTATTTATTTGTCACGTCTCCTGTTTTACTTTATAGAATTGTCTCAGTTTCCTGTTTTTCCAGATCTTGATAACTTTTAGAACACTGGTCAGGTACTTTATTTAGATGGGATTTCAAGCTGGGTAGTGGATTTGAAGAAGAATACATGGAAAGCAAAGTAATTTTCTTCACATTAAGTAAAGGTTCTTTGCTGTCAATGTAACCTCCCAATGTTGAGCAAGATACTTACCACATAATCTGAAGTAAATTCCTGCCCCCAACTCTATTGTGTTCTCATAGAAAGTCACAGTGTGCTGTCCTCCATTCGAGGGTGAGGGTTTGCGTCACCTCCTCAGAGAAGCAGCTACATCAGTTATTTGACATTTCTTGGCACTGGATATTTTCTTTTGGTCTTTATTATATACATACTTATACATATATATGTTTATGTGCATACACACATATAAAGTGAATGGCTCATGAATATCACATTTGTATGTCAGATTATAATTCAATGCAATTTTACTCCTTGATACCTTTGAAATCAGTTTAGTTTTGGCTGACTTTGTTAATTCGGTGAGTTGGCTTTTACATACTCCATCATTGTTTGATGTTTTTCTTTATTTGATTTTCACACATGCTGGCAAAGCAAGAGGATACAGACCCAATTGTATACTTCATCCAATAGTTCTAGAAACAGCTATTTCTGGAAAGATTCTGGGCCTGCTTATTTTCTCATCTGTTTTTTGTTTGCTTGTTTGTTTATAGATAGATAGATAGATAGATAGATAGATAGATAGATAGATAGATAGATAGATAGATAGATAGGGTTATGCAGCCCTGGCTGACCTGTTAGATAGACTAGGTTGGCCTCAAACTCACAGGTATTTACCTGCCTCTGCCTCCAGGGTATTGACTTCAAAGTTGTGCAATATGATATCTGTCCTCTGGGCCATTTTAAAGGAGAGCAGAATTAGAAGACAAGGTATGGGGGCAGCGATGCTTGTGCCAACTACGGTGTCACTGGTTTATGGTCCTTTCCTCTGACAAAGCAAACTGTTTCTTGCATGTGTCTACATTTATGCTCACCCAGACACAATTCAATATTCAGTAATCTGCATCATTTAAGATTAAGTATTTGTTTGCACTGTTTTGGGCATCCAGTACTTCACAGCAATCTTCAAACTGCATATTCTGTGTACTCTTCTAGGGAGGCTTCACAAAGTTATCTTGATTTTTATTGCTCTAAAATTTTGTTAAAAGGTAACCAGAAATACTTTCTGCCTGAATAATACTTTCATTTCAAGTACACATTTCAGGATTTTTACACAGAACTAAAGGGTTAAGAAACGAATCTGGTAGTCTGACACTTTTTTCCTCCATCAATGTGTGGCAGGTTGTTGTACTATCCATGTATCCTTTCTCGCTGTGGTCTTCATCCGTAGAAATCAAACTGTTCTTTTATTGCTCCTATTAACTTCACAGAGTTGTTACTGATATGTTGATTACACACCTGACTGGATGTTCTATTGCCTGAGAAACTGTTTTTATAAAGAGCTAATATGATCCCACCACCACAGGCAAAATGAAGTTTTTATGTAGCAAGACTCTGAAGTGATTCTTTTGAAAAACTCCCTGGTTGCTTATATTGTAAACTAGAGTTGGAGTAATGTTGTTCTAAGTGATCCTCAACATTCTTTCCTCCCTAAGACTCACTGGTTATCTACTTTTCATTAATACAAGCTCATGTCTTTTGCCCATTAAGATGCATACAAACCAAATAACCATAGTTTTAAAAATTATGTGGTACCGGAAAATCAGATTTTAAGAATTTGTTTTGTTTGCTATAGACTTTCTGTTTCTTAGCTACTTACAAATCCAATTTTAAGCAATGACTTTCATAGCAGTTTGAGAAAATAAAACCAAACTAGGTCAATGGAGATGTGTTATTCCAGCATTCAAAGCTCAAGTCCATTGTGGTTGATGGAAAATGCCTTTTGTACTGTTGAAGTACATATTCTTTGTTGACCTGCTTTGAGAGAGCAAGATTCAGCCCTTAAGAAACAGAGACTGTTCTGCATTTAGGCAGGGTTATCAACAGTAAAGCGGCCAAGTAGATGATTCTTAAGCTCCTCTGGGAAGATGTTAAAGAACACTTGAATCATTTTTTTTTTTTTTTGGCATTGTGTAAAGACTCTGTCCAAGGTCAGGGAACAGTGCACGGTAGTCATTAAATTATTAAACAGAAAACTTAAGTACATACATTCTTATCTGAGATTCTATAAAAGTTTATTTGATAGAACAGAAGTCCTCACAGTTCTGTGGGCTTAGGTTTCTTCATCTTTGAAAAAGGGCATTACTTCTTTCTCCTTAGGATTTTGAGGGATACATGAGGCAACCTTATCAAAGATACACTGGACTTCATAGTCTGTATGTCCCATGCAATACACCACAATGGTAAGCTGTTGCTTATTTAAGGGATTTCTACCACGTTTGGTCAGTATTGTGAAGATTTATCCGCAGCTTCCTTACTTTTAAACAAAATTTTTATTTGTTTAAATATTTTTTGACAGATTTTTATTTTATTCTTTTCCTCTCCTAATTCTTTCCAGACCATCTCCATATTCCTACTCAACTTCTATCTATCTATCTATCTATCTATCTATCTATCTATCTATCTATCTATCTCTATCTCAAAAACAAACAAATAAAACAAAAGTATAAAAACAAAAAAACAGCACACAAAAGCCATTGATTCCATTTTGTGTTGACCGCTAGCTACTTCGTGGTGTGGAGCCTGCCCTAGAATGCATTAATATACCAGTGATATTCCTTTGAAAACAACATATTTTTTCTTTCCCAGCTTTATCAGTTGTAGATTGATTCTTGGTTGTATCCCTTTCCTCTTCATAGTGATGGGATTTTGGCTGTTTTGAATCAGCACAGGTTGTGTATATGCTATCATGGTCTCTGTGAAGTATGTGCATCTGTCCTAGGTGCATCTGTTGTGGCTAGGTAACAGGTTTCTTGGAGTCATCCACTCCTCCAGCTCTTACAATCTTTCTGCCTCCTCTTCCACATAGACCACTACGCCTCGAGAGGAGAGATTTGCTAAAGACTCCCCATTTAGGTTGAGTGCTCTCAAGTATCTCATTTCTCTATACATTTTCCAGTTGTGAACCTCTGTGTCAATTATCATACACACTAAGAAGAAGTTTCTCTGATGAGGGTTGTGTGATGTACTTATCTATAGTATTGCAACATGTCATTTGGAATTATTTTATTGCTATGCTTTAACAGAGTAATATGGTATGTTTTCCCCTAGACCCTAGACCTGTCTAGCCTCATGTCACTTTTGTAGTATCAGATATCATGGAGTGGACCTTAAATCCAACTTTAAAAAGTGATCATTACCTTTGTAACATTTATGGCACTATTGAACCATTCATTATATCTTGTATGCAGGTCTCCATAGCAGGATTTGTAGCTGGGTGATACTGATGATTACCTTCCTTCTCCAACAATGTGAAGAGTGCCTTCCAGTGCCGTGAATGATGGTCAATAGGGATAAAGCTTCTTGTTGGGTACCAGCTTGATTCTCCAAGTTCAGTGGCATACATTACTGGTGTCTTCAGCAATAGTGTGTTACCATAAAGTTATAGAAGACAAGAAATACCCTTGAAAATAAATAACCTGCAACACCTAAAGAATAAGGAGTCTATATGAACCCTTCAACCAGTGATTCAACAAGATGCCAGCCATTCCTTGCATAAGAGTTTATTTGGTGATATAAATTGTCTAGTTAAGAAATTCACCATTATATAGTGACACCACTTGAATTATGTTCACACACACACACACACACACACACACACACATATATATATATATATATATTCTATATTTCCATATGGCTTTTCAAAAGGCCTTCTATGTTAGTTATCCCTCACTCTCTCACTATAATCCTTCTTTACCTTGCCTTCTTATCCTTTCCCCATTTAATCTCCCATTCTTGTTTCTACTTTATCTCTTTATAACGGTATATTTTATTTCTTCTTCCTTAGCGGATCTTCCTTTCCCACGGTACTGTACTATCTACCTTATCCCGGTGGGTATATAGGTCGAAACATAGGTGTCTAAAACTTAAAAGATAACATCTACATATAAGAAAAATGCAATATTTGTCTTTTGGAATCCTTGTTTACCCCACTCGGAATAATTGTTTCTAGCTCCATCCTTTTATCTGCAAATTTCATATCCATTTATGTACACATCAGTTGATGAAAATCTAGGTTGTTTCAAATATCTAACTATTGTGAAAAGAGAAGCAATGTACATAAATGAACAAGTATCTCTGTAGTAAGAGGTAGAATTATTTGGGTATTTGTCCAGGAGTGATATAGGTGAATATTTTGTGAGACTGATTTTCAGTTTTCTGAGCTTTACATTGATTTTTATGACTGTACTATGTCTATTCCCACCAGTAGTGAATAGCTGATCCCCTTCCCCTATATCTTTGCTGCTAGTATATTTGCCATTGTATATTGCTATTGATCATTCTGACAGGAGCAATATGAATCTCAAAGTAGTTTTACTTTCATTTCCTTGACAGATCAGATTGGTGAACATTTCAGTGATTCTGAGCCAATTGTGTTTCATTGTTGAAGAACTTTCTACCTATAATTCTTCTTAGCAACCCATTTGTTAATTAGATTATTTGTTTTCTTGATTTTTGGTGTTCTCTCTGTGTCTATGTCCATTTCTGTTGCTGTCTCTCGGGTCATTTCTATATTCTTTATTTTAACCCTCTAACAGATGTATTGATACAGATCATTTTTCATTCTGTGGGTAGTTATTTTGTTCAAATCATTGTGTCCTTTCCTATCTGGAAACTTTTCAGCTCCATAGGGTTGCATTTAATTGATGGTGTTAGTGACTGTACTACTGGGTTCTGGTCAGGAAGTCTTTCCTGTACCAGTGAGTTCAAGCCTATTGTCCACTTTCTGTTCTGTAAGATTCAGGATACCTCATCTTGAGGTCCTTGATCCGTTTGGGACTGACTGTTTTGTAGAGTGAAAGATACAAATCTATCTTTATTCTGTTGTGATTTAGAATAAAATAGTCCTACACTAACCCAGAGTGGATTATGATAAAGGTCTATTTAACAGGGAGTAAACTCACAAAATATTGATCCACAATCCTCTGTGTGCTCAAGGAACTGAGCCCTCAACCTGCAGTCAAGAGACTTGTGCAACCCCTACATCAGCATATGTAGTACATGAGACCGTGGCCAAAGTGGGCCATCTTCCAACGGCCATTGGCTGAAGGAGTTCTCACAGCATTATTTGTAACATGAGAAGGCCGGGCCTGCTTGTTTGTTTCTGTCCTGCCCTGCCCCCCAGCTGTTTAGTCCCAAAGAAAAATCACACTGAGATCTCTATAAGTTATAAAGCTGATTGGCCCATTAGGTCAGGCTACTTATTAGCTAACTCTTACATCTTGAATAACCCATTTATCTGATCTATTTTAGCCATGTGGCTCTGTACCTTTTCCAGTGGGGCAGCTCACTTTCTGCTGCTTTGGTGGCCTGGGCAGGAGTGGGAGAATCAACTTCCTCCTCCCCAGAATTCTCCTGCTCTCCTTGCATCATTTCCACTTCCTGTCTGGTTTTCCCACCTACACCTCCTGCCTGGCCAATCAGCGTTTATTTAAAACATGATTGGCAGAATGCAGACAATTCTCCCACACCACTTCCCCCTCTTTTTTTTAAAAAAGAAAAACAAAGGAAAATATCCATAGTCCATTTTTGGGGAACATGGGCGTAGTATTCCAGGCTACTTCCTGCTGGTTGAGCGTGCTTATAATCTTATGGGGACCTAAAAAAAAATTATCATCAAGTCCTGACTAAAGTATCCTGTGAGTCTTGATCATCTCAGGCAGCAGTCTTGAACCTGTTCTGGATGAAGAACTCTGCTGCAGGAGTACCTTCCACTGCTTCAGCCAATAGTCGCTGAAGCACGACCCCACAGTGCTGTGGGAGCGCCTTCCGCTCCATCAGCCAATAGCCGCTGAAATACCAGCCCACTGGGGCGTGGTATATTTCTCTTTAAAAGAAGAGCAGCAAGCCTCGGCTTGGCCTCTTGGTTCCGGCGCTTGGTTCCGGCTCCTGCTCCAGCGATCAGGCTCCTTTCCTGACGGTTTGTGTATATGTAAGTTTTACCCCCCAAAATAAATATCCCCTTTAAAACCTAACTGGTGTGGGATTGATTCGCCATTATTATTCTTTTGAATGTAGCCATCTAATTTGACCAGAACCATTTGTTGACAATGCTGTCTTTTCTTCAGTGTTTAGTTTTGGCTGCTTTGTCAAAATCAGGTATCTGTATATATGAGGAGTTATATCTGGGTCTTTAATTCTATTTCCTTCATTTTATCAGTGTTTCTTTGTTTGGCAATGTTATGCTGTTTGTATTACCATAGCTCTGTTATACAGCTTGAAATCAGGGATAGTGAACTTCCAGAACTTCTTTTATTATTTAGGATTATTTCTCTTGGATTTCCTGTTTTGCTATTGTGTGTGTGTGTGTGTGTTTCATGTGAAGTTGACTCTTGTTTATTTGTTTTTCAAATTCTGAGAGGAACTGCATTAGAATTTTAGTGGTATTAGTCTTGATTTTTCTTATTATATTTTTGTCAAAGGACTTTTCTCCTTCTAATGAGATGATCATGAAGTTTTTTTCTTTTATTCTGTGTATGTAGTAGATTTTGTTTACTTATTTAATTTGTATATGTTGAACCATGACTATGTTCCTTGCATGAAACTAGCTTGGATCATGGGAAACAATTTTTTATATGTTCTTGAATTTGGTTTTCATGGATTTTATTAAGAATTTTTGGAGGGTTTGAGAGATGGCTCAGTGGTTAAGAGCACTGACTGCTGTCAGAGGGCCTATGTTCAATGACCAGACCTACATGACAGCTCATAACTGCCTGTAACTCTAGTTTCAGGGAATATGAAACCTTCACACAGATATACATGCAGGCAAAACACCAATGCACATGAAATAAAAATAAATTAGTAAAAAATATTTCTTTTTCATTTATGCTCATAAGTTATGTTAGTCTATAACTTTCTGTATTGTCTCTTTGTGTTTTTTCTCCCTATTACATTAGGGTAATAGTGACTTAATAAAAAATAATTATGAAATTTACCTCCAGTGTTTAATTATGTGGAAAAATTTGGAAACATTGATATTACTTCTTTGAAGGTCCTTTAGAATTCTGCTCTGAATCGAGCTGAATCTGGAATTTTTATTGATTATTATTTTCATATTTTGGTTAAGAGAATATTTGAATACTGCTTCTATTTCACAAAGGATTCAGGTATGTTCAACTTATTTATTTAACTTAGTTTAATTTTAGTATGTTGAATATTTAAAGATATCTTTCCATCTCCTTTAATTTTTTCAGTTTGGGAAATACAGATTTTAAAAGTATGTTCCTATGATTCTGTGAATTCTTTGGTGTCTGTTGTAGCATCTCTTACCTACTTTTTATTTTTTAAATCCGTTTGGATCTTTAGTCTCTCTTCTATTTTTTTTCTCCTTGGCCAATTTGGCTAAAGTTCTTGACAATCTTCTCAAAGAACAAATTATTTCAGCCTTGAGTTTAATTATTTCTTCCCATCTATTCTTTCTGAATAGTATTTATTCTTGTTTTTAAAAATAGATTTTAAATGTATCATCAAGTTTTTAATATGCGATATCTTAAACTTGTTCTTTTGTTTATTTTTCAGTTTCTTTGATTTGTAGGTATTTATATTCTATAGCTTTGGAAATGTTGTTTCTATATTCAATTTTAAAAAGTTTTTATTACCCTTGTTGATTTCCTCCTTGACCCAATTTTCATTCAATACTGAGTTGTTCAGTTTCCACCTATACATTTTGCAACTTCTATTGCTGTTGCTATAAAGCCTTAATCCTTTATCTTGTAATAGAATACAGTGTGTTAATTAAATTTTCTTATTAATGTTGACACTTACTTTGTGTCTCAACGTGTGACCAGTTTTAAAGGAAGTTCCCAGAGCTGTTGAGAACTTCTGTACTCTTTAATGTTTGCATGCAATGACCTATGCATGTTAGTTTCATGATGTTACTTACCTCTAGTGTTTCTGTGTTCATGTTTTATATCTGATGACTTGTCTACCTGTAAGAGTGGGACACTGAAGTTATCCACCATCGCTATGTGAGGTCAATATGTGATTCAGCTGCAGCAATGGTTCTTTTATGAACTTGAAATCTGTGTATTTGATGAAGACCTATTTAGAAGTGAAATATCCTCAGGGGATTTTTCCTTTAATGAAGATGTAATGTCCTCTATTTTTTTCTGATTTATGATGTCTATTTTATTTGATATTAAAATAGTGATGCTTTCCTACTTCTAAATATTATTTGCTTGGAATGACCTTTTAAATATCCTTACCCTAAGATGGTGACTATCTCTGATGTTTTTTGGATAAACCATCAAGACTGATATGTTTTCTAACCCAGTCTGTTAGTAACTGTATTTTCATTGGGGAATTAAGGTCATTACGAATTATTAATGAGCAATGCTTATTTATTTCTGTTAATTTTTTGTTATGTATTTCCTTACCTTGTCTGGGATTAATTACTCCTTGCTTGGGTGTACTTAAAGTTTTCTTCAGACTGAAGTTTCCTTATGGATTGTGTAATGATTATGTATGAGAGGGATCTTGGAGGAAAAGAGTCAAGAGGCCCCACAGTGGACAAGAGACATAAGTTTATGCAGACAGAGCTTATGCTGTTAGTGGGGGGAGTTTTATTGAGAGTAAGGGAGTGAGGAAGGGAAGGAAAGAGAAAGAGAGTGGGGGGAAAGACCTGTTTGTCCCTTCCAAAGAACAGCGGGAAAGGGGAAAGAAAGAGTGGAAGTGGACAGAGCTTGCCTCTTAAAGAGACTATTTGTGCCTGCATACAGACTACATAGTGAAATAGCAGCCACAGGACCCTTGGCTGGCCAGGGTACTGACTGAGTGCATCCCACCAGACAGCAGACCAGCATAATGCTTAAATCCTAACAGAATAATAACCATGAATTACATTTGTTTTGATTGTGAATTTTTTTCTTGTTCTGTCAACTGGGATTGATAGTTTTATGAGGTATAGTAGTTTAGGCTGTTCTCTATGGTATGTCAGAGCTTGGAGAGTATCTCTCCAGGCCCTTCTGGGTTTCAGAATCTCAACTGAAATATCAGATGTTATTTGGTTAGACCTATTTTTTATGTGACTTGGTCATTTCTTTTTGAGGCTTTTACTGATTTTTCTCTGTTTTTTCCATTTAGTTTTTCACAACTAATTTACAAAAAGGCTTCCTAACAATTTGGTTCAATGTTTCTTTTAAATGGCAAGCATGTACAATGTCCAAGTCTTATTACAAAGAAAAAATTTCTTTCTTCATTTTGAGTTAGTTTGTCAACTTGTACATGAACATAGATATTTGAAAAGTTCATATAAAGTCATTAACTATTAATCTACATATGCTGAAATGGTGAATGTGATTTATTTTTTTAACTCAGCTCCATATCCTTTTCTGAAATTAGTGATTTTTAATGTTGAATATGAAAATTTAACATAAATTTGGTTTCCACTGACTTAATCACATACAAAAGTAAAGTTGGTAATAAATGTTTTAAAAACTTTTACTTAAGGTTTTTTGATGACCATTTAGTTAGATGAATTTTTTTGTTAACTCCTCTATAGACTTCATTTTAGTTTATAACACCGCAAGGTGGCAGACAGCACACTGAGTACATTTTTGGAGCCTCAAAAATAAGTATTTTTGTGGTTGCTTATTTTTAGTTCCTTCCTCATAGAACTTTAATGCTCTTTCTCTGTAGATAAAGACAATGGCAAAGATGGAACTCACTTGTTTAAATGACACACAAAGCCATCTTCTGATGAAGGCCAGCAATGTGGCTTCAAATTGGATTCTTCACCTTTGGTGAAAATAATTGAGATTTAACTACATACAGTGGTATTATGCATAAAAGTAGGTTTAGAAAACTTGGACCTAAAAATAAGGTGTGACTATAAGTGTTTACACAAAAAACAGAGGGGAAGAGAGACGGGGGGGGGAGAGAGAGAGAGAGAGAGAGGAAGAGGAAGAGGAAGAAAGAAGGAAATCACAAAATAGTGGGTAATTACGTGATAAATTTTGATTTTTCAAATATGTCTAGTTGTCTACAATCCATTAACCCAATGCAACTTTCTACATGAAAGTTATTTGCCAGATCTTCTAGAAGGAATTTTTCATCATGAGATCCTTAAGAAGACATAGTCATCCAAACCCTATTAGGCTATGGGATAAAATCTGCTTTCTCTGTCTTGAGGGAAACTAAATCTTTTTCTGTGAAAGGAAGAGATCCTTTTGTTTTCAGACAGTAACTGAAAAGCCTACTATACCTGTGCTTCCATTCATTTCTTTTGCCCTGCACAATGCAAAGGAACTCTTGCACAACACCGTATAACTTCATGGGTCAGTCCTATCTGTGCGCTAAATCCACACCAACTGTTTCTAATTATACTTACTTCATGTTCCTCTTCTGCTCACATCTATCCCCTGTTGTGTGAAAACATAAGACAATGGATTCACCTCTCATTTTATCTAAGGCAAATAAGAATGTGACTTTAGTCAAAAAGGAAAGATGAAAATTTTGAATGCCTTGAATTTTCTCATTTTTGTGCTTAGTTGGATGTAGAAGAAACGGTGACCATTATAGAAATGGGTAGAGAGACAAATGAAAAGACCTACTGTGTTGGTTTAAATAAGAATGACACTTATAGGCTTATAGATTTGAATGCTTGGTTACTGAAGAATGACACTATTATGATGCATGGCCTTGTTGGAGTAGGTGTGGCCTTATTGAAGAAAGTGTGTCCCTGGGAATGGGCTTTGAGTATCAAATGCTCACATCAGGCCAAGAGTCTCTCTCTCTGCTGCCTCTGGATCCAGATGTAGAACTACCTCTCTCAGCTACCTCTCCAGCACCATGTCTGGATGCTGCATGCTACCTGCCATGTTAATAATGGATTAAACCTCTGAACCTATAAGCTATCCCTGACCACTTATAAGAGCTAATGTCTCTTCACAGCAGTAGAAGATTGACTAAGACAGAAGTTGTTATAAGGGACTGTTGCTTTGCTGTGATAGGCCTGATGGTGCTTTTGCTTGCAGAAATGTGGACCTTGGACTTTGATTAGGAAAGCAGATAAATGCATTAAGTGTGGCTAACTGGACCATACAAGTAAGGGCATGAAAGACAGTGGCGGTGAGGGTTACTTGAACTATGGCGCCCTGGCTTAAGAGGTTTCAGCGGAGAAGAATATCAGTACGTGACTTAGAGACTGTTCTTGTGATATTTTGGCAAAGAATGTGGCCGCCTTCTGCCCTTGCCCAAATAACCTGTCTAAGACTAAATTGAAAAGTTGTGGATTAATGGTTTTGTCAGAGGAGAGTTTCAGGCAGCCTGGTATTGACTGTGTTGCTTGGTTATTCATTGCCACTGTTATGCCGATCTATAATGAAAAGGAGCAAACCGAGTGAGGAAAAGTATAGAATGTGCAGTTTGAAGAGGAAAGGGGCACCAGGAAGTGGAATGGAGTCGAGTCCGGTGTTTAGGGAGATAACAGTTTAAAGAGAAGCCTGTTACTAAATGCAATAAAGGGAATGGTAACTTCATGGCAAGACCACACCTAGCTTCCAACCTGTGGAAAGGAATTAAAGAACAGTTTAGGGCTGAGTGTGGTGTCACATGCCTGTAATCTCAGCACTCAGGAGGCAAAAAATGGTAGATCTCTAAATTGGAGGACAGGCTGGTCTTCAGATCATGTTTCAGGTCAGCCAAGCTTAGACAGTGAAGGAGACAACTGAAAACAGAAGGCTGGTAAAATGGATTTGAATGAAGGGGGCCTGAAAGCAGAAAGAACCCCAGAAAGCATCAAAACTCGACAGATTTGGCGACATGGTTCTGGTTTCAGATTCAAGGATGGAAGAAAGGGGTTATGGAATCTACCCCTGAAGCTAAGGAAAGTTCCCAAGGCCAGTCATGTGTCAGGGATCCTCATATGGAGGCCCAGAGAGTCTACTGTGTGAAGCTGTGATGGCTCCTGCATTGCCTAGGAGACTCCAAGACATTGGCGATACCAGAGGTGTGGGACACCTGCCAAGGAGAGCTGCTAACAGGAAGTAGATCTAGCCCAAGGAAAAAGGTATGTTTCAGTCAACAAATGTGAAAGGAGTTGGAGATCTGAAGAACACTTTTATATCAGGCATGGAGATGCAGAGTTTGGAACTTGCTCAGGTGGTTTTCAGTCTTGCTTTGTGTACACGGAGAATGTGCATTTATTTCCCAGCTGCCCAGACTTGAATAATCACACAGAAACTGTATTAATTACAATATTATTTGGCCTATTAGCTCAGGCTTCTTATTAATTAACTCTTACTTCTCAAATTAACTCATTTCTATTAATCTATGTATGTATTACCATGAGACTGTGTCCTACCAGTAAAGTTCTGGTGTCAGTCTCCTTCGACAACTACATGGTATCTCCCTGACTCTGCCTACTATCCCTCTATATCTCTTCTAGCCTGGCTATATTCTTCTAAGTCATTGGCCTTAACAGCTTTATTCATTAGCAAATAAAAGCAACACATACACAGAATGACTCCCACATCAGCTTTGATCACTGTGCTCCCTATCTTCCCTTTTGACATAGTAATGTATATCCCTTGCCATTATATGTTGGAAGCATGCTTTTCAATTTTAACTTTCCTGGGGCTTACAGTTAAGAGATTGCCATGATCTTTAGAAGAGACTTTCAGCTTTGGAATTTAAAGCAGTGTTGAGACTGTTATAGACTTGCAGACTTTTGAGAGTGGACTGATGCGCTTCTGGATTATGATATTGCTATAAGAATATAGGATCCAGGGTGTGGAATATGGTAGTTTGAATAACATGGCCTATGTAGACTCATTGATTTGAATGCTTGGTCATCAGGAAATAGTGTGTGGCCTTGCTGAAAGAAGTGTGTCTTTGGGGGTGGTAAGTTTCCAAATGCTCAAGCCAGGCCCAGTGCAGAACTGCCTGTGTCCAGATGTAGAACTCTCAGTTTCTTTGCCAGTACTATGTCTGCCTGCATGCTATCATGCTTCCCAGCATGCTTATTGCCATACTAATAATGGACTAAAACTTTAAACTGTAAGCCAGTCCCAATTAAATGCTTTCCTTTATAAGAGCTGCCATGGTCTTGGGCTGTCTTCACAGCAATAGGACAATGACTAAGACTTCTATAAATCAAAAAAAGAAATTAGTCTAATGGTCTTTATTGTGGGGATAATATTGCATTATTCCACTGAGATGTGGCCAAAGCAAAAAACTGACTGTATGGAGAACTGGTAAATTATGTGACTGTCCCTTTAAATATGCAAGATCTTCAAAGAGAGAGATGCCTACATTCAGTTTGATATTCAAAAATGACTTGAGTTTTCTGGATTGAAATTCAGTGGTTTTTAAGTACTTTAGTACTGCTGGATGGCACCTTGTTTTCTGTCCTTTCAGTTTTTGTGGTCAAAAAGGTCAGAAGGAGTTGACTTACCCCACTGATCTCTCGGGCATTTTCTGAAACTTATAATTTTTTCTTTTTTAAGATTTTGAGGCTGAGTCTCATGTATACCAGTCCAGAAAGCCTCTGACTATATAAAGAGTAGGGATTCAGTGTGATTCTTCCTCACACGCATTCTTTGTGGCATCTATCAATGCCCTGTTGGCTGCATTCTTACCAATTCCTAGCAGTTTCTCCTTTTCTTTGGGTTGTCAACGCCTCTAGAATGCAGCTTGAAATAGACAAGGACTGTTGGACTTCGTTGTCATTGTTAAGGTCCCGAAAGTTGTCATAATTTTACCAATGAGGAAGAAAGACTGCTTGCTTTGTGACTTGTTTCCATGTGTGCTCCCTGAATTAACAAAACCAAAGTTGCTGAGCTGGATGTTAGACACCAGTGAGGGAATTGAGCAAATTAACGGGACAGCTGCCTCTAGGCACTGACAGACTAGAAGGACATTATCCAGAGGTGGGCTCAGAAGGAAGAAGGCTGGATTGCCCTGGCAGATTCTAGAACACTTGAAGAATCAATGCAAGGAATCAAGTAATGATACAAAAAAGGAGCTAATCTTGTGTATGAGTGCCACAGGAACATTGAAAGTAAACAATTTGAAACCTCAAGATCTGAATTTCTGACCTATGGAACCTAGAGCAGAGCCCTGTCTATACTCAATACCATGAGGACTTAACTGTGATTATCAAAAGAGAATCTATTAAATAAACCAAAACTCCTTACTGAGATATACTGAGTTAGGAACTGTGGGAAGAAGTCAAACTCTCCTGCAAGTTTTACCCGTCACAAAGAAGTTGCCATCTTCCTATGTCGGTGAAAGAAAGCC
Source organism: Myodes glareolus (assembly GCF_982192425.1). Lineage (NCBI taxonomy): Eukaryota > Metazoa > Chordata > Mammalia > Rodentia > Cricetidae > Myodes > Myodes glareolus. Next base: position 67,466,520 of record NC_142038.1, read on the forward strand.
TTTTACTTCTTTTATTACTGGGTTGCACTATGCCATTTCATATATGTATAGAATGTACATTAAAATCCCCCCAACTCCTCCTACTCTCTTTGTTCCTTGCATGCTTTATTATTTCCCTAGCCAATTTATAAATCTAACAAAACATAGTAAGTCTAACCACTAAACAGAACTTATTCTCAACAATTTTCTTATCACCTTTATTTTTTTTATGAGAAAGTAATTTCATTAAATTATAAAAGTTTCCATTTCTGCCCCTCCTCCCAACACCCTTCCACTCCCCCCACTCCCTCTCCTCCTCCCTCTCCAGTCCTAAGAGCAGTTAGGGTTTCCTGCCCAGTGGGAAGTTCAAGTTCCTCCCCCCTCCCTCCAGGTCCAGGAAGGTGAGTGTCCAGACAGACTGGATCCGCAAAATCCAGTATATGCAGAGGAAACAAGTCCCAGTGTCATTGTCAATGGCTTTTCAGAAAGACTCCGGGCCAGCCACTTTCAGAGAATCCGGCCACATTCAGAGAATCTGGTTGGATCGCGTCCTCGTTCAGTCCCAGTCCAACTGGCCTTGGTGAACTCTCATTAGATCCGTCCCCTTGTATCAGTGGGTGATCGCATCCCTCACAGTCCTGATTTCCTTTTTCATTTTCTTCCTCCTTCTGCTCCTCATTTGGACCTTGGGGGGCTCAGTCTGGTGCTCCAATGTGGGTCTCCGTCTGTATCGCCATCCATCGTCGGATGAAGGTTCCCTCTGTTCTTGCCTTCTTTGCTCACGTTCTCTTTCCTTCTGCTTCTCATTTGAACCTAGGGAGTTAAGTCCAGTGTTCCAATGTGGGTCTCTGTCTCTATCTCCATCCATCGCCAGATGAAGGTTCTATGGTGATAAGCAAAATATTCATCAGTATGGTTATGGGCCAAGGCCGTTTCAGGCACCCTCTCCTCTGTCCAGAGAACAATCTGGGGATCTCTCCTTGGACCTGGGATCCCATTTATAATCAAGTCTCCTGTAAACCCTAAAATGACTCCCTTCTTATCACCTTTATAAAAGGCTAATTCTAGTGGGTTAAAAAAACATAGTTTGCTTACTAACATTTCTTGGGTTTTTTTGGTTACTGAAGAATTTTAAATGAACTAATGAGAAAAAAAATCTCTAAATATTTTAGAAACCATAAAAGTCTTTGCAAATGTTACTAGCATATGCAGACAAAGAAAGACAAAAGTAACATTTCTTGAAAAACAATTATATATCTTGGACTCTAATGATTTCTAAAACTTTTTTATCTTTAAGATATTTTGAAGAAATATGTAATTGTTTCCAATTTATTCTTGAAGAAAAGCAATGTACAATGCAAAAAATAAATGTATTTGGCATTTGAAAGCAAGTCCATTTACTTGTAAAATCTGTGTTATGAATTTTTCTCCAAAGATAATAAAACATTTACAAAGTTTCTTCCAGTTTCAAAATTCTAAAAATGTATTTAAATCATAACATTAACCATCTTCCTTCTAACAAAACTTCAACACGGCTAAATGCAGCTCTTCACATATACCTTCCCTAAACCTGGAAACTGGAAGTGGATTGAGAAAGCCAGACAAACTCTGACTGAACTAAAATTCATGCTTACAAACCTCAAAGGACTGCTATCCTGCCAAGGCACACCTGCTTTAAACATCCTTGGTAAGTTTACTCTATCATTCAACTCTCTCTTATCAAAGCTCTGCAATCTTGTCATCTCTCTTTACCCTCAGCTCCTTAGCAAATCATTCATTCAGAGAGGATTTGAGAAAGGTCTAGATGCATCTGTCTACACTTATATGTATTCCAGTAGGTCTGAGGATCTTTTGATTTTTCTCTTGAATCACGATGAACTGGCTACAATAATCTAATGGTACCACACCCAACTAAGCATCTCATGTCAATCCCTTATCAATTAACAAACTTTCTTCCTTAAATAATTTATTGCCTGTCAATTACTATCTGGAGTTCAAATGTGCTAGAGCATTACAAGGCATATATTCATGTATATAAATGTACATAGACACACATGCACATGTGTGTTTTAATCCCTGAGTCTGCAGTAACAGAATGCAACATACTAATAAAGAGACAATTATTCCTCATAGTCCTGGGGCCTCCTGGTCTTCAGAATTTGCCTTGCTCCAAGCTCAATGTTTTCAAACTAGATGTTTGGAAATGTTAGAGCCAAAGAGCACACATTGAAATGGGTTCAACACTCTTCTTGACCCTAAATAATGTGATGTATTTTTTCATAACAAGAAATACTCAAAAGCTTCATGTGTATATATATATATATATGTATATATATATATATATATATATATATTATTTATTCATCTTTTGCAACCTGACTGTTCTTTCCCCTAATATCTTTCCTTCAAGCCCATTCCCATATCTCCCCTCTGCCCAATCCATCCACTCCCCCTCAATTTCTTTTCAGAAAAGGGTGGGCCTTCCATGAATATCAACCGCACATGGCATATCAAGTTAAAGACTGGATGGGGCAACCCGGTATGAGAAGTAGGGTCCCAAAAGCTGGAAAAACAGTTAAAGATAGCCTCTGCTTCTACTGTTAGGAGCCCCACACCAAGCTACACACTACTGTCACATGTATGCAGAGGGACTAGGTCTGCCCCATGCAGGCTCCCTGGTTGTCAGTTCAGTCTCTGTGAATCTCTATGAGCCTGGGTTATTTGGTTTTGTGATTTTTTTGTGATGTTCTTGACACTACTGGGTCACACAATCCATCATCCTGCCTTTCTTCTGCAGGATTCTCTGAGCTCCACCTAATATTTGACTGTAGGTCTCTGCATCCATTTCAATCAATTGTTAGATGAAGCCTCTCTGAATAAAATCATCATCTAAACCGACATATTTAGTCACTTTTCCATTTACTTGATGGGATTCCATGTCCAGTGGATGCTACTTGAGAGGAATTGGGTGCAACTTCTGTTACAATGACTTCCTTGTTTGTGAATACACAAAGCTGCTGATGCAGCAGTATTGAACTGATGGTCGACACTTCTGTAACAAGCTAATGTAATAACTAAGGATTTATTTTTGAGGTACATCGGGTCTCTTGCTTTGAGATACTCTTCAATATTCAATGTAGTAATTCAGTACTACATCATTTTCTTTTTAAACAGTAAATTTGCACATGATAAACAAAGCAATGTATAAATATATCACTAGATAGATTATATTGCACAATCTATACTTATTTTTCACAAATATGTATGTACATGATATTTGTCTTTGTGGAAATTAAATCATAAGTATACCTCATAGACATATCTGCTATAATTGAGATATAAAAGAAAAAGGTTTTCCTAATTTGTCTGCTATTTATATATAGTCTTATGTCTGTTGTTCATGCAACATTATGTAGTTATATTGGTCCATTAGATTGCATTTTATTACTTCTTAAAGTAAGACATCAAAGTCACTGTCATGTTGTCAGTAAAATAAGCTTTGATTTTTACAGACTCTTAACCATTCTTAATTTGTAATCTCCACCTTATGTAACCTTGGCAGAGCTGACTACACTCCCTTTCTTAAAGTTCTCTCTTCAGGTGTCATCTCAGACATCAAGCAGTTTCTGACAGTTTTCTACTGATCGGTACTGGACAAATTGATGTGGGCATGTGCTCTGGCTCCTCCAGGATTGTCAAGAGATAGCATCAATAATCTTTTTTTTCAAAGTTTATTAAATTATGAAAGTTTCCATTTCTGCCTCTCCTCCCAACACCCTCCCGCTCCCCCCTCCCCCTCCTCCTCCCTCTCTATCCCTAAGAGCAGTCAGGGCTTCCAGCCCTGTGGGAAGTTCAAGTTCCTCCCCCCTCCCTCCAGGTCCAGGAAGGTGAGTATCCAAACAGACTGCTGATAAACACCTTTAGTAATGTGGCAGGATACAAGATCAACTCCAAAAAATCAGTTGCCCTCCTATACACAAAGGATAAAGAAGCAGGGAGGGAAATCAGAGAAACTTCACCTTTCACGATAGCCACAAATAGCATAAAATATCTTGGGATAACTCTGACCAAGCATCAGTAATCTTAAAGGATTCATTTTTTATTTTTGTGACTGCAGAATACGATTTCAATATGCTATTCATTTATTTTTGTGCCCTTATACACTCATTTGTATTTTGCTTTATGAAAATAAAGATAAATCTCTGTTGTCCCAGAGTTCATAATGACCTGATACACCAAAACACTGCAAAACTATACAGACTCTTGACTGGTGCTGAGAACATGAAAGACTCAGTGTAGCAGTGTTTTTTTTTTTGCAAATCAGGGCATTGCAAGATCTTATCAATTTTTGTTTTCAACAGTAGTGAAAGAAATCAAATAAACTATTCTTCTGCAGAATCTTATGAGATTCAGAAACCATATACCACGACAATAGCTTTGACATGGAGAATTAAAAGGACCTAGCTCTCTACAGAATTATAACCTCTCAGTAGACATACAGATGATTTTATATCACTGTTGCACTTCTGTCCTGATATTGAAGTTATTAAGAATGCATTTCTTCATTGTTATTATTATTATTGTCATTATTGGATTAATAACACCAGTGGCTTATATTTAATTTGCTTTATATTGTTTCTTAGGCATCTCTTCATTCTTGTAGCTCCAGTTATGTCTTTCTCTCTGAATGAAACAACTGCCTCTCTTCACTTCCCTTCCTTTTCGTCTGGGATGCAATTTCTCAGGTAGCCACAAGATGTCAGTCTGTCCAGTCTCTGGGCACTATCTCGCCGTCCTCTAAGCTTATGCTGTACTTGCTTAGAACTCCTCATTCTGCCATGGTAGACATCCATACACTTTAGAAAACTGGCTGACATTGAGATGTATTTGTTTTCATTTTTGTTGTCTTATTTGTCTTCAACAAAGAATATAAATCTTTGAAGACAGTCATGATGGCGTATTATAAGATCAGCACTCAGGAGGTTAAGAAAGAAGAATGCTAGCCTAAGTCCATCTGTAAACCTCCTACGTTTCTATCCCCCCCATCTGTAAAGCTTGATACATCTGTATTTATCTTTTATATAGAAATTAAGATGTAATCAATATTAATGTTGCTTATCTATACCATATATATCAATATACATCTAACTTATAATCATGTTGTCTATAATCTAAATCATCATCACTAAATTTATAGCTGTATCTTAACTAATACAGATAACAAATACAAAATATAACTCATAAATTATTCTCTTTTTTGTATTATTGAATTCCCAGTTAAAGGACATTTTCTGTTTATATGAGTTTCACATATAGTAAGTGCTCAGTGAATATTTAGGTGATATATGATCAAATAACATTCGGTCAAAAATAAAGAAAGAACAGATTGATTTTAGGCACTTGAAATAGAGAAACAGAGCAAAACAATTCGCCAAAACAAAATAAATGAACAAAAAACAAACCAAAAAACTAAAAAACAGAAATAAATGAAGAAACAAAATGCTTTACAGTTTGGTCACAGAGGGGTTGGAGTGGGGGGTTGGAGGAAGTCTAGTTGCTCTCCAGAATGTCAGTGTATATCTTGCTATTTCACAGAAAAACAGTGAGACAATGGTTAGATACTATGTAGATTTGGCTGTTGGACAGAATAACTGGACCTTTTCTAGGGTTAGGGGCTCAAGTTGCCCATTTTCTGCTGAGAGATATGTCTTTTGTTTGTTTGGGTTCTTTGTTTTCTAAGTCTGGTTCTGAGAAAATGGCATAGACCTTTTTATTTTAAAGATCCCTTCCTTCATATTTGAAAGAAAAAGTATATCAGAGGTTTTATGGACTGTGTATATAAGATGCCCCATTCCAAGCCTGGAGGAAATCTTTGTGTCTCCGTCCATTCCTTCGGTAGCTGTAAGACAGAGCAGGGCATTTGTGTTGCTTTTCTTTAGGAGATTCAAGTTCCAGTTCCTAGACTGAGAAGATTACTCCATGCCCTTCTCTTCATTACTAAACCATCCCAAATTCTCCAGATTTGAGTGTTCCCATCATTCTTTTGATGACATGACACATACAAATCCCCCACATAAAATCATTCAAGAATTTTCCCACCTTCACAATTAACACCCCAAAATATGCTGTTCAACCTCATAGCCATGATTGTCTCTGTGAAATTTCCCTATTTTGTACAGTTTGGACTTTCAGTTCCACTTTGTAATAAACTTCTTCACATTTCCACACTTTTCCTCTTTTTACTCTCTCTCTCTGTGTTTCAAATTCTTTGTCTTCCAGGCTCCCGATATGATGGAAAGCAGTATGTATCTTGTCTATCTCTCTGGTAGTCTTTCTAGTTTTTACAGGCCATAGATTTACATCAAGAAGGGAGCAAGTGATTGCTGCGTCTTTATCAATGGGATTGTGTTTGCACTTAAGGAAACCTGAGTCTCTTAGCTGAATTGGATTTCTTTTAGTTTTGTGTCCAGGTTGTTGCAAGGAGTTGGTCATGGTAGTAGTAGTGTACAGTTTTCTGTTTGTTTGTTTTTTTGTTTTTTACTAGCAATGCTACTCCAGGTTAGGCACTGATCATTATGCAATATTTTAAAATCATTTGATCTTTATTATATTTACTTTTCCTGAATACTTATATTCACCAGGAAAACTTAGTAGACTGCTAACCAACTACCTTCCTTGAAAACACTGTGAAAATGTGATGTGTTGAAAAAAGAAGATCAGGGAAACTTTATTATTTTTTGCAAGGAAATAGTGTGGCCATATTGTAAATACAGTGCATATGGAATCAAATTTATTATTCATGTTCATTTTAAAATACACTTTTCATAATTACCTTATGCTTCAGTTGTCATTGAAAATACAAACAATGTCACACCTTTTATTCCTAACTTAGGATGCTATCATTCCTCTTCTACGTCAATGTTGAAAGTAGTTATCATACGGTATCATATACACTGGGTTATATTGATTGAATTTCGGTATTTTTGAGTTTGTTGCAGTTTTCAATATAATTTTCTTCTTTCTACTTTTCCAACATTCTATTACTGTCACTCAAACAGGGAGTCAAATTGAAGTTTTGAAATGGTGACTTGATAATTATGATGCTCAGTGTCATTCCACACGTCAATAACGAGCCACAGAGAGCAACACTGCTGACTTCCAGCAGGGATCTTGTCCTGGTTTAATCAAGGAGTGTTTGACTCAAATGGGTACTGATTTACTCTGATGAACAGCTTGTAGTATTGTTTAGAATTTGGAGTAGTTTTCAATATGTAATTTATTCAAAATTTGCAAATTTATTGAATATCTATTACCATATGCCAATCATGCAGTAGTTTTAAAATTGACAATGATATCAAATTACAGTAGAGGGAGAAAAGGAAGAATATTTCTGATTGCTGGAACATCATTGAAAATGTTATTTTAGCCAAAAGATAATAATAATAAAGACAAATCAACCAGCCGAACTATCTTCTTTCTTTCCAGTGGTCCAAATCTCCCAAGCTCTTGATCCACTATTAGAGACCACAGAAGCTTTGATGGGATTATTTACTTTAACACCTGGTCCAGTTATTAAGATTTAAGGCTATTGAATGTAGGTACCACTATGAAATACCAAATAAATAAAATGTCACAAAGTGTTTTTAAAATTTATAGTTTATCACCTAACAGTTTCAGTATTATCATTAAGTTTGGAGGTAAATTGCATTTATTTTTTTCCATTTATTTGAGGCATAAATTTATTATGAACTCATTACTACATTATTTATTAGGTATAGTGTCAATCAAGTGGACTCATCCATCTTTCCACGATCTTATAAAGTATGAGAGGGAGTCATTATTAAAAAAAATATTGAAAAAAGGCTCCAATTAAAATTTGTAAAAATGATGATGATAATATTTCTGCTATGGAGATAAAGGCACTGGAGGCTAACCCAGCAGCCCGAGTTCAATGCAGAGACCTCACATAGTGAAAGGAAGCAGCTGACTCCGGCAAGCTGTCCTCTGCTCCCCACGAGCTTGCTTTGGATTGTACACCACCTTTCCTCCAAAACAACTATATGTAAACATATTAAGTTTAATTATAGAATATATAAGGGTTGTTTGCTGCATAATGGCTAATGATTTATTTCCGTTATGATAATGCCTCATTATGTTTGATACTGGTAAGAATTTAAAGTATATCTGTTTAGCTTGTGTAACTGCAATCATGAAAGAAGTTATACTCTGCCCTTCACTTAACAAAGTTCTTTGCTTTTTGCTGGGTTGATTATCTTTTGTCTTTTGTTTTGTTTTTAACTTTACAATGCACCACTGTCTCGTGCATCCAGTGCTCTGCTTTAAGTTTGGAGCATTGATTATTTCTCCTGATTAACTCTGGTGTGGGACAATTCTCTCATGATACACAGGGGCTGAGAGTCACCGTTTTCAGTTATCCATGCCTTCACTAGGGTAAAAAAAAATCATTCTATGATACACTGTGCTTTGAAGCTGCGATAGTGCTTGGTACATAATATATATCCTACGTCTTGCATTCATTCTTCAAATCCACTTAGGGTGGATTTATTTGGGTATAAACTGAGATCACATTTAGAAATCTTGACATATAATTAAATGGCAAACTTGAGTATTTTTTGTTTTTCAAAGGATTTTATTTATTTTAATTATTTGTTTTATTTTTGAGATTATCATATAATTATGCCATTTCCCCTCCTGTCTCCTCGCTCCAAAAAATCCCACATACCCTTATATAGTTCTCTCTGTAATTCATAACCTCTTTTTTCATTCACTGATGCTATAAAACCATACATGCATTTTCTTAACTACTTACATCCAGCCTGTGTACGCTGCAAATACTACTTGTGTATGTGTTCATGGTTGACCAGTTAGTATTGTATAACTAATTTTTGTTTTTCAATGAAGATTACTTCTCTCACACTTAGGATCCCTTAGTTGCCTACAGTTGTGTTTTAATTTTGTGTGTGTGTGTGTGTGTGTGTTGCTTGCGTGTGTGTGTGTAGGGTTGAGGCCTTCTGATCACTCTCTTGGCTACATTGGAATGTCTTTTTTTGTTGTCCTTTTTCATCTCATGCTTATGCAGTCATATTGGTGAGATTTTATGGGTATGGTTTTTACCATTACTAGGAGACACATTCTCCCAGGAAACTTCCTCATCTTCTGGCTCCTAGAAACTCTCTCCATGCTTTGTCAATGATCCTTGAGCCTTAAATGCATTATAGATACTTCACTGGGACTGGGAAATAAGAAACAATCCTACCCACCAATGATGCCTGTCAAGCGCAACAGTGGCCACAAGACTAACATCTGTGAGCATGTGACAGTGGCATACATACCACGGTGGTAACCAATGTATCTTCAGTTGGAAATAAGACCAGCTCAAGAAGAAAAAAATCATGCCTGATACTGGAAACCTAGGCAAATATTTAGGGCTAGAGAAGTCGTAGATTTTAGAAAATAACCTAAAACTGCTTGACTTACAAAACCAGTATAATCACACACTATACTCTAAAGATTTGTTTTTATTCTTAGAGATAAGTATAGTCCTCACACATCCCAGAAAATCTCTATTTGCAGCAAAATTATGTTTCTTAGTCTATGTAATGCTTAAGTTAAATCTTCTTAAAGATTGCATTTTAACAATTATTTTTTGACATCTTAAGCTGTTCTGGAAATCATAGCATATCTCAGGGTTGTGTGAATTCCAGATTTTCCCACTGAAGTCTCCTATATGGTAGTAGTACAGGCTGTCACAGCCATGGTGATCTTAAAAATGCTTTCTTTAAATAATTTTGGTGCTTTTTGGTTTCTGAATATGAACAAAATCTGCAAATATAATACTTAAAACACAAAAGAAACAAATGTTTATTATTAAAATCATCCTTTGCTGTAAATGTGCTTCCATAAAATGTGTCAAATATCACTTGTTTAGGAAATAACTTTTAGTTTTATATTGTCAGAGAAAAAATTTGATTTTGCTATTTTGTATTTTTTACTGTAGTAATGATATTTTAATAGCAACTTTTAATGCCAAGTAATATACCAGCAAGCACCTTTCAAATCATATATAAATTCAATATTAATTTCTCTCTTCCCCAGAAAGAATATTTCACATGGATAGAAAAACTGTGCCTTCTCTGCCATGATAATCATGCTCCTGTTAATATCACATAAGGATCAAGTCTGGGCTTCAGGTTTTCCTCCACAAAGACTTCTACTTATGGTTTTAATGAAATTCCAATCACCTTGTGTGGTGACACTCTAAGTTGATCATCACTGTCCAAACATTGCGTTTCCTGCATGTTTGTTTTTAGTAATTAGTCTGATTTGATTCAATGCAGAATAAAATGGCAAACATATGCAAATTTAGTCTAGAGGGAATAGACTCGAGATTAGTAGTGTTCATGACTCTGGATGGCCTATGTAGGGACAGCTTCTAGCTACTAAAAGCATAGAGAAGCTACCCTGGGACCTATTCTTCTCAAGCAAACATTATGATTTCTTGCTTTCTTCATGATTTATATCTAGATTAGGTTCATGGCTATTATACCACCTCTACCAAGTGAGTGAAAATCAGTATGTCTCTCAGACTTAATGTTGAGTGTTAATGTTATCATGAATATTAATAAGTGCACAATATTCTGTGGTCACAACTGTATGACAGAACATATTCCTGAACCTCCAATCATAGTAAAAATCCCCCTCAAAACTAAACTCTCTGAGAACTAATCAGCTTCATGCAGCTCTAGTTTTCCTTTTCTAAATGATAGAAAAGCATATACATAATGTGCTTCACTCCCCCTTGATAAATGTTCAAGAATGAAACAGGGAGTTGACGTAGTTATAGATATTCCCTTATAACAATGCAATTGCTTTCATTTTTTTCCATTGTAATCTGTACATTTTCGGCTCTTGGGTGTCTTTTTCAAAACTGGTAACAAAAAGACTAAGACAATAGTTAATAAATTTGTTTAATTAGTTGCAGCTATACTGGTTAAAATTGTAAGTAGATGTATTATACAAAAAATAAAGAAAACACATGTAAATTATAGTTTAATTCAATATAATTTTTTACTATTAGTCTCTGATAGTAGACCATTTCATTACTCTTGAGTTGTTGATGAATTCAGTTTTACCTTGATAACTTACCCTTAAATTTATCAAAAAATATGCTAACTTCCGGAAAATTGGTCACAGAAAATTAGCATAATACGGGCTTTGCATTCCTATTAAGGCTTCAGATTTTCCAACCATCTTGAAGTTTTCTGAAATCAACCATGTTGGGAAGGAGTGAAGCAATTGTATGACAAGTTGGACAAGCATTGGTCTTCCCCTTCAGAGTTCTAGAGCAACTAGGACACGGTAATGGATTTCCAAGTACACAGATTCTCAAGTCTCATTTATCATTAAAATATGAAGATAACTTTATACATGTAGCACATGAACAGTGTTTAAAATGTTGTACTTCCTCTCTTGAATATCCCGTAGCTTTCAAAATTATTTTTCAAGCTGGGGATCAAGTCCTTATGGAGTCATTTTGTCTCCAGGTTGTGAAGTCAGTATCACACATATTTGAAGAAGTGCTGAAAGATAGAAGCTTAAAAAAAAAGATGTGTATTGAAACCAGTCTCTTCCTATTTTTGTGAGTTAAGTATGTTTCATAAGCCTTCATAACATTTCTGAAGAACTGACAAATAGTGTGAGATTAAAATAATGTTGATTTTCATTCCTTAGAAGAGGAAAATAATCCTCCAAATCAAATGGCAAGGTTCCCATTGTGAAACTCCAAGAGGCAATGGATTCCACAGTTAGCCACAAATGAAGTAAGCTTCATTACTTTCCTTGCTTCTCCTCTGGTGACAGCAGGCACAGTGCCAGTTCTTACAGGCACACAATAGCGGTATGCAATAACTAGAGTCAGGTCAGTTCTGCGGTATCTTGGCTTTTAATCAGAGCAACCAAGGGTTAACTTACAAGCACTGCAATTTTACTTTGTGACTATCTCCAGATTATAGTTCCCTCCTATAAAAAAGAACAGTGATAAATTCCTCACAAGAAATAAATAAGATAATGTTTAGTTGTGTAATCTACTGCTAATTATTTAATGTTTTCTGATACACAGGGGTTACTTATCATCTTAATATCAATGTAGTTCATGCTCTTAGTCTTAGGCTATGAAATTCATATGAGAGAATCAGTAAACATTCTGTTTGTATTTGCCTAGTGATTATTCCAAATTTTGTGGAAGGTACACAAGATGTGTTAATGGAACAAACATATAAAATTCCCTTCTCTGGTCCTATTCTACAGCTCACTTTTTTGTTCTATTTCCTCAGTTTTGTTTTCAAATCCTGATAACTATTGTTAATGAGTCTGCAGACTTCCTTCTCACTGTCTGAGTCGCCATGCTTCTCTGCTTTATTGGAGCAGATGCTGAAACATCATCCGTGATGTCATCTAGTAGCACTCTTATCACATTACCTGAACTAAAGCTTAGCTTCCACCTCTGAAAACACCCATGGAAAGCTTTTTCATGAGCCACACAATCAGTATTGGATAACATAGGGCCTGGGTGAACCCTCTTGGTGGGTTGGTGGGGTTCTAATCAATAGGACACCAATATATCAGTTTAGATTATTGCATTTCTCATACATAGTACAGAGAGAGAGAGAGAGAGAGAGAGAGAGAGAGAGAGAGAGAGAGAGAGAGAGAGAGAGAATTGTATTTTGAAAAATAGATACTTTGACATGCAGATGCAGTAGTTTCAGGATTTCCAAATCTAAAGCCTGGAGACATGTTCAGTGTTTAAAAGCAAAAGTTTCTTTGGAGAAGGACCTCAGTTTGGTCTGCAGCATCCAATGATGACAGTTCACACCTGCCTGTCACTCCAGCTTCAGGGAACTGATGTTATCTTCTAGTCTAAATGGGCATTTGAACTCATTGACATATGCACACAATTAAAAACAGATACTGAAAGTTTAGAAAATTTTAAAATCTAATACTCATTTTTATTAGGCAACCATTTAAAATACACATATGACTCATATGACTATATGTGTGTTATCAGAAATACTCCTATTATAATCTCAAAATAAAAATATAAACTAGCTAAAAATAGTTTTTAAATTATGTATAATTCCTGTGATATAAAAGTAAAATTAATCAGAATTGCAATGTGTCATTTTTAATATAAATTCCTTGGGTATGATTAAATAAGAAAATTCAGTGAAAGATACTAGCAAAGTTTCATAGCTCACAAGTTGGTTTAAGAAAGATAAAAGTGAAAAAAAACAGATGTTTCTACACAAAAATGAAATTAGAGAATAGTAGTAGTATTAAATAAATGAGCCAGATTTTGTTTTTTGTTTAGGTACCAGATGGTAGAAATAAGGATTTAACTTTTCTTGGCATAGTCTAATATGCTAAGGAGAATTAGATAATGGGAGTGAAGACAATGAAGAAAGTGTTTCAAACAACATAGACCAGAAAGGATAATTTCAAATTAATTCCTTGTGTTTATACATGAGACTAGGATTTACTCTTAATTTATAGAACTCAAATCAGATCCTATTATTTACATTTGTTAAGCAACATGGCAAGTTGCTACAACAAAGATTTGAGCACAGTGGCTCAAATACAGTATATTTTTCTTCTCACCATTCAGTGTAAGGATGAGTATCTCAGGATAAATGTCAAGGCTCAACTCAGGACATGTGCCATGGTTCAGCACGGTTATCATTTGCTAGCAACAACAAGACTTAGACACATGGCTGGCAAGACTAGGAAGGATCCAGGGGAGCAAAATAAACCAAGAAGGAGCCGAAGTCTCTGAGACAAAAGCCTACGTTCACATCCACACTGAGGAATGATTCAGTTTATATAAATTACACAAAGGTCCTCGGGGACCAGAGGAACTAGATGAAAATCAAACAGGAGGTGAATGTCAAGAGCACAGGTGCTTTACAGTATGGAGGTTAAACTCGGGAGATCAGCATGGAAAGCAACCGACAAAGTCTCTACATAAAAATAATTTTGTGGATTTTTTGTAATATATGCATATTTAATTAAATCATCTTTGTTAAACAATTTCAATGAGATCTTTGCATTTCATGTGTCCCTGATAATTTAACACAATTGAGATCTCCCATTTTTAAACAATTAATAAACCTATTTCTCTCTTATGTATTTGTAATTGGCTTTTAGCCTTTTGGTCACAGCACTACTTCATAAAGACACCTGTTTAAATTGAAAACTCTATGATACTAAATTAGTTTTCTTCCAAGGAGTGGTTATGTAAGTTTTAATTCTGTCCAAAATCTAGCATAATTGGGTACATTAAAAATGCTCTGTTTCAAAGTCATTTTTAAATTAAATCTGTCTGAATTATGGGCTAATGTGTTTCATATCTACTTCAAATGGATTAATCATCCAAACTGATATTACACGTTCACACAGATTTTTACATTTAAGCATTATACCTTTTAAGTAGCACATGAACAGGAGAAATATTTTTTATTTTTCTTTTGTATTTGTGAACTTTTCATCACTGCAGCAGATATAGGAGTTTATTTGGTGAACCAGTTTTTTTTAATATGGTTACTATTAGGTTTCTTGATCCTAAGCTGGCTTTTCTCATCCCTTCAAAGACATCATTTGTAATTTCCAATCGACTTCAAGAGCAGGACTCATCATTTCCTAACATTTCAATTCACTTTAAGTTTTATATGATTAACTGAAACAATCCCCGTTAGAAACAAAAATATTTAACAATCACTTTATAATGAATTATTTATTATGCCCTTATTATCTCTTCACAGTTTAAGAAATATATCCACCATTCAATAGGCTACATTAATCATGGCTATCACTGGTAACAATTTTTAGCTCTTTTGTGAAGCCCTTAACTAAAACCACTGGTGGTTAACTGAGATTAATGAAAATTGAAACAAACACTAAATGCTTGTTTAATGTGTCTTTCAAAGCTCCTCAGTGATTCTTCATACTTAGCAAAACATCTGTTGAATAAATAACATTGTAGGGAGGACTTTTTATATAAACTAATATACAAAGGTTATAAAAGTTATTGTCTGCTTTATAATCACTGTTAGTGTTTCAGTTCAAATCCTCTAAGAAGCAGACGTGAAAACAATGTTATGCACTCAGAAAGTGTGTTAGAAAAATGACTATGGAGCATGAAGAAGGAACAAAGACAAGGGCATCCATCTTGAGAGCAGGAAGTGTGGAAGGGCTTGAGGGAAGGCAACTAGGAGGGGCTGGAGGGAGGCTAGGGAGGCAGGGAGGGATGTAATTCTATTTGAATAAAACCATTTAGGAAACAAAACAAAACAAAGACAGGTACTGCCGTCCAAACCACTCTTACAGATGTGGAAGAGGAAGGTAAAGATGAAATTCTAAAGACTAAAGGACACCAGAGAATAGATGTGAAAGGCCAGTGGGAGGTCCTGGCTGAAGACATCTGCAAATGGTGTCTTTTGACCATCAGAACTCTGTGGTAGTGCTGTGGTTATGGTCTGTCAATAACAGAACCCCTTGTCAGTTTGTGACACCAGCATGAATTCAGTGACAGGTCATCAAGCAGATAGACACAGCTGAGCCCGGAAATGCGAACTGCTTGTCGGAGATGATACAACTGCCGACCCTGCTGTAATTCCGAAAACCATGTTTTCTCTATGACTTTAAAAAGTACTATTAAATTGTATATCTTCAAGCAGAATTTTATTTTTATGGAGGATATTTTAATTCATTTCTAAATGGTCTTCCTTTCTCTTTTTCAACATTGTTTATTAGCTAAGATGCAGAAGTCATCCAAAGTTCTTTGGTTGAATTAGAGTATCGATTCTGGTTTGAACATATAATGAGTTATTCTTCAATCTTTAATGGAAATTGTGACTTGTGAGATGTTTATATACAAAGTATATAAGACTAAAGGGCATTATGCTGTGGAAAGTAAGTCAGGCACAGAAAAAAAAGAAAACTATATAATTTCATTTGTATAGAGTAGGTATTTTTTTTAAAAAAAAAATCAGATGAACAGGATACAAATACAGATTAATGGTTAACCAGGGCTGACCAATAAGAATAATGGAATAAAATTTAGTTATTACAAAGTTCTTTACAGAAGCACGTGTTTCTAACATCTTAGAGTAATATAATTAACAAATGGCAGATAGTATTTAAGGTTTTAACTCTCATGTTTATGTTCCTCTATTAAATGCTTTAAGGGTAATTAAGTCGAAGTCATTTGTGGATGGCTGGTGGCAGTTCTTCCAACTTAAAAACATAGCTGAGTGTTTTCTGATAGTCATCTTGGAAGGCTGATGAAATTGAGAAGTACAGTGTGTTCCTTAAATGCACTCAGAATAGCCCGTTCTACTTAATCATACTCTTTTGGTGAAATCTTAATTGCATGAACATGGATGTGCATGTGGTGACTTCCCTTAACATGACAAAAGGGAGCAGAGCCTTTTGCACACACAGCTTTCCTCCCACGAATCTTCTGACACTGAGTACAGTAAAATTTTCTTCAGATTGCAAAGTCACAAGGACTTTTCCCCATTACTGCAAACTGGGAATATGGAAATTACAGTTTCACTTTGGCTCTAGAATATTGTTTCTTACAGTGAGAGCCAATATCCATTAAAATTTACCTCCTGGGGAACCTGTTAAAATAGCAGATGTGGGCTTCCTGCTGACTGACTGCAGTAGCGCCTTTAGGGCACTGTGTGACTCCTCCTTTCCAGCTGAAAGTTGCTCCTGAAGCAGGAGGGAAGTTCACAAACTCCAACACTAAAGGAGCACACAAACTCGGGAAACTCCTTAAATTTTCCAAGCTCAGAAAATTCAAATAGTTATGCAATTCATGAGGCTACTTGCCAAGTTATCAACACAATTTATAATATAGAGGTGACCCTTTTGAATAGATGTGTCTGGATGTTGGGTAGGATTTCCAGAGAGGCGGGCTTTCTGAGCTGTCAAGCCATTCTGAGGTGGGCTTTAAGAGGACAACGGCCACTTTTAGGTCATTCATGTCCTTGTGAGTTATCTCAAAATAGACTTGCCTGGAACTGCTTCTTGGGTCTGTCTGTCATTAATTTCTGTTTGGATTAAGTAGATATTTATTTAGGCTTCCCCATAGAAAGTCTTGCAGCCCGACCTGATTCTTTCTGCAGAAATATAATTTCTTTTCATTACTTTTAGCTTTCTGTAATTACGTGTGTCTGTGTGTGGGATGTACACATTAGTGCAGGTGTCAGAGGACGCTAGGCATATCAGATTTTCTTGGGCATAAAGTTATTGCCAGGTGTGAGCCACATGACCTGGGTGCTGGGAATGAGTCTCAGGTCCTGAGAAAATGCACACTCCCTTAACAACTGAACCATCATTCTGGTGTCAAATTTCCTTTCTTACCAAGTAAACTGGGTGAATGTCAAATGAATTTGAGAATTTGCTGTGACGAAAATCAAAGGGGGCATTTTATCTGAGTCATCATTGACTATCAAAACCACTTCTTCCATGACTGTTGCTAGTTTTTCTTTAATATAGCCAGATTGAAAAAATTTGAATGGACAAAACCCCAAAATCACATTGGCTCTTTTTATGTATTTCATGAACTTCCTTTCAAAATGATTTTGCAATCTTTCAGATCACTGAAGAGCTATGTACTAGTTATTATAATTAACTATTTTAGCTACTATGTCCCTTCCTACTCAAATCACAATGGTGTGCATTACATGACTATCAAGAGTAGTAATTGCATTTGAGATTGGTAGTAAGTTAACTTCTATTAAGAGGAATTCTAATTTTTTGCCAATAGTAATTCATTCATTTTTGAATGATCATAAATTTATTATTTAACCATAGTTCACGTTTTTATTTAAGTATCTTATAAAAGATGATTGGACCCTATTATAAAATGAACTTTAATAAGCTTCTAATTTATTAAATTGTAGCAAAATTATTTTCATATATTATGGTATTTTAGTCATAGCATAAGCATTCAAATGTATATTGTTATTTTTTACCATCAAATACTAAAGATGTTGTAAGAATAATAGCATATATTCCTTGGTTCCACACATAATTTCATTTATTTGCATTTAGATTCCTGTTTTCAAAACTGCTATTTCTGATTTGAAAACATTTTCTTAACATTTGTGATATATCTGGAAATCTTTCATTTTACACTAAGCTAAAGAAAGATTAAAGTTTTTATTTTTAATAGAAATATCAAGCATTTTGTAAACTTGATGTGATCTTCTTTACATTTGATTTTCTTATACACCTAAAGTCAGCCAGCTTCATAGCTCAGTTTCTTCTGTGAGTTGGATCTGTGTAAATTAACATGGGATTAAAGGGATTGTCCTGAGTACCTGCCCCTGGCTCCTTTGCTGTCTTTATTTTATAATTTTAACTGCATACTAATTTTAAAGGATTTTATAAATACTTATTCTTGACATTTCCCTCTGTCTTTCTAATGTTCTCACCATATTTTCTTGACATAATTTTTCCCAATGCTGACTTCCATAATGACTTCATTTTCTTGTAAACACGCTTGGTTGGTTCAGGAAGAAGAGTTGCAAAAGCAGATTTGTGCTCAATGCTTACAAGAATAAAGAGAACCAAAGAATGAATTCCACACATCTCATTAGGGAAAATCAATGGATTGAATCTTAGCCAATAGCCATGTTGATTTCTGAGTTCTGATGTTAGAATCAATCACTGATCTGACATGGAGCCAGACAGAGTGAATGTTCCCATTCATTATTTATACACAGAAAGCACAATCACATACTTAGATGAATTTGCCTGTGACCCAGTAACAGAAGTCAAACTTGCAGTTCCAAAGGAATATAGTAGGCAATTCCAAATGGATTACCATGGTCTTACTTTATCCTACCTCTGTAATTAGCACTGTGTAGTTTGACTGATTATCCATTCATATTCTTTTTTTTTTTGTAAATTTTATTAAATTATAAAAGTTTCCATTTCCGCCCCCCCCTCCCAACACCCTCCCCACTCCCCCCACTCCCCCCCCCCCCCCCCCCCCCCCCCCCGCTCCGTCCCCCAGGGCAGTCAGGGTTTCCTGCCCTGTGGGAAGCTCCAGCTCCCTCCCCCTCCCTCCAGGTCCAGGAAGGCGAGCGTCCAAACAGACTGGATCCCCAAAATCCAGCACATGCAGAGGAAACAGGTCCCCAGTGTCATAGTCAATGGCTTTTCAGAAAGACCCCGGGCCAGCCACAGTCAGAGAATCCGGCCAAATTCCGAGAATCTGGCTAGATCACGTCCTCGTTCAGTCCCAGTCCGACTGGCCCTGGTAAACTCTCATCAGATCCGTTCCCTTGCATCAGTGGGTGATAGCATCCCTCGCAGTACTGACTTCGTCTTTCATGTTCCTCCTCCTTCCGCTCCCCCTCCGGACCTCGGGGGGCTCAATCCGTTGCTCCAATGTGGGCCTCCGACTGCATAGCCGTCCTTCGCCAGACGAAGGTTCTATGGTGATAAGCAAAAAGCCAGACCCAAAAAGAGGAACACGGTATGTATTCACTCATAAGTGGATTCTAACCATAATTAAAGGTCTTTGAGCCTATTATTCGTGATCCTAGAGAAGCTAAATAAGAAGATGAACCTGATGAAGATTATTTAGCTATCCACCAGGAGGTAGGAAATAGACAAGAGTCCCAGGTAACCTCGGGTGCATGGGGGGGGTGGGGGGGGTCGATGGAGGGGGAGAGGGCTAGAGAGAAGGGAGTAGGGGAGGAACGGGGAAAGCTTGGGGGCCGGGGATGGAGGGGGGAGGGAGGTAGGATGAATATGGGATCAGGGAACAATATATTTCAACTAAGGGAGCCATTTTAGGGTTTACAGGAGACTTGATTATATATGGGATCCCAGGTCCAAGGAGAAATCCCCCAGATTGCTCTCTGGACAGAGGAGAGGGTGCCTGAATCGGCCGTGGTCCATTCATATTCTTAAGGATTATTTTGTTTAATGATGAGTGTGAAGTATAAACTTTAGGATTATGCAGTTTGGGGCTTTGGTTAAAGGACGGAAAGACATACATTATTACCAAGGTGTGTTGTTACTAAATTTCCTAGAATTTTAATCTAAGAAGTATTGATGTGTACTACTGATATCGATGGATCTAAGATCAAACATAATTTTCATTTTTAGCAGAATTGTTGGCATCATTTGAAGCAAAAGTCCATAAACAGTGTCTTTTCTCTATTCCATGAGAGACAGATGAATGCAAAGCCCTGTAGTGTCATGTATATGCTAGCCAAAGTTAATCAGATTACAGAGAATCTAAGACCCATGAAATGACATCATCTATCCAATATGATATAATAAGGATCCAAGAAATGTAAACAAAAAAACCTAGCCTGAAAGATTAGGTTGAACAACTACTGAGTTCATTCTAGAGATAAGATATTTACCTAACATTAAGCCTGGTTAGTACAGGAAAGCTTTATTTGTATAGGTGCTGGAAAAGATGAGGGTGATAATTACAAGGACAAGATTCTCTTGTAAAGTCCAGTGTTACGTGTATCATGTTTGACCTAGATTATCCTCTCCCGCAGTAGGATTGCTATCTGCTACCAGTGATACTTGGATAGAGTGTGTGGAGACTGAAGCTCCATGAAAATGGCCCAGAGGACCTGGCAATCAATAACGAGGCTACAGCATCTTCTCTATGATCCAAATTAAGAAGAATTTGTATGTCTGATTTTATCTTGTGATATCCCAGTAAAATAAAAGATAAAAAGGCAAGAGTATGGATCAGTTCATCAGCAACTAATGATTAGCATTGGGGGGTCCTGGTTATGAGTCTTAACCATGAAAAGACACCGACATCTTGACATGTGCCTAAAATACTAGCTACTTGCAAGAAGAGGCAGGAAGACCAAAAGTTTCAAGTGCTCTCTTAGCTATTTGAAAGTCTAGGAAACATTAGTTACATGAGAAATGGTCTCAAAATATAAGAGGGAAGAGGAAAGAAAGGGAGAGAGAAAGAATAAAGGAAAAATCAAGGGACGGAGGAAGAGATGAGGAAATAAGAGAGGGAAGAAAGAAAGGGAAGCAGCGGTGGGGGGGAGGAGAAAGAAAGGAAATAATGAAAACAAAACTCAAAAGTTCTTGTGTGTGCTTTCAAGTCTTTCTATCATAAATTCTCCATGAAAATTGTTAAAATATCCATTTGGATTATTTATTTCCCTTTTAGATATGCTTGCTAATGGCATCAATTAATTTGTTTAGGCATTATCCAGTATTTGCCTGCGAGTTCTCATTCTATGATGACTTACTGACTTTGTGTGTGTGTGTGTGTGTGTGTGTGTGTGTGTGCTTGTGCATGTATGTACATTGTTTGAGAGAGTAGACACAAATATACACACACAGAGAGACAATTACATGATGTTAGATAAGAATAAATTTCAAGCGCAATTGCTTTTATTGGCCAAAATTCTACTTAAAGAGAGAAATTGTATATAGATAAAAGGCATATTTATGTTACACACACAGATAAAGACATATATACATAGAAAAGGCTGTGTATAAACCTTATGAAGAGCATAAACCCCATGAATGAACAGGAGAGTTCACATACATTTTTAAAGCTAAAACGTGACTAATAATCATAAAACAACTACAATCTAAGTTTCCTTACAAAGTGTAAACATGACACTTTCTAATGAATTGTCAAACAATTGTAGACGTTAGCACACATTCTGTCTTTAGCCCTAACATATGTGCTTAACCATAGACAAAAGCAATTAATATAGAAAAAATCAGATTTTTATCTCTTTAAAATTTCAACTCTGACAGTTTTGCAGATGAAGAGCTGCCTTAGATCTAATGAGCACCATCCCCATATGTTTTAGGCACTTATTTGCTACAAAATCTAATTAAGCCATATGAAAAAAAAATTAGTCCCTGTAAAATTACATATCTAAGAGAAATGACAGGTTTCTTGATAGTGCCAGCATTTATCAACAGAGGAGCAAACACTAGTCACAAGAGTGTGGTATTCTGTGGTATGACAGTACCACATGACTTAGGCACTTTTGTCACTTTGAATAACCCACATATAATTTTGTTTTCTAGGGTAACTAAATAAATGGCTGCTGGTCTTTTAAATTTGAGAATATTTTGATCATGAGAACATGACTTCAGTAGAATAAGCTTGAGAGGAAGACATCAGACCTGACAAAATCTCAGTATAAAGTAATGTTGAAATTGAGATTTTTGAAAAGCAAAATAATTACAATAAATTAGCATAAAAATTACTCAATTCATCTTACTTTATAAGTCAGGTCAAATTGATTTTATATTATTTCTCACATATCTGTAAACTATTTTAATTGATGTTTCTTTATATTTCCAATTATATTTTAACATTGAGTAACTATAGCATGCTGTACATATTTCTGCAGAGCAATGCAGGTATTAATGAGGAAGAAATTTTTAAAGTAACCAGAGAAACCATGGTTTTAAGCAATAGATGCAAAGCATCTTAGCCTTCACCTTTGTCCTGAGGTAGAATGTCCATCATCAGTCATTTCTTATCATAATTATTATTCTTTTTAAATATCCCCATCAGTAGCTACATCATTTGGAACTCAAAATCTTGATATAGCTTCTGATAGCTTGCCTTCACTGAAAAGCAAGATACAAGTTACTAGGGCTGTGTTGGGTTTCAGACAAAGGGGATTCCAACCATGCTCAACTGTCACAGTCTTTTTTGCCTCTCCCTTCACAGTGGCTATCAAAGAAATGAAAGGCATTTTGTTGTGACTTCTCTGAGTCTGTAATTCTTGTTTATCGAGAAGAAGTTTGTCAAGTTGCCCAGGCAACTAGACCTAAGCAATCAGGGGCCATTGGTGATATATCCTATATGATGGACACATAGTAATTACAGGGCCAAATCTTATAGCTTCCCACTGTCCTTTCAGATTTGGAGACAAGTTGGCAGCAAGCATACATTGTGGGATTCTCATTAAATTAATGGACTGCAACCTCCTTCTTCTTTCTGAAAACCTAAAACAAGGGCTCCCTCTCCATTCTATTTGTCTGAACTCTCCACAGAAGCCCCCCAGCATCCTGCCTGATCATGGTGTTGAGAACTCCTAGAATAAATCTGATATCCCAAGACATAATCCCACTCAGTGTTCCTTTCAAAGCCTGATGTGGGAAGTACTTCTGTATATGTGTGCTTTTATTGGTTAATAAATAAAGCTGTTTTAACCAATGGCTTAGTATAGTAAAGCCAGATAAGAAATTCTGAACACACACACACACACACACACACACACACACACACACACACACACATCTATATCTATCTATCTATCTATCTATCTATCTATCTATCTATATATATATATATATATATATATAGAGAGAGAGAGAGAGAGAGAGAGGGAGAGAGAGAGTAGGTGGAGTCAAAGAGATGCCATGTAGTTGCCAAAGAAGAATGACGCCACCACCGGAACCTTTCTGGTAGGAAACAGGCTCGTGGTGATATACAAATTAATAGAAATGAGTTAATTTAAGATATCACAGTTAGGTAGGAATACACCCAAGTTACTGGCCAATCAGTGTCATAATTACTGTAGCTTCTGTGTGATTATTCGGGTTTGGGTGGCCAGAAATGAATGAGCAGTCTCTGACTACAGGCTGTGGTGGCTCCTCTGCCCTTTCTTTGATCAGCAGACTTCCCAGTGAATATCATGGGCTAGTGATGAGTCATAGGGTCAAATTGTAGCTGCTAGAGAAGAATAGAGATGTGAGGAGATGAGGAGATGTATCAGTATAGCTGATAATGGGACGTTATCAGCAGACCAGGAGACAGAAATGTCAGGAGATTGACTATATTTGACAAATTCATTTTCGTCTTTGAAAGTGAAACATTAAAGACAGTAGGATAATTATAACTTCCTTCGGTTAACAGCTAGAATTAAACCTTATTCTCTCCTTACTTCTATTTAAAGTATATTCTTTGAGATTTTAGATTGCATATATTTTTAACTGTGCAAATGTTTTGTTTGCACTCTTGATTTATTATTTGTGTCTTGTTTTAATAGAACTCTTGTGTCTAATTATGAACACTAAGCTTTTAGGCTTAGGGATGACTCACTAGGAGAACTTCCACTGTGAAGAAGTTCCCTCAACATTTGCTTAGGGATTCTAATTCCTTTGACCTATTTCTAGCATTATTTGAAAATTATTTTACAGGGCTAGAGAAGTGGCTCTTGCTTCTCTTGCAGAGAAAAAAATCTGTAAGTACATGTGAAAGCTTTTGCTGATTGCATATACACATATACCTACTAAAAAGTAAATCTCAAATACACTACTTTCCCTTCCTAGAAAACATGTTTAATTTTCTCATCAGCTGAAGGACCCCTTTTTTACTTTCATTGTCACTGTACATTAATTTTCTTAATTAAAACAATCATTTTATGCAGATATTATAAAGATGATAGCAAAGAATGTGTATTTATCATTACAGATGGAATTTCTTCACAATACTCCATGTTTTCTTACCTGGTAATATTTCACAAGTTCATATATTATTTTTAATAGCAAAGTCCAATACTAGTTACTTAGCTAGACAGGAATATGAATAACATGCAGTCTTCAAAACAAACTAGAGGATGGAAGAGAAAGACTTGAGTCCCATAAATTGCTTACATTATCATTAAAAATTTTTTATATAACTGCAATAGTGAATAGAAAAAGCTCATGTGACCAAAATACAGTGCATTTCAAAGAAAGTGGAAGGTATTGGAGACAGTCAGAAGAATGCTGGTGAGTTATGGGAAGCAGCGTGGGTGAGAGTGGAGGGAGTTCCCAAGAGCTAGATTGTAACATGGCCTCTTCAGGAAACAAACTCCAATTCTTAACATGTGGTGAGTTGCAGAATAAATTATACATGTTACTTAAAAACTCATAGGAAAAATGCTAGGAACAAATAATAACAGAACAATTAAAAACAAGAATTTGTAGAGTATTTGGGATTGCAATAGGACAGTCAAAGTGGACAGCAACTGAAAAGAAAAAATGAAGTTAGATTTTAAAAAGGCAGATTAGAATAAATAGACATAGTTCAAAAAAGTTAAAACATGCCCCCCCAAAACAAGAAAAAAGATGTTTCTAAGCCTCGCATGGTTGCAGACACCTATAGTCTTAATACTTGAGAGATGGAAGGAGATGGACAGAAATTTTGAGGCCAGTGTCAGCTATGTGCCAAACTTTAAGACAGTGAGGGCTACATGAGACCTGTGCTTTAAAAACCAAGCACAATCAAAAAAGAAAGAAAGAAAAATACCAAAACAAACCACCTTCTATTTTCACTGCATACAAGATGGATGATATTATTTTTCTAGATGAACATGTACAATCACAACTTCAATAAAAATATAATTTAGTGACTAAATCAGAAACATTGATATCAAGTAGATTAAGTTCAGTACTCCTAAAATATTGTCAAGTTCACACACTCACTGTCCTAAACATACACAATATGTCAGCAACAGAACCAAAGTGAAAATCCAACTGGTATTTCAATGTATACACATTGTAGAGGCCTAAGAGAATCAGTGTGCAATTTGTATATGTCTGCATTTATTCTTTGTTCTTATATATACAACATTGTAAAATATCACAATTCTAATTAATGTTGAATATATGCAGACAGAAAAGGCCATTAATAGAATGGCCTGTCACCAGCACTGAAAACAGATTTTAGCACCTGAGACTCGTTTTTAATTGATCCCTTAGGGGACGTGAAATGAGCAGTTATTTACCTGCCTCAAATGAATGCTAAGGCGAAGCTCACTTTCCCCTGTCCCTTCCACCATTAATACTTCCTTTGTGATCACTAATGTCTCCAGTTTCATTTACTTATTAGATTTGGTTGTTAACTCACCACGAGCAATAATTTCTGAGCACATGAATACAGAATGGAAATTGCTTAATTACTGAAGTTTTATTTGTGCTTTATTTATAAATGTTTGCCTGGCTATGGCAGAGAATAAAATGACCTTGGAATTTCTTTTCACAAGGGCAGTGCTTTGCTGGGCTGTGATTGCATCAGACAGTTTGTGGCATCATGCGAAACAGGTTGGTAACTTGTCTTCTAGAATAATGACAGCTGCAGATAAGGTCAGTCACTGTGGTCACTGTGCCCAGACTTCCCTATTGCTTGCTGCTCTATGCACAACCAATAGCTGGTGGATTCAAAGTGCTGAAGTGAAAAGCTTGTTTGTTTGTGTTCTGCACTGAGAATGGGTCCACGCCTTTGAATCTGCTAGGCGAGTGTTCTGTCATGCATCTCCATACCACACAGCCCTGCTTTTGGGTTTCTCAGTGGAAAATGAGTGTAATTTATTTTTACTAATTCTGCATCTGGCAAATTTGTGAAGATATCCTGTTATATTGAATTTCATATTTATTTTAATCACATTTTTATTTTATCTAATGTATATGAAGCCTTTTGCCATATCATTCTTTTGTTAGCCATTGCTGTAATGTTGCTCATTCAAGCCCAAATCATTCATCTGGTGGTTTCTAGAGTGTGTCTCAGGAAAGAATAGACAATGGCAGTCTTGGCTGAGTTTTCTGTCCTGCCCAGTTCCTGCAATCATTAGATCCCAAAGAAATCACGTAGAGGTTCACATCAGTTATAAAATGATTGGCCCATTAGCTCAAGCTTCTTATAAACATTTATAACTTATATTAGCCCATTATTCTTGTCTATATTAGTCACATGGCTCAGTACCTTATTCAGCGAGGCAGTCACAGCTTGGTTCTTCTGTGGCTGGGTCATGACTGCAGACTAGTACTTCCTTCTTTCCAGAATTCTCCGGTTCTCATTGACCCGCCTCTAATTCCTGTCTGGTTGTGCCGTCTATACCTTCTGTCTGGCTACTGGCCAATCAGCGCTTATTTAAAATATAATTGACAGAATACAGACCATTGTCCCACATCATGGCAGGAATGTGAAAACATTTAGAATAAAAAGGAAATTAAATGTAGCAATCATCAATGGTTCCTTAGCTCTCAAATAATACTTATTTTAACAAATCAGTTCACTATCTGAAGAGAAAAGCATTTTAGATTTACATACAAAGATCAAGTGGGAGCTTTTTTTTTACCAAAATTATTAGAGGCTATTGATATGGGTCTAAAACATATTAATTGCCAAAAAGATTGCATATTTGTAAAAAATGGGCTTCCCAAGAAAAGTATTAAAGCAGCAAAGATGGTCAGAAAATAGAGAAAGATGATATTATGTGAGCAAATGGTACTTCAAGTAAAGTATTCATCAAGATTAAGTGGACAAACTAAACAACATTAAAATGTTTTCCAGTACAAGTTAATGCACAAGTCTATTGCATAGGGTTGGGGTACTTGCCACTTTAGGAGACTTTTAGTGACCAATGTACCTCAAGTGTGTACTCAAAAATGGAAACGTGAAGTCTGGCAGAATGAATTAAGCGTTTGCCTTCAACTTTAATTATGAAGACATTGAGAAGATTCTCGCATCCAGATTGTTGCAGGAAGTGAGCAGGTTGGATATACGAGATCAAATAGTGGTCAATACTCAGATGTTTCTGCAAAATTGACAGAGTAAATGTAGATTAATCACCAGGACCAGATGGTGTCTACCCAGGGGCTTTGAGGAACTCTAGAGCGAAACAGACAGTTGGCCCTGCGCAGCCAGTCATTTCAAAGAAAAACTGGGAGAAAGAAGACAAGTTGCTTGCAAATTTAACTCCTTCAGGGAGAGTTCTGGGACAAACCATGTCTCAACAATAAAGAATAATTATCACACACTTCAAAACTGTGCACTCCACTTCCTCAAAACATTGACAAAGCCCACTCACCTTTGAAATTGTGAGAAGTGAAAGAATTTGCTTGTAACTTACATAAATAAAATGAAAGTTTTTGCTAAAGAAAATGTGCACATTTGTGCGTGTCTTGTGTCTCTCACTCAGGTGCTTCTGTGTGTCTATCTATAAGCAACAGGAAAAGATGTAAAGACTAAGAAGGGAACTAGGTTTATCTTGTTTGTTTTTAGGGTTTGCTTCACTGTTGCCAATATCAGAATGAGGTAATGGCTCTTCACACTTCATCTGTGTTGTTGGGAAAATGTGGAAAATGTAGAGGAGGCCTCTCGCCTCTTCAGATGACATGATGCTTGTCCAGGAAGCATCGTTCACTAGAAGATGAACTTGTAATTTTAACATTAAAATCCTTGCAGCATTATCTTCTCAAGCATTAGAAGTTTCCACAGCACTGAGACAGAGCAGGAGAACGCCATCTCTCATTCGTGTTAGCCCTTGCCAATCTAGCTAATTGGTGTCAGAAGGTGAAACTGTGGCTATGGCAACTACAGAAATAGAAAGTGTTTGAAAATTAAATGGATCGAGGCCCACACACTTTTATTGCCTTATTATATTCACGTACTCCCTTTTCTCCTGTTTATATTTTGTGTCTTGAATAGGGGAATTAAAATGTGATGCCTGACACAGAAATATGAGCTCAGAGTCACCCTGCTCCTAGGTGTGTGGTTTGTAGTTTTTGGTCTCTAGAAAGGACTTCAGTTATGACTCACATCTTACTATATGTCCTTTTTATTGAAGTTATCAAGTTTCTGTTTACTCTGCCCAATTTTATCTCGATTAATTTCTTCTTACTGTGCTGAGAAAAAGAAAAGAGAAATGTAAGATGAATTTCTGCATTTTCTCATGAGAGCCTTATCAGTGCACCTGTATTTGTACCAACAAGGACAGTTATCCCTCTATCACAATGGATAATATTTCTCTTCCACTCAGGTTTCCTTCCTACTTTCCTTCTGATGCCATCCTATCGGTGTAGGAGGTCCTTCTGTTTGTGTGTTGCTTTCATTGGTTAATGAATAAAGAAACTGCCTTGGCTCAGTTGATAGGGTGGAACTTAGGTAGGCAGAGAAAACAGAACTGAATGCGGGGAGAAAGAAAGCAGAGTCACAAAGAAGTGATAGATTCTCTGCCTGAGACGGATGCCAGTTAGAATCTTTCCTGGTAAGCCAATGCCACATGGTGATATACGGATTAATAAAAATGGGTTAAATCAAGATGTAAGAATTAGCCAATATGAAGTTAGAGCTAAAGGCCAAGCAGTGTTTTAATTAATACAGTTTCTGCGTGATTATTTTGGGTGTAAGCTAGCCAGGCGGCTGGGACAAACAAGCGGCCCTCTCCCTGCAACAATCCTATCTCTTACCTGTGTTCTTGGTTTCCACATTGATATCATTTTTTTGTTGAGTATTCACCTTTCTGCTCACTCAGTCCCACCCACATGTGGATACACTGTCTATTCCTGTGCAAAAGGAAGACAAACTGACACCTCATAACAATAAAACCTCCAGCTACTGCACCCCTGTTCTGCAAAACTCCCTAAAGGTGTTGTTGTTGTGATTGATGGGAATTACTGTTTTTCTTGTGATCACTTTGTTAGTGTTTGTTTGTTTCTTTTTTTTTAAGTAAATTTTATTAAATTATAAAAGTTTCCATTTCTGCCCCTCTTCCCAACACCCTCCCACTCCCCCCACTCCTTCTCCTCCTCCCTCTTCGTCCCTTAGGGCAGTCAGGGTTTCCTGCCCTGTAGTGTTTGTTTCTTAATAAAATAAATATTATTCTTATCAAAAGATCTAGATGTCTACATGTTTCTAAATTCATTTGTTAGTCAGCCATTCCTTATTCTATCTTTAACATGCATTGACCGATTTCTTTTTTTCTTTCTTTTCTTTTGTGAAAGTTTTTGGTTTGAGCATTCTGTCCTGGGTTTTCTTCTATTTCACTGGTGACTTCAGGTTGTCTTTGCTAAGAAACTTTATTCTCACCTCCAACTGAGAAGAATTTAACTTTCAATCTCAAGTGGATGCCTGCAGTTCCATGTTTACTGTAGCATTGGTTACAATAGTCAAAACCTAGAAACAACTATGTCAATCAAGAGAAGATGTCTTCCTGTCATGAGTGTCCAGACAGGTAGAGCACTATACACAGTATAAAGGAGATAATCTTGTGATTGTTACAACATTTTCACCAGGGTTCTCTAGAGGGATAGAACCGACAGAGTGAATATGTAATAAAGGGGGATTTATTGGATTGGATGATTTATTTAAGAGAGTCTGAGAAGTGGCAATCACTTAGTCCCTGGGGTTAAAAGACTCAGTGTTCCCAATCTGGACCTGAAGGCCTGGGGGATTCTTCTGTCCATGTTGGAAGACTGAAATGGGTGGGTGTAGAGTCTGCAATGTATCAGAGCAACACCTGCAATAGAAGAAATTGCCAGTGCAAGTGAAAGCCAAGAAAGCACAGCAAAAAAGAATTCCTTTTATCTGGGCTCACAAGTCTGCCTTAAACTTCCACATTTAGCATTAGTAATACTGCACCAGATACTTCAGATTCACCAAGAACTGGATCTTGAATTAATTCTCAGCACAATAAAATTCATAACTAAGAAATATAATAAATAGCTTTATACTATGTATGAAAAACACTTAAGAGGCAATTTATTCATAAACTGCAGCACAAGCAAGAATGAACGGGGCATCATTGCCTACTTGCTGCAGATGAGATGGGTTACATTCTCCCCACATTTTTCTTACCATCTCGGGTGTACTGGGAGAATTCAGCATGTCATGCATTAGGCACACAGTATTAGGGACTGGCAGGACTCCATCTGTGCTGCCATTTGGCTAAAGGGACAAATTTATGCAAGACATGGAATCATCATGAAACCTGACCTCCAGGTTTCTCTTAACCTGGCATTATAATGTTGGGGTATTGCAAGCATTATTTTTTAAAAGAAAATTATATCACCAAATCTAGGGGGAGGCTCATGCCTTGATGGTAGATGAATTAGAGTAAATTCAGGTTCTGACAGCAAAAATGGCAGGCATCTTAGAGGGTTTAAACAAAACCAGTTTTTTTTTTAATAACGCAATGATTCTGTCTTTTATCATCATTACACAGAGAAGAAACTTCTAAATATAGAAGCTAACAGACAAGAGTGGGTTCTTCTTTATAAAGGTGCTGAGGAGAGAATGTGATGCGGTGAGTATCATGCAAAGTGAACCTGGAAATCGTCTTATGCTGTGAGTCGTCAACAAACTACCTCTGTCAGCTGCCTTTGTACCACAATTATGAGAGATGATTGATTGGTCATGAATCTCAAATTCAAAGTGAGATTTTCTAGCTGGTTTCTTCATGCTGATTCGTCTATTTTGTACATAGGGAGGTAAAAAAAGAAAGATGGAATCTTCCAGATTTCCAACAGTACGTATTTAGGTAACTAATGTAGTTCTGTTGAAGGAATGTTTACTAAACAACTACATAATTCTGGGCTTGTGATAGGCTCTAAAATTACAAATTAATATTCTTAAGTGGTACAGCAAATAAGACTAGAAACGTTTATGGAACTATGGACAAATTGAGACAAAATATTGTAAAACTGACAAAAGTAGAGCATTAGATCATGGAGTATTTGGTCTTCTTAGAGGAACTAATGGCTGAATTTAGTCTTAAATTGGAAGTGAAACATTTTATGAAAGCAATGAGGAAATAGCAGCATGTAGAAGGAAGGAGACTACAAAGACTTGAACAAGGAACTCATTTATGAAGTCCTAAGCAATTGGATGTTGTTAGAAAAAGAGAATAAAGTCAGGGACCAATGTCAGCTGAAGCTGAGAGTTAAGCAGTAATCAGTATGCTGAGGGGCAGCAGAAGTTATGTTATAGACTTGGGACTTGATTCTGAAGGTCATGCTTGCATTCAAATTCTAACAGCTGGGAAATAGTATGAAAATCAATCTAACACTTTGGGGTGTGATTGGTGAAAAAAGTATCAATGTGATGTTTTTCAGTCTAATACACTAAACCCCTCTTATATAAATCTATATTTTCTATCTTTTCATCCTCCTCTTTGATTTTTTTCTATATTTCTTTGTATTTCCTTAGCTTTGTTTATGTCCACCCTTAGCATTCATAACATACTCTTATGTATGCCCCTTAGCCTTTAATAGAATTTTAAATTAACTCGAGATTCATGGATTGTACATATTAGTAGTAAATTGATTGGATTCCCTTTCCTTCTACTCAATCCAACCAATCCAACATGCAAATGTCTGCTAAACACAGAACCAGACGCTCTATAGGCTTTGCAGTCAGCATTTCCTTGAATAAAAATTTGAGGCAGATAGAGTGTAACCCAGAATGTCAAAGCTGGGCTTGTCAGCGGACTTCAGGAGTAGATTAAAGAATGTGTGTTTTACTCTAAAAAGCAGAATTTCTAAAATTCATGGGTGAAGTAAAAGGCCATGGTAAAGTAATCTGGGTCAGTGATAGTGTTGTTCAGAATAAGTGCCATCCAAGGACAGATGTAGACAGATGTGGACAGATGCAGACAGATGTGAAGCATTGAGTTGACACAAACTCCAAACAAGATTAATACATGGATTCTAGATTGAAGAAGGTGTCAAATGTCCAAGAAGACTCACACACAGAAGGAACAGAAGACTAAAGTGCAGTGTTGCATGTCTTCTCTATGTCAGACTTCAAGCCAGGTCCACTGGCAGTGGCAACTATGATGCTAATTCAAAAGTGCACAGGTTGTAGTGCTGACCTCTGACCCCTCTTCATGGAGAAAGGAGACTCAGTGTCATCCATTCTGTCCTCTCAGCAGAACTACTTAGTCCCCCCACCTTGTTTTTTGGCTAAAAGGAGACACATTAATTAGAAACACAATGAAGTTGTTAGCAAAGGGGGAAGCGTAAACATTTGCAAAGCTTCAAAAAGAAAAATTGATTGCCTTCGGATAAGTTTGTTTATTCAGGTATTTAAATGATGTTCATCATTGCAGCATCTGGGGTGTTTAACATCTTAGAAAATCATTGTTCCCGAAAAAAGTCAATTTCCACAACAGAAAGCAAAATAATTGAACTAAAGTGTTGCCTGCAGTATTAAATGACCCTCAAACAAAACAAACCTTCCGTGCTCAAAATAGAAAATATAAGAAGGAAGTTAACAGAATCAAAAATAAGGCAGACATGGGCAAAGATGGCTTTTTTAGTGATCTTAAAGGATCATCAATAAACCATCTTGACAGAGTATGGCCAAGTATTTATTATTCTTGACTACTTGGCTGTATTTAGAGATGAGCAAAGCTGAATTTCTTTGAATTTTCTTACTATCTCTTTGTCTACAAGGAAATTCACATTTGGATTACCGAGTTACTTTTGTTTGTGAGACTCTCTCTTTCTAGATGTCAGATTCATCTGTCAAGAAATAAATATTTGAAATACTTGTTGAGGATTTAATTTTATTGCTTTAATATTTCTTAAATGATCTTATAGTCAGGTGAGCACGTAGGTACACAGCTGTTTTCTTTAATCTGTTTTCTCCACTCTCCCCCGTGTTTGAACATTCTATAGTGCTTACTGGTAAACTTGCCTTGAGTTGATTTTTTTTCACCATTATTATGAAAACAAGCTTGTGATTCATTTTTTTCATGAAAAATTCTATAGCTTTAATCTAATTACTACCAATTTTCTATTATATTTACTAATATGGTATATATTTTTAAAATTCTGTTGTTAAAAACATCCTAAATAAAAATCTTTTCTTTCCAAACCAAAAAATTCATCTAGACCTCCAGGACAGGAAATCATACCTTTTGCACTTATTATCATAAAAGAAAACAAATGTGAAATTCTAGATTCTCAAATCCTAGATAAATGATGGATTTATGTAATGCGTACAGATAAATTATTCGGGGCTTTAAATAAATAGATGTGCAGCTAATAAGTTTCTGAATAAAATTTGGCTTCACAAAATCTGTTAAGTGTCCTAGAAAGATCTCCTTTCCTATGTTTATCAGGTACCTCTTAAGTGCACTGAGATAGCACAAGGGGAGGGAGTTAGTGGGAAGAGTATTAAATTAACTGCCTGGAGCAGATACTAAGATCCTGGTAACAACACTCATTCCAAAGTTCTGGGAAGATCAAAACGAGTCAAAATGCGTGCATTATTACTGCAACTTTCAAGAGGAAAGAACAAGACTATGACTTGTTTTTAGAAAATAGCAATGCAGACTAGAACAGAAAGAAAAAATTGTGAAAATGGCTTCTAGCATCTGTAGTCTTTTCATTTTCACTTTTCTCTAATTAAAAATGTGACCATATAGAAAGTACTTCCCCCAAAACTCTTACTTACTATTTATATCTGAAAAATATCCAAAACCACATGAGATACATTATACTAACATTCTCTCAGCCTAGAGATTTTGTTTTTATCTGACATATTTATGTCATTATGGGCTTCTGAATCAAACCGATCTTTTCTTTTTATAGGGTGCAATAGTAAGTCATATTTCTGCATGTGGTAAAAACATTTCTCACTCGTATTTCACAAACTCTGATTGTAACTAGATAATTGTTACTATTTTTTCCTAAATCTTGATTTATAGATTCAAAAGTTTAAAGTAATTATACTCTATTCTCAAAAAAAACCCCAATTGATTATATAATTTATGTACTGTTAATGGGTTTCTTTTTTCTTTCTTTCACTTTTTTTAGGTTTTTCTTTAAGGTTTCTTTTAGGGTTTGCTTGTTTGTTTTTTGTTTTGTTTTGTTTTGTTTGAGTCAGGTTTTCTCCATGTAGCCCTGGTTGTTCTGGAACTCACTCTATAGACCAGGATGGCCTTGGCTTCACAGAGATCTGCATGCTTCTAATAGGTTTTAATTAGATCTCATTCATTCCAGATGAATAGTGTAGAAAATACACAGTAGATAAGTGAGGGATACCACTAACAAGCCTGAAATATATCAACTTATCATTTATAAAGGCAAATTTTACAGAATAAACCTTCTGAGCAATAAAGTTAAAACGTCTATTTTCTTTTCAATTCTTTAAAATATGAATTCTACCACAACTGAGACAGAATTTTCTCAGTTATATTGTTGAGAAATACATGCATTGACATTCTTGGCACATACACAACAAAACAAAGACATGGTATCATAGGGCACATCAGGCATTGTGCATGTTCTCAGTGATAACATTTTACTGGGTTATCTTAGCAATTGCATCTAGGTGGGAAAGTCATTACATGCTTTAACAACCAGACTTTCACTTGATAGCTGCATACATATAAAGCAAGTAGAAAGATTTGGATATCATACCTAACACTACGTAAACCCAACGTTGTGTCACATACCTGTAATCCCAGCACTTGAAAAGGTAGATGCAGAAGAATTAAACATTCAAAGGATATATAGTTAGTTTGTTGCCAGCCTGAGACAGATGAGATTAGCTCTCAAGTAATAACAACTAAAAAAAAAGTTTAATAGAAAATACTAAATATTCTCTTATAAATTCATGCAAATCCTTGTCCATAGAAGCTACTTTTCTTTTTTTAATTTTTAATGTTTGTATTGAAATGTAATTACATCACTTCTCCCCACTCTCTCTCATCCTCAGCTCCTTCCAGTTATCTTCCCTTGAACCCTTCCATGCCTGCCTCAAGCTGATAGATGCTTTATGATGATAACTGTTAAACACATATGTGTGTATTTATATGCATTCACATAAATATAAGTAGAACCTCTTATGTCCGTTTTTTGTTCTTTGTGTGCAAATGATTTCAAGGCTGACTAATCTGGACTGAACAACCAATCATGTGACATCCTTCTCAGAGAGGTTCTCCTCCCAGAAATTAGCAGTTGTCTGTGCTTCATTGTCTAATGCTGAGACTCTGAGAAATTTCCCTTTTCACATTAATGAGGCCATTGATATTTGCATGGTTCTGGTCATTTTCATTTAGCCATCTCTATGAAAAATGCCAAAATCCATTTTTGCTTTGTTTTCTGACAATAAAAAAATTCTGCCCAAAGGCAGAACACTAATAAACACTAATAAAAGCAGAAACCTGACCTGCTAGACACTGACTAATATCAACTGTAATAATCTGTTGATAGTGGAGTGCTCAATAATTTGTATTTCTGCTCTACAACATTTTTAACATGAACAAACTGTAGATGGATCTGATCACATGGTCTTCATCTTAACCTGTGAGAATTAAATTATTTCCATCTGAGAGTATGAGGGCCTGACTTTTCAAACTCCATTTTAAAGAGGGAGCTTCATCTTAAGCCATATAATGAAGCTGGCATGGGGGGCATCTCAGTTCCAGAAATGTGGAATTTGAATACCCTGAAAAGAGCCAATTAAGGAGCTAGGGAGCAGGGCCATAAACTTTAACTAGGTTCAGATGTTCCTAGCATGTATCCTGTCCTTGGAGATACCTTCTCAGTTACTAATAATTCTTTGTAGGGGGTTTCACTCCCTAAAACTGACCAATGGTTTCATAAACTACCTTACACTGTGCCCTCCTTACCCAAACCCAAGACAACAGGACATGAACTCCCCTGATTTCAGTGTTTCTGCTTTAAAAGCTCTCCCTCCCCAGGCTTGCTGTGCTCCCTCACTGCACTGGTGGACTGAAAAGGTGTGATCCAAATTTGAGTTGTATGTTAAGGACCCTCAAGTAATTTGCATCAGAATTCGGGCTCCATAAATTCATTTGGGAATGAGTAACTTCAGCATAAGAAGAGGAAGTTTCCTTAAGGTTCAGGAACATTCTATTCTAGTGGGAGGCTCTTAAAGACTAAAGAATTAAACACTTCTGGAAATCCCTTGATGTTACAAAATTCTTAAGCTCTTCTATTCTCAGGGACATATATATAAAGAATAAGATTGGCTGAGGAGAGAACACTCAGACTGACCTGTCCAGCAAACTAGCTGCAAGGTGTGCAATTTAGCCAGGATAGCATTTTTCTTGAGTTATTCCCTTGCTCACACCTTTCCAGAGATGCAGCTGACTTCAAGTCACCCATCTTGCAAGGCGCTCAGGAGAACTCATTGTGTAGCCAACAACGACTTTAGTGAAGCAGATTCTTTGTTCTGTCCTCGGGGCCTGAAAAGACACATTTTCCCATCTTCTCAGGGAGATCCACAGGGCATACTCAGTGTCAACTCCTTGGTGCAGGACAAATTGACTGGAAAGCATTCTTCAGAGCTTCTTGTTTGAATTGGAACCATCTAAAGAGCCATCCCAATAAATTGTGTTACACAGTCTGCTCAAAGCACTGGATGCATGTGGATTGAGGAGACGTCCCTTTCGAGCTGTGAAGTATTTTCCTTGTTCAGCTGGGCATGAGTTTGCCCTCTTCCCCATAACTGTGTGGATCTGGGTCTGTCTTGTCTGGGTCAGGAAAATAAATTAGCTTGGTATCATCAATTGTCACAGAGATGTGTCATGTTTTGTTATGAAGGTCAGATGCTATGGTGCATGCCCATAATTCTATCTGTCCTGTAAAGAACATGTTGATGGGATTTGTGACCTTCCTTGCTTGTATTTAAAACAATGCTTCACTGACTTATTTCAGAAATTTTACCTGACCACAGTCTGTGTTCAAAATATTGACCTTTAATGTTTCTCTCCAATAAACATTCTTTCAATAGAAGGACTGCTAGTCAAATCCATCATTTCATAGTCTGTCACCTTAGTTGTGCAGTCTCTTTGTTCATTAGATTATTCATCTAACCTCAACTGATATGTATTATTTGCCTAAGAAATCACATTTTGTGATGTTTGTTTCATATCATTTTATCTTTAAATAGTATAAAAGTATCTTCCTAGCAGAAAATAAGGATTCTAGATGCAATGGAAACATTTCTTAATGAATGATCCTAGTAGCCCCCGAATACACATGCTCTGTACTGACTTTTTTTTTTCAGAAGTGTTCTCAGTAGTAACTGTGTTAGTGGTCACATGCTATTCTGCATTTCTGCCTATGTCATTGTTGAGTTGCCTTCCAAAGACTCAGCAGTGAGGAATTTTTGTAGAAGCAAAATATTCTAGAGCATGCAGTCTGAAGAATGCCAATTCTTCTAACAGACTCATCAGTTGCTTTTTTTTTCTGAGTTTTGAAAGTATAACCAGGATACAGTCCTTGGAATTTGATGATTTTTTTAGGAAAAATTGGAGTTCATGACACATTTTGAAATAGACATAAACAAGTTAATACATAAATTTATAAAAAATTGAAAATTGTAATACATTAATTTAGATGCTTATAGTTTTGATTATCTTTTTAAATGCAAAGTAATTAGGACATACAATTAAAAGAAAATAACGTAATTAAAATTTTATAAGCCAACATAGATGATACTCAAAAATTAGTTCCAATGGTAAAAGTTGCATAATACCAGTTGTAAAACCATGTTAAAACCACATGCTATTAGATATATCAGCTCATTTGTGGTAAAAGTACACAATAAAGTAAATAGTAAAGCAAAATAGAAAAATCAAGGAAATAATGAGTAAAAATTTAAGGTAGCAGGGTTCTTTAGGGAAGAAGAGACCAGTGCATGAGTAGCTCCTGAGAGACAAACAGTGGGGTATTTCATTTCCTTAGATGGAAAATGGTGCATCCATTTTACTTTGGTATTTTCTCATGTAGCACGCCTTTAATCCCAGCATTTGGGAGCCAGAGGCAGGCAGATCTCTGTGCTGTGAGTTTGAGGCCAGCCTGGTCTACAAGGGAGTTCCAGGCTCCAAGGCTACACTGTCTTGAACAATCAAAACAAACAAGGAAACAACAAAGGATAGCACCACAGTAATGCACACCAGTCAGGGTGAAGTGGTAGCTCTTTAGACATCTTATTATTTTTATTTTGAGACATATTTAAAAGGAAAGCTTCTGGAAGTTACATAATGGTATCTGTGTGATTTAGTCATTTATTCTTAAATTTTAATGAATACACTTAAATTGTGACATTATATTATGCACCAGTGGTCAGGAAGACTGCTTCTGTTGCCCAAGGCTATTTAACCTACAGCACTGTAAACAGTTGTGATGTCCACACGTAATTATTTTTATATATCACAACATTTCAATTAATACTGTTTCCATGGAGACTATAGATTTTTACTTTGCTTTTCAATATTTGTGAGGTATAGAATAATTTTATATAATATTATATGATCTATAAAGGGCTCATAAGGAAGTAATAGAGAGGTACCTTTACTTACATATTACCGAAATATTAAAATGTTAATAGGATCTGGGTTGGGGAGATTGCTCAGTAGTGACATCATTTACCCAAGGTTAGTATATGAGTTCAAATCTCCCAAACCCATGTAAATTGAGCACTGGAATGCATGGATGTTATCCAGTATCCTTAATGATTGGTGTATGTAAAATTGGTGCATGGATAGGAGAATCCACGAAAGCATGTGACCAGGATAACCTGGCATATAGGGCAGTGAACAAGAAATTCTAACATGGCATATGGGAGGATCTTTACCTCTCAAGGTTGTCTTCTGATCTCTAAACACATCATGGCATATAACTGCATTCAAACACAAACACACATGCATCACATAAATCTCTCTCACACACATATACTATACATGCAAACACACAAATGAATGCATAATGAAAACATTTAAATATTAGTAGTCTTTCTCAGGATATTTAAATTAGCCATGTAAATATACCCAGCCAGTTTTGTTTTCTAGTGGTCCTTAACTTTTATTGTTTCTTGTTCTCATCAATAATCCTATCATTTTCCCTTCCTGTAACTTTGTGTGAAGGAGCTAAGCCAGTAGGTTCCCGTTAGCTTCCCACACCACCTATCATGTTCACAGCAACTGCTGGAATTCAAGAAGAGGATAATTGAAGGATTTCCAAACTCCACGAATTATATTCACAAAACCGTTTTAGCAATAAACAGTGCAGCAGAAGAAATAAATAGGCAGCTGCAAGGGCCACAGAAAACCAGTGACAGCTCTGTGTAAAACCCCTGCAATATAACGGATGCAAAGAGAGAGATTCATCAAGAGCCTCTGTAAGCCCCTCAAGGTGCACAAGTGGCCAGACCCCTCCTCCCCTCCTCAGAGGACCACTGTGTGGTTCCACCCACAAAACAATCTAACTGCCCTAAAGGCTGAGCCTGGCCCCACCCTACAGAGTAAAAAGCCCAAGCTCCGACCTTAAAATCCCACCTATAACTTCCCTAAAAGCTTCACCCTGGAAAGCCCCATCCCATAAATAATCTTGTATCAACCCTGTCTTCTGCTCAGTTCTCTGTTACCTGAAGCTGGAGCAGAGGCAGCCAACCTCCTGGGCTTTTTCCTCCCAATAAATAAAAGTTTCGTTGTGCCATGTGACTTTGTGATATTCCTTGACTCTCAACTGTCAGGATACCTTTTCTCTCAAAACTGTAACACTTACATCTTCTGTTTTATGGTGGTGGTCAAATCCGGCTGGTCAGCTGAGTACGCTAAAGCACACTCAAGTTTCTACACTCTTAGCAATGAATATAGACAGACTGATATGCAATAACTTGTGCACAGGGGAAATCTTGAACTTTACACAGCCTATTCTATTTTCATAGGTAATAAAGAGGCTGTAGTAATTGATAAACACCATCTTTCAGGGTCAAACCAGAGGTTAAACCTGCTATTCTAGGTAGAGCACATTTTTTTTTGTTAAGAAAAATTGCAGTGAAGTAATAGAATATGGACATTACAGTCCATATTAGATTTTTCAGACTAGGTTTAAGTTCTAGACACAGTTTACTTTTCAATACATTTGCTACTCTTAAATATATATGATCTGTTCATTCTTGTATAATGTTACTTATATGTATATTTTCAGGACTGACCGTTTATTTTTTGACCATCAATTGGTGTCCCATTCCCTGGGCCAGACTATTTCTTTCTGCTCTCAACTTTCCTGAGTTGCCTGGAGTTCTTTTGTAAGGTTGGTGCATCAGGGCTTTTTCAAGTTCACTTTGGCATGTCTCTTGGTTTAATATTTAAATTTCTAAATAATAACATGTATCTTTAGTTTTGAAAAGTCAATGCTGCAATGTTTGTCTTTTATCTACTAAATGGATTATTTTTTATCTGTTAGTACTACTTGTTTCTTTTAATACATTGTTCTGTTCTTTTTTCTTGCTGCTTGCGTATTCTGATCCTCTTTCTCTTTTTTCACTAGCTTGCTTTAGAGTGGTAGTGTTTCATCTCTTCTTGTTTGAAGAGCCTGTCCTGTGTTTATTAGTATTATTTTTATTTTTAATTGTAGCCTAATAGAAATAGTACAGACAAGCACCTTTCATATTAAGTCAGATTGCTACACTCTCCACATTAAATAATGGCACATCTTCCCAAGGGGATGTGTATATCCCTGAAGGAGGAACTTTCTTCTCCATGGTTGCATAATCCAACTCTTTTCATGGTGAATTTTCAATAAATATTTTATGGGATCTCATGTGTGTAAACTTGAATGTGAAATGGTACGGTTTTGTCCTGACTGTTTTTTTTTTTCTTATAGAGCCCACTTCTGAAAACAGTTCACTGTAGCCATATCTCCTAAGTGTCTCAGCGTATGTAAACCTCATCATACTGCCCATGTCACATTTCACACAAGAATGAGCTTGATTTTCTTCTCCATCACATCTGTTATTGTTCTTCAGATAATGTAATAACTTCCGATAAAATAGAAGTTCTCTTCCCAGATATCACAATTTCAGTTTTCTGCCTGTAACAGAAAATGATGAAAAGCGACAGTAGTCAATCCTTTATGTCAAGAAGATACCTTTACGTTCGAGGTAATAGCTATCTTTTGTTCATTTTCTTGATTTACTTTTTTTTTTGCAACCTACCGAATTATGATCCTTATAGTAATGTGATTGCTAGTGTTTTAACAAAAAACATATTCAACATGAGCTATTTGAGGGAAAATGAACGTGAAAAGCTACAGAAGGAACCCATGATTTCAATAATGAAAACATAAATGGGAAATAGCAGAAAGCCTGTTCTCATTCCCTGACAAACACACAGTGCTAATAACTTCAACAGAATAGTTCATAACTGAAATTGCTACCGATAGGAGATGGTTTTCAAATCAACTCTTTAAAATGACAATTGTACCAAAGGCATAACCGGAATTGTTTTCAATTGTCAAAGATCAGTTAGCTTGCCTTGCTTCTTTTTATTTAACTAAAAGGCGATAATTTTTATAAAGCGAACTAGAAGTGAATTGTTACCTTAAAATTAAAGATTCAATCACTTTTATTAATATAGAAAGAATTTATTACTCATGTTCATCTATTTATTATTGCTGTCCATCTGGATATCTGACTTATTTTATTTGGCTTCTGGGGGTGCCATAGGTTTTAGTTGCTAGAAAAAAATGGGAAATTTGGCAAGCTCTGTTCTTAATAGGGGCTTTTAAAGTTAAACATATTTTTAAATATTTTTAGTGTTTTAAATTTTCATTGTTGTTAAATTTCACATTTCATTGATGTCATTGACACTAGTTTTCTGTTCAGTATTTAATTTCATTCTAATTTCTCACATGCAGATGTTCTCTCAACTGTGTTACTGAAGAATGATACTAACAACATGAGCATTTGAAATATAAACTTGTTCAAAAGATTATTTTATTATTTGTTTTACTATTCCTTTTTGGAGGATATAGATACTTTATTATTGTATAATTGGAAATCCAATAAATCACATGTGAATCTTTCTACTTGCAGCTATTGACTGGACCTTTCTATCAGTTTTGGCCAATATTGGCTGAAAATAAGGTAGACAACAAAGAAAGTATGTATGGCAATAAATGTATATAGCAAAGTCAATGCAGTGTAAATTGTGCATTTGCTTTTAATACATTCAAAGTGTGTGTGTGTGTGTGTGTGTGTGTGTGTGTGTGTGTATGTGTGTGTGTCTGGGTCTCTGTGTGGTATATGCATACGTGAGAAAAGTAGATGTCATACTCTATCACTCTCTATATTATTATTACTGATAATATTATCTTTGAGACAGAGCCCTTCAATGAGTGTGGGGCTCAATATTTGGCTCTATTGAAAGGACAATAAGGCCCTGAATATGGCTTTTTTCTCAACTCCTAGTATTGGGACTACAGGCTACCACACACAGTCTTACATGGATGCTGATAATCTAAACTCAGTTTCCTCCTACTTGTGCTGGAACCACTTTATTTCCTGACCCTTGCCCTATTTAAAATTTTGCTGAGAAGATAAAAAACTAAATATATGACAATTTTAAAAACCACCATATTTAAAAAACAAATATCAAACTCATGTTATTTGATTATCCAACAGTGAATTGATACAGACAATATAGCTGTCATTTGAAGGAAATGAACTCTTAAAAAAAATAAAGTCCTTTAAAAGATTATTATGCCCTAAAACTATCAGTTTGTGAATAATGCGGGAAAATTTACTTTAGATAAAAGATAATGTCAGCTTTTGCTTATCAACCTGTGACAAAACAGCTTAGTTTGAAAAGTATAACTTATCAATCCTTGACATATAAAGTTCTCATCTTCCATTTTGTACATCAACACTAACACTACCTAAAAGTTATTTATTTTAATATGAAATCTTGGCGAAAGGCATATGCTATCACCTTCATGTTTTCTTTGTGGGTTAGAAGATTTAAATTTCACTGTGCAACTGAAACTTGTATACTTTCTCCATTACACCATTAGATTCTATTGGATAGTCTTAGACCCAGATTATAAAGTAGAAGCTTATTTCTAGAAAATGTATGAGGACATGCCTTTGAGACCAACTGGAATGAAAGAAAATAAAGTTGACTGACTCCCTTATGGTTGGAAAGCAGAGAGGATAAGAGGTGGTCTTATGCATGGCAAGGCCTATAGATGCCTCATTGGATCATCTCTTTTAAAGCTTCCACAATCTCTACTTATCATTACCCTTGGATACTTAGACCTTAGGGACATAGCATAAATTCCAGAATACAGAATTCATGCTTCCATGCTTCAATTTAACCCTACTATCTATCTATCTATCTATCTATCTATCTATCTATCTATCTATCTATCTATCTATCTATCTATCTATCTATATTAAACGATAGTATTTCTCTGTGTAGCCCTCTCTGTCCTGGGATTCACTTTGCAGATCATGCTTGTCTAGATGTCACAGAAATTGGACTGCTTTTGCTTCCTGCGTACTGAAACCGAAGGCATGAGTTGAGGAATATGCCAATTACTTTTACCTAAGGGAGATTGTGTTGTTTTGTGATTCCTGTTAGGTATACCAAGCTAGTTCTTAAGAAAGGAGAATGATGCACATTCATAGGTTTCAAGATTTGCAGGGAAATTATTCTATGTGACCTCACCCATGTGTTAGATTTTCATTCTTTCTCCAATACCACCTTAATCTCTCATGCTCATGTAAAGTAGTAAAAATGACCATTTTACTAAAAGTGCTGTACAGATTAAACTCAATCTCCATCAAGATTCCAACAGACTTTGAAAGAACAATATTCAACTTCATATTGAAAATCAAAAGAACCCAGGATAGCTTAAACAATTCTGTACAATAAAAGATCTTCCAGAAGTAGCACCACCCCAGATCTCAAACAGTACTACAGAGCTATACCAACAAAAATCTCATTATATTGACATAAAAACAGACAGGTGAATCAATGGAATTGAAGACCCAGACATGAATCTACACACCTATGGACATCTGATTTTTTATATTGAACCTAGAAACATACACTAAAAGAGAGAAAACATCTAAAACAAATAGTGCTTGTATA
The DNA here is from genome assembly GCF_982192425.1 of Myodes glareolus. Taxonomy (NCBI): domain Eukaryota; kingdom Metazoa; phylum Chordata; class Mammalia; order Rodentia; family Cricetidae; genus Myodes; species Myodes glareolus. Next base: position 67,511,249 of record NC_142038.1, read on the forward strand.
ACTGGATGTTGACATGTAAACAAAACCAAATAGATCCATGTCCATCACCCTGCACAAAACTCAAGTCCAAGTGAATCAAAGGCCTCTACATAAAATGAAGCACACTGAACCTGATAGAAGAGAAAAGGGGGAATACCACTGAGTGGATTGTCATAGGAGACAAATTCCTGAACAGAACACTAATAATCCAGGATTGTACAGTGTTTCTACTTTTACATTGCAGCTAATATCCACTTATGAGTGAGAACATACCATGTTTGTCTTACTTGATTTTTGCTACCATATTCATGATAAATTTTGCTAGTTCCTTCCATTTGCCTGCAAATTTCATGATGTCATTGTTTTTAACAGCCAACTAATACTTTGTTGTATAAATGCACATTTTTTAAATCCATTCTTCCATTGAGGGACATCTAAGTTGTTGCCAGTTTCTGCCTATTACAATTAAAGCTGCTATGAGTATAGTTGAGCAATTATCCTTATGGTAAGATGAAACATCCATTAATTGTGGATGTACTATTTATGAATGGGATATCATGAAACTGAAAATGTTCTATAAAGCAAAGGAAGTATCAGTAGGACAAAATGGCAGCCTACAGAAGCTGTAACAATTTTTATCAACCCAACATCTTACTGAGGACTAATTTACAAAATACATGAAGAAATCAAGAAACTAGAACTCCATAGAGCAAATAATCCAATTTAAAAATGGAGTGTATATCTAAACAGAGGATTATCTAATGGCAGGAATATATTTAAAGAAACATCTTTAGTCATCATGAAAACACAAATCAGATGATCTGAGATTCTATTTTACACCTGTCAGAATGGATAAAATCAAAATCACATATGATAGCTCATGAAGACAAGGCTGTGGAGCAAGGGGAACAGTTCTCCACTGCTGGTGGGAGGACAGACATATATAGTCACTTCAGAAATGAATATGGCTGTTTCTGAGAAAATTTAGGAATCTATCTACTTTAATACCTGGTTATATCATTCCTAAGCATGTACCTAAAAGATACTCCATCTTAACATGAGGACAGTTTCTCAACTATATTCATAGCAGCTTCATTTATAATAGGCAGAAACTGGAAACAACCTCAATGTCCCTCAACAGAAGAACGGATAAAGAAAATGTGCATTTATACAATGACATATTAGTTGGTTGTTAAAAACATTGACATGAAATTTGCAGGCAAATGGAGAAACTAGCAAAAATGATTATGAATGTGGTAACCAAGACCAAGAAAGACAAACATGGCATGTTCTCACTCATAAGTGGATATTAGCAGTAATGTAAAGTAGAAACAATACAATCCATAGACCTAGAGAAGTCATGTAACAAAGAGGGCTCAAGTGGAGTAGGTTGTAAGAATCTCACTGTGAAGGAGAACCAGAAAAGACATGGAGGGTGGAGGTGTGCTGGGGGAATCAGGTTGGTGGAGGACGGAGGGAGAAAGTAATGGAGAAGACAACTGGAATTGGGGGGCATCTCTGGGATATGGAGGCACAAAAAATTGAGACTATTTCTACCTTGTCTGAAGGTCAGAGAGTTTGGGTTGCTCAAGGTTGTTGACAACAACCAGGCTATACTTTCTGACCCAGATTGTGGTTACTTAGTTCTTTTGACATTAAGATGGCCCATACAGGTATATTCACTCCACCCAGACAAATGGTCAGATATGCAAGCATACTTCTCTTCCTTTTTTTTTGAAATAGGAGGTTTGACCATGGCAATGACTGCCTTCAGGATACTTGTTCTGGGGTGGGTTCACTGCCTAAATATCAGAATGCTAATAAATGTGCTAATGGCTAGATGACTTAAAGTATTGAAGCAATTAACTTTTCAAGTTGTCCTTTATCATGTTAGAGAAGTCTTTTGTTACCTTCTGCCTTCTCCCCCCCTTTTGTATTAAGGTATGGAAAATTAAATGGAGGGGGGTGGAGGGGTGTTCACAGATACTATTCTCTGCTTTCTGTTTTACTATTTTTCACTTGCATCTTCATTCTCTTTACTATTTTTCTGACGCCCTTGCACCTACCCTGCTAAATGGTATTTTTGTCAAGGCTGGTCTCCGACATGGGACAAGCTAGAAAACTAATGTAATGGAAACTTCTAGGAATCTATGAAAGTGACCCTAACAAACACTCCTAGTAATGAGAGATTCAGAGCCTAAACCAGCCATTTTCTATAACCAGCAAGAATTCCAGTGGAGGAGTTGGGCTATCAACCCAGCAACAAAACCTTCAACCCACAATTTGTCCTGTCTGCAAGACGTGCTAGAGTAAAGGTGGGGCAGAACCTAGAGTGGTCAATTAAAGGCTTGTCCAACTTTAGGCCCATGTCACAGTATCTCATGCCTGAAAATGCCTGAATAGACAGGAACCAGAGACTAGACAGCCCAGAGACCTAGTATAGAAGTAAACACTGTTAAATATTTTTTTTCCTTAGCCAACAAACCTCTCTGCCAAAGCAAATAATCTCAAAGATACCAAATTAGAAGACGCCCAGGTTTAATAGATGGCAACACTTCTGGGTGGCACCCTGGAAACCGCAAAGAGAGGAACAGAGAACCCAAAGACCACAAAAAACGGGGAGACCACGTGTTCATTCTCTGGGGGGGGTGGTTTAAATAGCCCTGGATGAGTGGTCTTGACCTTCCCTGGTGAGGGGTCACCATTTGGCGGGCTTTCTTGGAGGTGGAGTTTGGACTGAGGCAACTCCCAGAGGAGGGAACTTATGACAGGAGCTGGGGTAAAGACCCCAGCCAAACATTTCAGGCTGTTTTGGATAAGGATGCTAGGGGCTGAGGTGATGATTTTAACTAATCAGTTTTTAGACTTCTTGTATATATGAATGCCAGGTGCCTGGGGTGAAGCCCACAGCCAAACAAACACAACTGGCAAAAAAAAAAGTCAATAAAATTATTCCTTATGATATTTTGCTATACTCATAAACTGGAGCCTAGCCCAGTCATCATAAGAAAATCTCATCAGGAACTGATGGAAGAAGATTCAGAGACCAACAGCCAAATATTTGGCAGAGCTTGGGGGGTACTGTAGAAAAGGGGGTGGAAGAATTGTAGGAGCCAGAGGTGCCAAAGACAACACATGAACGATACCCACATAATCAACTAAACAGGACTCATGGGGACTTACAGAGACTGACCCAACAACGAAGGTGTCCATATGGGTCTGAGCTAGGTTCTTTGCGTATATATTATGGTTGTGTAGTTTGGTGTTCTTGTGGGATCCCTAACAGTGGGAGTGGGACTGTTACCTTGACTCTTATGCCTTCCTTAGGACTTTCCCCAATTACTTGTTTGCCTCAATCAGCCTTGATATGAGTATATATGCCTAGTCTTATTGCAACTTCCCTTGCAGTATTAGGGTGATATTCCTGGGAGGCCTATTCTTTTCTTAAGAGACAAGGAGGAGAGGACATGGGGGACAGGAGAGGGGACTGAAGGAGAGAAGGGAGAGGGAACTGTGATTGGGATGTAATATGTGTAGAAGAATAAATGAATAAGCAAACAAACAACAAAAAAATGAAAGAACTTCCCCTTTGCTAGAGTTAAACTCATCCATTTCTCTACGAGGGTAGGCAAAAATGTAAACAGTGTTCAGTATGAGACAAATGAAGTAATTTCTCTCTGTTTCTGTGTTAGGCCCTCTGCTTGATAAATGCCATGTGCAAATTTAGATAAAAATTATTAGCATGGCCTGCAATTCTTTCCTTAATTATCTGGGTACTTGTCTTAATTCCCTTATGCCCTCAGAACATGTGTGGATGTTAGACAAATAAAGCATGGACATTACCCCAGGTAGCCAGAACCAGTATGTTTGAACTGATTTTGAGGGGGGAATTGCCTAAACAATTAATCCCTTGTTGTATTATAGAAGGATTTTAAACAATAATTTTATTGTCTTTGTTTATTCATTTCAAACTTCAATTTTACAGTTATTTTACTGCTTGCCTATGGAAAAAAAAGCAAAGAGGTTGTTGTTACAGTTAATCCCCGGTAGATATCTGTTTATTGTGAGCAGTGATGTTTCAGGTTCTAAATTAAAGCATAGCTAATATCAAGTAATGTTAAAATGAACAGAATTAAATTTTCTATAATATCTTAATGAATGGAGGCACCATGTTTCTCTTCAATTAAGATACAATGTTTGAGGCAATCTTAAAATTCACAATTCTCTTTTCATCAGACACAGTGACTATAGTCATGTAACACAGGGTCAAGGTCATAAGAAAAATTTTTTTTTGCTTTTTTTCTTTAAATAGGACAAGTTAAGAAAAATATAAGTCTTGCAAACATAATAATAACACATGCCAGATACGCATTAAAATAACTTTTGAATAAGTTCTTTCAATGGGTTTGCCTTTCATATGACAATGAGGTGTCTTTATTTTGTACATTGGCTGTTCTTTGAATTCTCTTTCCTACGTTCTGTTAGTTCCCTCCCATCCCTGTCTTCTTTCTTTCTTATCTTTTTCAATGTTCACTACTTTCTGTTTATTTTTGTGTCCCCAGGGAGTTTAATTAGGCCCTTCTTGTGTGGTCCTGGGTTTGGTTCTATCAATTGGAGCCTGATGTGCTCACTAGTGGGCAGATGACTAGATGTTATGGCCCCTCCCTCCTGTAATGTATTGCAGCTGTTGAGGGATCAACTATAAACAAGATGTTCATACCACACTATTAAGACACAGGAGCCATTGGGTAAGAGAGGGGTTTCAGAAAGAATTCAAGAGATAGAAGACAATGAGAAGGTCTGTGTAAGGCTGCCTTCTCAGCATGCTACAATCATGAACTCACAGAAGATTTGCATCCTGGCACTGGGATGATGAAAGCCAAGCCCACCCAAAGGTCAGAGAACTGAACTCAAGGACCCCACTTACTGTCTGTTTATTGATATACTTTCCTAAATGGGTACCTTACAGAACTGCCACAGCAAGATTTAAAAGATGTTTCAGGAAGACTTTCACTTCTATCCAAGAGGGAATTATCAGGAGCATATTTGGCCCATTTCTAAGTTTCTCACCATCGTGATATCAATGTTAGCCCCCAAAGGAAGGAGAAAAGCTCAGGATAGTTGTGGTTGCCTGTGTTACAGTTAATGGAATTTTCATGGCTGATATGTTCTAAAACTTTCTGAACCAGAGCCCTGCTCTTCTGTGTCCAGTTATAGGATGTTAAGGCAGCTGGTTTCCAGGATAAACTAACAGAGAGACTTGCATGTGCAGAGACAGGTATCACATATTTTCCCGCAGATGTGTACATAGTGAGTAATTAACTTAAAGTAAACAAAGTCGAGGGTGAAAGGGAAAAGTAGAGAGCAGTTGATGATAAAAGGGGAAAAGAGGAGGTATACATGATCAAAGTAATCTAAGGTTTATATAAATACATAATGAAGCTTATGACTTTGTACAACTGTTATGTACTAATAACAATGATGGTGGTGGTAATAATGCTGATAATAATGATGGTAAAAATGAAGCCTTAGGCTTCTATTTGCAAATTACATGTTTTATAAAGTTGTTCTAGGGACAATATAGAAAGAATGCCTTAAAAATAATAAACCATGCAGTAAAGATGAGAATAGTTAAACAAACTCCATTTCACCAATATAATTTTATAGATCACACGTATGAAAAGATACTCATTCAACATTGTAAATAAGTAATATTTTTTCTTTTAAATATTTGTTAATTTCTAATGAATACATTTTGAACAAATCCACTTCAATCTATTTGTTCCTGTCTAATTCTGCTCACGCTGCTTTTTCTTCCCACTTTCATGACTCTGTTTTACCCCCTGTGTCAGTCCACTTACTGCTGCCTGTGTGTGTATGGGTGCAGGGCATCCACTGAAGCATGGGAAGCTTCTGTCCCTTGCCCAGCAGCGCGCAATTCCCAGTAACTCCTGAGCAAGGGTTGGAAATTCATGAACTGACCTGCCATACATGCTTCAGTTTAGGCTGTCTTGATATTGTGCAGGTTTTACGTATGTAGTCTTAGCCTCTGTAATTTATGTGCTTAATAAGATCCCTGCCATGTGAGCAAATATTATTTCCTTTTAGATGTCAACTACATCTTGTTCTTACCCTCTTTCTGTCTCCCCTTCCTGGATGGGCTTAGTAGTAAAGAGAATCCATTCTAAAATTAGACTTCCTTCATGAGTATTGAGAGATACACTAATTTATTGGTTACTGATAAACATTTAGGATACATTTTATTACTATGTACTCTTAGAAAAATAGCTTTAATTTCTCCTCTATACACTATTATGTAGGCATTCCTAGGTTTTGAACCCAGTTAACTGTTCCGGGCATATTCAGATCTATCCTTGTGGATTGGCATTTAATCCAATCAGAATGTTTGATTGGTTACTGCTATAACAATTATGCCCCAAATGCACAAGAGAACCTATCTTGTCAGCCCAGTTACTGTTTTAGCTCATAGATTTTTCATCTGGGTAGTGCTGGTGATTAATTTCTTTCTGCTAGTATAGCACAGCACAACATTATGAAAGTTCTTCTGTAGCAATTAAGCATCCATAAAAGGACCAGCTTGATATATCTATTTCTGTAACTCAAAAATATGTTTTTTCAGCAATATAATCTTAGTATTAGATATGGACCATATACAAAAGCAGTGTCAATAATACTTAATATTTTCCAAGGTCTATGGACTCTACTGAACAAAAATCAAGAAGAAATAACACTTATCTGGCACTGGGGTTTTTATTTGACACTCAATGAGACCTAGAAAATGCATCATCCTGTTGTTATAGGGTAGCTCCACTTAAACTCCTTTTGTATAAGTAAATGGATACATCATAGGAAGCTTCTGAAGTATTAGGTTTATATATAGCTGTTGTGTGAAAAATAAAAACCAAGAGACAGAAATAGGGGTTCAACCTGAAAACAAGAAAAGCAAAGCAACCAAGTCACTAGAGATGTCTAGTGGCTAGGCATCTTCAGACTAAGCAGACAGCTTTTCTCTCCTACAACTTTATATTCCTTCTAGTGCTTAGATTAAAGAGAGGACTCCTTAGTACTGGGATTAAAGGTATAGGCCACCACCACCTGGGGTTATTTGTTCATTGATCTTATGTAGCCCAGGGAGCCTTGAACTCAAGAGATCCCTCTGTTTCTGTCTCAGAAATTCTGGGATTAAAAGTATGTATCATCATTATCTGCCCTCTAGGGATTTTATCTTTGCCTCTAGTTTTTGAGCAAGATTTATTTATTAAAATATAACTAATATACCACTATATTTCCCCTTTTTGTCTAAAATAAAAAGGCTATAGCTTATATAAGTAAAAATATATGCAGTAAGTATTTTATATATATATATTATTTATATATATATATATATACATACACACACAAGCAATAAGTACAGCAACAGTGTCTAGTCCATTTGTGTATGACAAATTCAGAGAAAATACTCCATATTTATCCTATCACAGTGAGTCCAAAGTCTTGTACCTAATTTATTTTATATCATAATTTGCTTTCTGCATCTCATAAACAAGAAAAACTATAATAATGTAAAATTCAATTCTTTCAGAGACACAAAACGAAAATAATATTAACTGAGTAAAAAATGTGAGTTAAGGACTGAAACATCTGACTGCCTGGACAGTCAGCCAAAGTTCCTCTGAAATGTTGGCACATCCATGTTCAGCCTATTGGCCCAGCAAATCCAACTGACTTTTCTGCAAAGCAGGATAGTCCGAAGGGCTGTCCCTCCTCGTCTTGACAATGTTTTGTGGTCATTTTCTTTTGTGTCCTGCTTGTCCAATTAGGACAGCATATTGCCACAAAGAAAGTAAACTCCATGTGGAATTTTTACAAGACCCATTATCTCCTCTGAAGTAAATTGGTGCTGCCAGGAACAGACATGTCTCATTAAAAAAAAAAAAAGTTACTAAAACATATTAAATGCCATATACTGTAGATCTCTGAGGTGTTTGAAGATGACCTGTCTGTCTTAACTATATCTTCGTTTGGCCTTGAAAACATATCTAATGTGACTACAGGTTCAATTATTATGGGTAAATAACTACATTTCCTTATTATCCTAAACAATTGATAAAAAATTTTAAGGACTACAAATTTGCATTGCATTGTTAAATGAGTTATGTAGGTACAATATCTTGAATAAAAGCAGAAATATATGTATAGTATATTCTAACAACATTAATCTCAATATAAAAAATTATGCACATCATGCAAAAGTTCAATTCAATGTAAAACATTTAAGCCTAGTAGTTGCTTTCTAAAAGTAGATTCAATTTTCTACCTTTTCATCTTATCACATCTATATCCCCCTTTTTCTTTTCAAAACAATAACCTTGAATCTAATTTTCTGTGTTTAGGCTTTTTCCTGACCATTACCAATAATAATTTGTAACTAACCCCCTAAACAATGACAAATATCCATAATCCATTGTACAATCAAACACCATTCATCCCTCCACTTAGGAATGTGGGTGTCATATTCCCAAATTTACTTTCTGCTGTCTGGGGGCAATTGTATCTTTAGAGAATCCTGAAAAGAATTTTTGGTTAATTGTCAAGTCCTGAGAGATGTAATTTTATTATTTGTTGTCCTGTCTCTGTGTAATGGGAAAGTGCAGGGATTGTCTCAAGTCCTGGCTAGAGTAGTCTGTTAGGCTTGATCATTTCAGCTAGCCACCTCAAAATTGGTCTAAGCAGTCTGTAGTCCAAAGCCAATCCTTAGGTGGTGTTATCATAATGCTGGAGGAGTTGCCATTGTGGGACCCTATGCTCCTTATGGAGACTTCAGAGGTCACTGTTAGGTATGCTCATGGTTCATTGCAAAAACCTAATAGAACTCAACCCCAAAATCATGTATAGGAAGGTAGATGAAACTTATTTCTAGAATTAGTTACTACTCTATATAACCATTAATATCATGATAAAAGGTTTAAAATATTGTATATGTGTGTCTGTGGTGTGTGTGTGTGTGTGTGTGTATGGCTCAGCAGCTAAGAGCACTGCCTGCTCTCCCAAAGATTCTGAGTTCATTCTCAGCAACTACCTGGTGGCTCACAGCCATCTGTAATGAGATCTGGTACCTTCTTGAGAAAGAGACCTGGTCAGTCATCTTCATCAACTTAGACCATAAAACCCAATATGGACTAACTAGTTCAACAGAACCCCTATATATGGGCTCCCATGATGCTTCAACATTGCCAGGGCATAAATTTCATTCATTCATATATACATATACATATATATATATTATACATATACTATACATATTATAAATCTTATACCTCAAAAAAACTGTCAAAGGGTCAATATAAAACAAAAGGATTATGAGATTAGTAGCAATGATGTAAACTTTAAATTTTTATTTTTCTTCTTTTCCATGATATGGTTTTCTTAAAACCATATCATGGCTCTTCTGACACATGACAAAGATTTTGAATTTCACTTTAATAATCATGCTTTGGTTTAGAGAAGGAGAGAGTCACACTCCAATTCCAAGGCAGCTTTAATTTGTATTTAATTGGAGTGGGACCACAGAAAGATCATTTGCATTATCTTTCTGTAGAGAACAGCAGAAACAAACATTTGGGAATATTTATGAAATTTTATTCTGTTCAAAATATGCCAATAGGCCAATTCTCTCTTTTTCTTGAGATTTTTTTTTTCTGGAAGAATTGTTCTTTTTCTTCAGATGTCTCATTTGTTCAGTAGTTTTCCAATTCCTTAGCTGGATACCTTTATTCTTCTGAAAAGACAGAAACAAAACCATCCCCCAATCCTAATTCTGAAGAGATCCTCTTTTGACAAGTTTTATCTCATTAAATGACAAGCATTTGTTGACTTCAAAGGTTAGTTTATGTTAAAAGGCCAAGATATTTGATGAACTAACATTTCTTCTAATTAAGAGATGTCTCATGTTCAAATCAAATCTTTACCAATTTTGATGGTATCTATAGCTTTTCTTCTCTTGTGTAAACAAAAACAAAACCCCTTCCCCAATATAACACATGTCCTCATTTCCATTATGAGGTCAGTACATCTTTCAAGTATCTTGGTTGATTTAATTCCATAGTTGTTGTTTTTGTTTTTCTATTCAGTGTGTCTCTGCAGTTGCTGTTCCAGTTTCATTAGCATTTAGAAAACTCAGAGTTAATAAAGCATTATTATTTCTGGGGATAATTTTCATACCTTTCTGTTTATTTAATATATCCTTTAGAGTTGCATTTGATCTTTCTTTAACTGCTTAGTCTGTAGAATCATGTGGTATACCTGCAATATGCTTTATATTATAATAAGCAAAAGGCTGCTTTATTTTCTTAGAAACATATGCTGGAGCATTGTCTTTGTTTGGGCAAGTATACACATGATGGTCATAACTTCTAGCAAATGTATGATTATCAAATCATCATTTTCCTGACCTCAAAGCAAATGTTCATTGAAAACTTGAATAGGTATCAATGGTGTGATATATTTATTTTAGTTTTCCAAATTCTACAAAATGTAACACATCCATCTGTCAGTTTTCATTTCTTTCTGTGTACCCTTTGGGTTACTTCCCACAACCAGTGGTTTTTGGTTTTATTTATTTATTTATTTTAATATTTATTTATTTATTAAAAATTTCCACCTCCTCCCTACCTCCCTTTTCCCTCCCCCTCCCCTCCTAACCCTCCCTTTCTAGTCCTAAGAGAAATCAGGGTTCCCTGCCCCGTGGGAAGTCCAAGGTCCTCCCCCCTCCATCCAGGTCTATAAAAATGAGCATCCAAACAAACCAGGCTCCCACAAAGTCAGTCAATGCAGTAGAATCAAAACTCAGTGTTATTGTCCTTGGTTTCTCAGTCAGCCTTCATTGTCAGACACATTCAGAGTGTCCAGTTTGACCACATGCTCCATCACTCCCAGTCCAGCTGGTCTTGGTGAACTCCCATTAGATCAGTTCCACCGTTTCAGTGGGTGGATGCACCCCTCGCGGTTCTGACTTCCTTGCTCATGTTCTCCCTCCTTCTGCTCCTCATTTGGACCTTGGGAGCTAAGTCCAGTGCTCCAATGTTGGTTTCTGTCTCTATCTCCATCCATCGCCAGATGAAGGTTCTATGGTGATATGCAAGATATTCATCAGTGTGGCTATGGGACAAGGCCAGTTCAGACACCCTCTCCTCTGGTTTTATAAAGAACAAGTTGAACGTTTCCTTATAATCTCCTTGCTTTGTTATGTAATGAAAGTACTTCTTTAAACCTTTGTTATTGACATGATGTTTTTTTTATAAGATTCTGAGAACCTCAGCACATTTCCAATCAATAAGTAATCAATATCTGTATTTCCTTCTGCTAGAGGATCTGGCAGACCTGTATGGAATCAGATTATGTTATGTGTATGGGATGATGATGCCAGGTCGTGATTATATCCTGTACCTGAGTAAATAATGAACTCAGTTCTGTATCACCTGGTAGAAACTCAGCAGTTTCAATATGTGAAGCATTTCTTTCTGCAAATTTCAAATTGGTAACTATGTTGAAAATTTCTTTAAAATCCCTTAGTGCCTTAAGAATAGCATGTAATTCTGATTTTTGGACAGGATCATAAGGGCTTTATTCCTTTTTACTTAAATTTTCTCATTTATAACCTGCCTTTTCTGATTTATTTGTATCAGTATAAAATGTAGGGGCTACAGTTATTGGTGTGGCACATACAATGAAAGAAAAGGTCCAATCAGCTCTCTTTATAAGTCAAATTCTTTCGCTTATGACATAGTTGTTGCTAATGTCTCTCAAAAAATTATTTCAAGCTCTTTTCCGGGGTTAACTTTCTTCCCATAATTTGTTAATTTTATCATTAGTAAGAGGTATTATAATTTCTGCTGGATCTATTTCTGCTAATTTACAAAGTCTCAATTTTCCTTTTAAATTAAGTCATAGAGCTTTTCACATAGGTTTTTAATTTTTTAAAAACTAGTGCAATTGGTATAGCACGAGACTCTTCATTTAAGGGTTGTGGGTTTGAGTTACACATTGGGAGCAAAATGTAGCATAAATAATAAAAACCCAAAGACAGAAATTGTGATTCAACCTGAAAACCAAAAAAGCAAAACCTTGAAGCCGCTAGAGAAGTCTTACCTCAGGCAAGTCTGGGCAACTCCAGACTAAGCAGACAGCCTCCACCTGAATTTGTTTCTCCATTGATCTTGTATAGCCCAGGGTAGCCTTGATCTCACAAAGATTCCTCTGCCTCTATCTCTCAAATCCTGGGATTAAAGGTGTGTATTCCCATTGCTGACCTCTTGTGGCTTTAGTTTTGCCTCTGGTCTACAGATAAAATACAAATACAAATAATATACCACCTTGTACAGCTTTCAAAGGTCTTTATTATTAGGACTTCCTTATATATTATTTCTCTCCCTTGGGCTCTTTGTCCCTAGCCAACTTTATTCTTTATTCCTGCTCCGTTATTCCTCTTCTCATTGAAGTAGCTGTGTTCTTTCTCTCAGCCTTGGAAATCCAGCACTCAGTGACCCTTTTCTGGGTTCCTACCTTCTATGGGGACTTGAATTTAATCACACACAGTAGAGCTGGTAATTCTGTATGACTTAGATATTTGTCTAAATGAATGTTTTAAATCAGACCATTTTAAACATTGGTGAAGACTTATTACAAAGCAGGGTGTCTTGAATAAAAGCATAGTATGCCTTTTAGAAAGTTACAAGTATGTTAATCTATGATTACACATTCCACTCCTATATGTTCACATAAGAGAGTTGAAAGCAATGTCCACTAAAGACTTACCTAGGAACGGATGCTCATAAAAGCTTTATTTAGCCAAATCCCAAAGCAGAAGCAACAAAGGCAGTCATTCTAGATAAGCATGTTTCAATCTAGGCTCTTTGGAGGAATACTTCTTTGTATTTAAGGAAAGAGCATGTGATATAGACCAGCATGCTGAAGTATCTCAAAGTTCTGATGGCAATGGAAGCAATACAACAAAATGACAAATTGTATATAGTCATTTATTAAAAATTCTAATAAATGGAAACTAATATTTAATAAGATAGAGCAAGCTTTACTTGATTGCGAGGAAGAAGGGTGCTAAAACATCTTGAGAACAACAAACTTTTCAAAGGACAAAGCATATGTTTCAGGCATGGTGTTTTGTATATGAATTATAGTGATCATTTCTCCAATAAGTGTATTTAAATACTATAAAAGCTATCAACTTTTCCTATAAATAAGCAGAGAACATTTCATATCCATTTTTTTCAGAAAAAAATGAAAAGTAAGACAAAGCTAAAACTGCCTTTGAATGATATGGTAAAATACTTATATAATCCTAGGACTTGAGAGGCAGATATAGACTGATATCTGCAGATTCAAAGCCAGCTTGTCTACATAGTGAGAAATATTTAAAAAAACAATATTAAATACAAAAATAAAAACTGTCTCACTGTTCGATGTGATTTGCAGACTAGTGTCTCACTCAGATATCATCAGAGAAGCTCCCCCTTGTAATAGATGGGAACTAACACAGAGACCCACAACTGGACAAAGCAGAGACTGAAAGACTTTGGAACACTCAGTTGTAAATATGATGTCTTCCTTTAACCCCTCCCTTCAGGACTCAGGGAATTATGTGGTAGAAAATATGTAAAGATTATAGGAGCGAGAAAGATGGACGAGAGCAAGAAAACCTTGTCTTCCAGGTACAAATGAATTGATACTCTTATGAACTCACATAGCTTATGACAGTATGCATAAGACCTTCACAGTTTCAAGTCAGAGGGAATCCCAGTGCTGAGATGGGCAAGTGGACATAATATCCCATCCGTATGTGCATTTGTTTGTATGAGTATGTGCATATGAATTCAGGAACCCATGGAGGTCAGAGGAGGGCATGCAATCCAGTAAAGCTGGAGTTAAAAATAATTATGAGCAATGTGATTTTTATGCTGGGAACTGAACTTGGGTTCTCTGGAAGAGTAATACAAACTCTTTTCAATGCTGAGCCACCTCTCCAGCCCCTTAACTGCTTTGTAATAGTTGTGTTCCCAGTATAGTACAATATTCACTAAACTGTTTCAGACACTACTCCAAATTACTTTTAAAATTTCTATATTATGAAACTATGCTTGAGACTAAATGCTAAAAACTATTCTACTACAAAAGAAGAGTATAATAAGATTGAATACTTGATTATAAAAGGTCCATGTATACTCTAACCTACGTTGTAGAGAAATTATAGAGACCAAGAAGTAAAAAATGGTCTCACACCATAACATCTGCTCAATTTTCTACTTCAGTTCATTAATACAGAATTATCCTCATATGGTTGGCTTAATTTTTACTCATATTTGTCAGGGTGAATTCATTTAATTAAAATCATTTTATTCAATGAACAAAATCAATAAAGCAACTCATCTAAAAAATGCAACCCCAGTAAAGCTGCAGTTATTAGGAGAAGGCATCAGGCTCTGAATTAATCTGGATTATGTCTCAACATAATTTTACTGACCCAACTCTTACAAAAAGATGATCTCATTATAAGAATATATCTAAGCAGAGAAACAATGATAATATAGATTTATATATTATAAAAATGAAAAGGAAATATGAATATGTGCATATATATGCATTTATATATATAGAGAGAGAAACAGCTCTATATGTACATATATAGGGGCATTTTCTCCTTTTCATTTTTCTAATGCCTATGAAATGACTATAACATTACAATCAGGTACAATGGCATGCACAAAGGAACTTTACAAACCGAGATCACTTTACCATGATTGCTCTTCCCAGCATCTTTGCCACCATGATTTCCAGTGTTACTACCTTTCACTGTCACTGCTATGAAAAGATAAAGATTTCAGAAAGGAATGGGGAGAAAAGAAAAAAATTAGCTAACTCCAGTATCATAATATTTAAATGTGTTATTCTATTATGGGCTTACTTCTTTATTGTTTATCAATATTGAGGATTCTGCACAGGTCCTTACAGACACTAAGGAACCACTCTACACTCAGTAATATCTAAACCTGGTATCCTAGTTGTAAGTTAATCTTCTTTGAAAACCTCAGTAGAAATGAGAGCATTCCCATAACCCGTGCATTGTTGTATTGTGGCTCTCAGATTTAATGACAGTATTATAGAAAAAATGAATTTAATTTTAAATTCAAAAATAGCAAATTACATGTACTGTGGGCATATTTTAGAAAATATTTGGAACACAAGCTAAAAATCTATTTATTTGAATGTCAGGTTTAGCTTTGTCTTCTGTGTTGTATCTGCAATTTGCCCCTTTCTCTCTTTCTTGTCATTCCTATGACGTGTGACGCCAGTAAAGTTTGTCAAAGTAAATTTCATAAATCATAGAGTGAAACAGTTTTATATGGTTTGAAGCTCCATAGCATCAGCTGAACGCTGAAACAAATTTCTCCATGTTCTTTAGTGAAAGTCAGTCAAGTTGAAGAGATAATGTCAGAATAAAAAAAATAAGAACAGGGAAGCGCGAGAAGAGGAAAGCGACCAAGAGCAACCACCGTCACAGTGAATAATTTTTGTTCAGTTTGCCGTGCTACCAAGTGTGTAAATGTGTTGGGAAGGACATGTGCCCATAGTTCTGCTTGTCCTATCAAGCAGAGCTCACACTGATGAAGATTCTGTGGAATATAAGCAAGGCACAACATGTAAGAGACAGGCCAGAATAGGTCATATATCACATTCAATCTGCAGATAAACTGTCAGTTCAAGAATGGATCTATCCACCCATACAGGCAGAGCCCACATGACAGTATTTCCTATGGATTATATTAATCCTTTTCTCTCCTTTTTCCATTTTTCCTCTCTCCTCCTCTCTTCTTCTCAACTCTTTCTCCTCTTCTCCTTCCCTTTCCCCTTTTTCTTCTCTCTTTCCTGATGTGGGATGCCCTTCTGTATGTGTTGCTTTATTGGTTGATGAATAAAGCTTTTTTTTTTGCTAGTGGCTTAACATAGTGAAACCAGGTGGAAACTCTGAACAAAGATAAAGAGAGAGAGTGGGTGGAGTCAGGGAAGTATGTAGTTGCTGAAGGAGAAAGATACTCTGTTACATTAGGAATCTTACCACTAGGCCACAGCACCATGATGATACACAGATGGATAGATGGGATAATTGAAGATGTAAGAGCTCAGAATATGCTAGAGTCATTTTCAGTTGGAGGGGGGTTGCTCATCTGTTGCCTGGCCACCCAGACCCAAAGTAACCACACAGAAACTCTATTAATTAAAACACTGCATGGCATATTAACCTAGGCATATTTCTGACTAACTCATATCTTAAATTAACCCATTTCTATTATTTTGTGTTTTACCACAAGGCTCATGGTTTACAGGTAAGGTTCTGGCTGGCATCCAGTGTCTGTTTCTTGTGGTAGCTACATTGTTTCTCTCTGATTCCGCCTACTCTCTCCTTCTCTGATTGGAATTTCTGTCTTACTCTATTCTGCCCTGCAGTAGGCCCAAAGCAGCTTATTAATCAATGGTATTCACAGCATACAGAGGGAAATCCCACATGAGTTATTGGCCAAGCAATGTTGTAATTAATATAGTTTCTGTGTGATTATTTAGATCTGGGCAGCTGGGAAGTGAACAAGTAGTCTCCTACTACACCCCTGTTAGAACATTGGACTCTCTCATCTGGAATCAGCTTCAATCCCCAACACATTATCTAGAACACTGTAATAGCCAATATATGCCCTCCCTTTTAAGGGCTAGACCCACCCTTAAAAACTCATAGTGAGGATTACAATTCAATACATGGTTCATTGGAACAGTACAGGGTTCTCTGTGATCACCATGACCAGCAAAGTAGCATCCCATCTGTGGGAGGCAGGAAGGCAGTTTGGTTTATCTTGACTCAGTAGTCAGTGATGGTTCAAACTTGGGGAGTCTGACCCTGAGAATTTTATTTTAGGCATATTTAAGCACAGCATGATTTGGTGAAAAATTGTCCAGTGATAGAACCTGAATCCCATATGGACAAATAAAGCTTAAGTCAAGACTACATGAAAAGTCTTTGTAAAGTTTGTGACTTCAACCATAATGATGTGTTCTATAGATTGACTACATGTGACATCCTCTATAACAATGGATTCTATAGATTGACTACATGTAATATTTTCTTTAAATATGGGTTCTATAAACTGAGAAGCTCACAATAAAAGTCTGAGAGGCGATCCAGTGTGGTTGGACAAAGTCACTAGGTCATTAACTATGTCTATTCACAGTCTTAGGGACAGAAAACAGGTGATACATTTCTCTTTGAAGGAACAACCCTATGTGTTTAAGATTCCTGGTTCCTTTAATGCTTATCTGTGAGCATAAGGACTTCTGTATCTCACACAGAATAGTGCAAATGTAGCACTTTTGATACCAATTTGTTTTTAATTGAATTGACGGAGTTGGTTTACTAAGATATGGCAATTTGATTCTCAAATATGTACAAAATGCAAAGAACTAGATTTTGTCATTTAGGAATCAGATTATAACTCAGAATGTTTTTCAGATAAGTTATTAACTTAGATATGGATAAGTTATTATATTTAAGTGGAATATTAGACATATGAGATGCTGTTTCATTATTATTTCCAAAGACATTTGCATATGTATGTGTCTGTATATATGCATGGCCTATTTCACAGGAACATACTTGTAGTGCCAATACAAGGGTAAATATTTCATGGTTCAAAAACTTTCTGGGAGCATTCTACAAATATATAAAAATAAATATCTGCATATTAGGACTTCTTAAGAATTTAATTTGCAATCAGTTTCTATTTTCATCTATAACATACATGGTTGTTATAGACATAATAATATTTGAGGAAGAGTAAATTAAAATTGGAAGTTATGTGATGAGTTAAAGTGAATGCAGAATTCTCCTTGGGTTGAATAGTAGAATTTCAAGTGCTTTCTAATGACTACTTTCTTCCTGCTGGAAGCATTTGGACCACTCAGAGAAGATCACTTCATGATAAATGGGTGTTATTAGAGACAGCTAGCTGCTTCCCATTTGTTACTGGACAGGACTGCAAGTTAGCTTGGGCTCTGTCCTGCTTCAGATCACAAGGGGCCAGTACAGGCTTAATGACAGTCAACCTTAATTCTTTAAATTTGACATGATAATTTTTTTGTATGCCACAACTGTCTTTTACTCAGAACTATAGGCTGTATAGTTCTGAGTGAAGGAGAATTCCCATTTGATTTATCAGAGGCCTTTATGATCCAGCTCACTATGGTACTGCACGTTCAAGGAGTTGAGGAAACTTTCTATTGTGATTCAAGGAACAACTAACTCTTGCCTGCCTTGGCCAGAATTCAGGGGTGTCTCTCAGACATTCAGTATTTTTTTTTAAGAGTTAGTGCTTAAGCAGAGAAGAGAGAGCTTGAACTGGCCTTGTCCCATAGTCACACTGATGAATATCTCGAATATCACCGTGGAGCCTTCGTCGAGCGATGGATGGAGAAAGAGACAGAGACCCACATCGGAGCCCTGGACTGAGCTGCCAAGGTCCAGTTGAAGAACAGAAGGAGGGAGAAGATGAGCAAGGAAGTCAGGACCGTGAGGGGTTGGTCCAACCACGGAGACAGTGTGCCTGATCTAATGGGAGCTCACCAAAGCCAGCTGGACTGAGAGTGAACGACCATGTGATCAAACTGTACTCTGAATGTGGCTGACAGTGAGGGCAGACTGAGAAGCCATTGATAATGACACTGGGACTTGTTTCTACTGCATGTACTGGCTTTTTGGGATCCTAGTCTGTTCGGATGCACCCCTTCCTAGACCTGGAAAAAGGGGGAAGGGCCTTGGACTTCCCACAGGGCAGGATACCCTGCCTTCTCTTTAAACTGGAGGGGAAGGGAGGAGGGGAGCGGGGGAGCGGAAGGGAAATGGGAGCAGGGGAGGAAGTGGAAATTTTGAATGGTATTATTTATAAAGCAATAAAATTTTCAAAAAAGACAAAAAAAAGAGTTACTGCTTATCAGTCTTGTTTGACTGACCCTAAGTGTCTGAGCTTAGGAGAAGTTTATGTCTTGCTACTCTTGTACTAAGACTAGCATAGAGCAGAGAGTGTATGGTGGAATAGAGTCTTCAGTTGTACACGATTAATAAAATCCCAGAGACAGGTACTGGGGTCAACCTGAAGGTCAGAAAAGTAAAACAGCCCGCCATTAACTCTTACCTCTACCTTAGTCCAAAATGAGGATCCTCAGAGTGAAACAGTCTGAAAGCTGTCTCCTCTCAACTTGTATGTCTTTCTAGTGCTGGGATTGAGGGCATGCATTACAACCACGCAGTTTCCAGGGCAAACTAGTGTGGCTACTGGGATTAAAGATATGTGTCACCATTGCCTGGTCTGTAAGGCTGACCAGGGTGGCTGTTTTACTCTCTGATCTTCAAGCAAGCTTTATTTCTTAAAATATAAGTGAAATATTACTTCATTCAGTATCTCTTCTGAATGAATCCTCATATTTACTACTCAGCTCATCATCTATTTAGAATTGATTGCCAACAAATCTCTGCCCCTTTGTCATCATTTGGATATTTCTTCCCACTCAATCATTGAGTTGCTAACTTTACTGCCTGTCCTGTGGTGTGTGTGTGTGTGCACATTTACGTATGGTGAAGGAGGTAGATGGAACTATTTTGTAAAACATATCTACGCTTTAAAGTGTTAACTGTTTACATGTTCTTTAAGTCCTTGCTTAAACATTATATTATAAGATGTAGCAAATCATATTCTTAGAATGGAGGGATTGTTAGATGTTGCAAAATTCTACTTTACATAGTTTCCATGTTGTAGATTTCTGATTGTAAAATACAGCCACCAATATTGATTTAATTAAATATATCTATAACATATGTATACATGCTTTCATAAGATGTATTTTGTTTCATTATTTGAATTAATTTTCTTTATGACTGCTATTATTTCATGTATTTCCACTACGGTATTATTTCCATTCATCTTTCTTCTTTTATCAAAGTTGTCAGTATGATCTTGGTTGATATTGATTCATAAATAAACTCAGACCTGAATTAAATGTAGAACACCCTGGGATTTCATACACGCCCTTGAGTATATTCTATCCCAAATTTGGCTTGTGAGTGAATCAACTGCTAGTATCACATCATCCAGAATGAGGAACAAATAATACAACTGCATCCTTACCTTCCATCCCCATAACACAGCTATGGTGGTAAACAAATCATATGGGATAAATGTTTCCATTGCATATAATTGGTCTTTATTTTTATAGCCCAGTCTAACCACGCAAAAGTGGTTATTGCACACTTACACCTTTTCGTTTTCATCATCATCATCTCCTATTCAGATGAGCTGATTGGGAAAACTCTAATGAGTGGTAGAATTTGATATCATGCAAATGTGCACTTCCTAGCTGATGAGTTTATTCTCATCTTTTGCTTAAGAATATCAACTCATAAATAACACAGATGAATCGAACCTATGCATACATAATGACTTAGAGATAGCTCCACCATTTGTGTGTATGCCTGTCTTCAATTCTTTTTTCTATATGACCACTTTGAATAAAATTTTCAGTAATTTTTTATAATTATAAACAAAAAACCACATGAAGATAAAAAGTTATGTACTCCCTGATTACTGAAAAATCTTGGTATTATTTGATTTTTATTCATAATAATATTTTAAATGAATCTTGGAGAAATAATTTATAAAACAGATTTTAGACCAAAGTAATCACCAAATTTTATGGAAGCTTCCATTTGGCATATTACAGTATTAATATGACACTAGGATAAACAGACTGTAGCATATCTCAAACTATGATATATTAAAGATCATAAACCCCTTTGAATGCAAAGATCTGCTTATTAAAAGCATCAATATTGCATTTACTGCACACAGATAAAATTTACATCAAAACACTTCATAATGAGATGGTGGAGAGTCTGAGAGAAGTTATGAGGAGAAAAGTTATCTTAAATAATAATCACTTCAGTGTAATAAATGTCTAAAAAATGATGGCTTAGAGCTTCTAGCCTTGGCGCTCAGTAAGCAGTTATCCTGTCGAAACTGCCACCACTGACTGATAAGTGTTCAAAAGGCCCCACTGGAATAGTGACAGGCCTCAAATCTCGTATGTGTTGTGGCGATAAGAAGATTAAATTTATATTTACTTTAGCTTATTGCTCAGCCTTGTGTTCACAAAAGAGACACATTTTGTTAAGTTTTATGGGATGATGAGTGTTATCTGTAGGAATAAAAGAGGCACATGCATGCCACTCTTTACTTAATCACGATAGCATGTGACACTTTACTGGGTACTCTGGAAGCCAAAAAACAGAAGCAGTGTGTTTAAGCTCTCTGTCTTTCTGTCTTTCTGTCTCTCTGTGTCTTTGTCTTTCTGTCCCACAGCAAATTAATCCTGTTACTTTGAGATATATATATATATATATATATATATATATGTGCTATATTTCTTGTCATTGTGACAAAACTTGCATCAGAAGCAATTTCAAGAAGGAAGTGTCTATTTTGTCTCATAATAGTCTATCCAGGTAGGAAAGACATGATGGGTGGAGTCAATACTGGTGGCTGCCTGTGGAATAACTTGACCACATCCTGGAAGGTCTAGAAGCACAAAACTTACAGCAGCTCACTTGGTAGTTAGGACACAGCTGCCACCATCCTACAAACTAAAAAACTGCTCCCTCTACAAGATAAGAAATCAAATATATGAGCCTGAAGGATAAGTTTCATCTTTTCAAATATTTAATATTATAAATAAGCACATAATTTGGGGTCCTCTGAAGTTGGTCTAAAATCTGGCATTCAGAGAAAAAGATCAGAATCCTTGAATATTGTGCTGAAGAAGTTGTAGTGCTAGGAGGGTACTATTACTTCTCTGCAAGGGAAGATTCAGTTTATTGTGTTTAATCTACTGACAGACGATATCAGTCCCATCCAGCCTACCAGGAGACGAGCAAAGTTTTATCAAATGTCCACTGAAATCATGTCCTCTATGTCAAAACACCTGAGTTTTCTCATTTGTCCTGCTGTGCAATGACAATTTGTAACATTATTAAAAATACATTTGTACAATCTCTCAGTTGTTCCTACAGTGATGTAACATGCCATTGTCTCTCTTCTGGTCTGCTCATTTACCCTCATGCTTTGTATACCTCTCAACTATAATGTATTTCAAGGTTAAACATAATAACTAATTAAGAACTAACTAAACTAATCCATTTGATATCCGTCAGTATATATGATATATGTCTATTTTCTTGCTGTGTTTTTACACAGTATAAACAGAAAAAAATTCTTTGAAGATATATTGATTTTGTTTTAAATCATCTTTTTTAATATTATGGAGTCAAGTGTGTGCATTTTTACTGAGTGACACATGTATCTTTTCATTTTTATTTACTCTAACAAAATGAAATAGATAATTTTTAAAAGACAGGATTTCAATAAAGAGATATTAAAATAATAAAATGATATATTAAAAATTAATATAGATCAAGATTTATCAAATCTTTAAGAAAGAAGATAAAATGAAAGAAAGTATGTCTTGTAAGAGCACAATAGGGAGTAGGAAACATTTTGCCTTGAGTTAAGTTATCACTAGACCACATGAAGTTGTATAATGTAGTATTGTGTCTCTATTTCTCTGTCTTTAAATGGGATTCATTACATTCCCGAATCGCATATTTAATACAGAAAAATTATGGAGCAGGCTCTGTGCTATTTATTAGATATAGACATAGTAAGAAATGGGGTGGAGTATTATCAGGTTTCCCATACAGATCATATTCCATCCCAGAGTAGTGATGCCTGAAGGGATAATGTGTACATTTTAGTAGCAGGCCTGACATATAGAAAGTAACCACTGTATGGCTACTTTTATTTATGTTGTTAGTTTTAGTAGCACTATCATTAGATACACCTGACTGGTTGAATGTGCAGTCAGAGTGTAATTTAAGAAATGGAAGTGAGGGCTTAAAATATTCTGAGAAAGAGCATCATTAGATTAAATCTGTTCAAAGATGATAAAAATTGAAATATTATAAAGTTGTTTTAGTTTATTACTGACAAAGGTGGATGCACGGGAAGATGTTAAAAGGTTCTATCTAAGATAATAGATGATACTTAGCTGTCTAGAGAGATGATAGATAGATTGATAGATAGACAGATAGATAGTTGATAGCGAAACAGACAAGTAGATGGGATTAAGTAAACATGTTGATGAATATGGATAGATAATAACAGGCTGTCGACATGTGCATCCTTGTGTGCACAAATATTTGATATGTTTGTATAAACGTCTGTTGTTATAGGAACTGTCTTTCTAGGGAAGGAATAGGTGGAAGGAAGAGGAAGAGAGGTGAAGAGGGGAGGGGAGGGGGTGGGGAGGGAGGGCGCACAAATAAACACACACATTTCAATACTAGCAGCTAATACTAGCAAACACTGTGCATGAATGTGTCCTGTGAGTGCACCATTTTAGAACTTCTCTTACACACAACTTTTACTTTAAATCTCATTTTAACTTTATGAGTTGGTGATGCAATTGCCCTTCTTTTGCCGATAGGGAATTTCAGGACACAGAGGTAAGGAAGGTCGTTCTCCCAAGATTTCACAACTTCCAATGAAATCTTAGCAGACTAACATTTGAATCTTACTAATCTTGTGTGAGAGTCTATGCCATCAGCACTAGAATGCACTGCCATTGCCTATGTAGTAGATGCCAATCAGAAAGGATAAGCCTGTTGGATGGGCTGGATAGACTTTATAGTTAGATTTCAAATTACTTGAAGCAGATAGAGAAGTCCATACCTTTCTAGAGCAGTAGCCATCAGAGAAGAGGAAGCCCGTGTGGAAACAGGGCAGGCAGAGTGAACAGATGTAACGGCACCAGCAGCAACAAGTCCAGCATCAGCAACATTCAACCCCAGTCCTAAGTCTACTGTTGGAGTGCATGGATCCACCGCCCTCTGGGCTTCCCTTTTCTACCTGCTCTCATTCTGCTGACCAGATACTTGGGGATTTTTACCTGAAATACTTTTCTGTTATTACACCTTTTTTCTGGTTGAGGAGGCCATGCCCATGATAACCTTGCTCATGCTCTCTGTGTTATCTTTGTCGGAGATGCAGCCTGACGAAAAGGCTAAAAGGTGCACAGTGTACTCCAACAACTGTCTGGCAATTTTTGATTCCATCCATTAATAGCTGACATCTACACAGTCAGATCACTGTTATCCTGTGACCTTGGGGGTTTTCAAGAGGTGGCAGAATCACCATTTTAGGCATTTTCTTCACCTACTGAAAGTGACATTGGAAAAGAGCATCAAGCAAATGCTAAGAAGGGAATATATATATTTTCACGATATTGTCACTTCCTTTTCCCACATGTACCTTTTCTGATCTGTTTGCAATTGACTATCTGACTTTTTGAGTATTGTGGTGACTTAAATCTGATCTCCCCATGGCACACATAAATATTTCTTGGTCTACAAATTGTGTGGGGACTTCCTAGGTAGTGATAAAATTTATTACTACAGACCCTCTGATCAATAAGTAACCATCAAAGATTTATCTAGTTCAGAACATCCTGGCACCAAGTGGACTAAATACATCTTCTTCTGAATTTAAATGGCTGCTGAGAATACTCATTTCATTAGCAGCCTCTAGACAGTATTGTCTAGTGACCTGCAGAAATCAATCATTACAGGACTTTCTAGATATTCTGCATCTATACTCATCAACAGATTTGTGAAATCCAGTTTCTATGTGCATTCTTACCAGGCACATTGTGTGTGTGTGTGTGTGAGTGTATGTGTATGCGCAAGTGTCTTTATTTACAACAATATATCTACCCATATTACACTCGGGAATTTTTCTATATGTACAACTCATCTGATATCTTGACTTTTTACATTTAATTTTATTTTTACTGTGCTGTGGCATAGAGGAGTATATGTGTGTGAGTGTGTATGAGCCTTGGTATGTGCACATGTGTGCACCAGTCCACAGAGTCCAGAAGACAGAATTCGATCCCAGCCCCTGAGCTAGAGTTACATTTACTGGTTAGCCACCTTACATGAGTGCTGTACTGAACTCATATCCTTTGAGAAAGTGTTGTGTGTTATTAACCCTTGTACTGTTTCTCCAGCCCTCTGATCTTTTTTAGAAGGACCCAATTCAATCACTGAACTTGTCTCACCTCCACATTTATAGAGGATTTTGCAAATTAACACATAGCAAAGCTTCTATGGTTGTCCATTGATAGTATGTTAAAATAATCTAGAAATTAATTAAGCAGCACGGTTTAAGTAGAAGGCTGGAGTGTGGCTGTTTAGTATACTGACCTTCATTTACCCTCTCATCCTCTGATTTAGCAACGTAAATCTACATTCTCCATTTACGCTGGCGCAATTTAGAACGATTTTTTAATATTTTTTATTTTTACCCTTTGTTTTAGCTTTAACACTGTTTCTTGAAATACGCAGATATCTGACTAACATTGTAGGCTGGCAGTCAATACGGATGGGAAGGAAATGACAGCGCAGAGGCTGAATTTCAGCACGCAGGTAGCTAGCAACCTCTAGAGAGATAATTATGGAAATAACCTCACCCAGCTTCGAAGGCTACAGATTCTCATGGGAAGGTGGTATCCTGGGACCAATGCTTCATGTGCTAGTCTGCCACAACATAGTCAAAGTTATGTTAACATGGTATATTCAGCAACTATGAGGTACGTACTTGCCAAACAGGAGATGTAAGAAAAGTAGACCCTCCTGTTCTGGAGCAGCACAGGAAGGCTCTAAATTTTAAAACCAGGTAGTATCATAAAATAAGGGTATGCACATGTGCTTTAGAAATAGTAAGAATATTTAAAAGAATTAACTAAAATTATTGAAATAGATAGCTGTTGGGGAAGAAGAACCAAAGTGAGGAAGATAATTATTGCTTCAAGCTCTAATATATTTTAAAACCACACATGGAGGATATGGTAATTCAAGTAAAGGCATAGAGAGGTGTGTTTAGAAGTATGGATTAATGAAGCTATATTAAATGTGAAGTATTTGTTTTCTAAGATTGCCATGAGAAAATGACACAACTTAGATGTCTTCACAGACATCAGTTTCCTCATAAATTTATAGAGTCTAGAGTTTCCCCATCAACCTGTCTATACATTTAATCTTATCAAAAGTGCATCAATTTTGCACAATTATTTTGGGTACTGGGTAGTTGTAACAAAACAAAACAAAGCAAAGCAAAATTAAACAAAACAAAAAGATACACAGATTACTAGAAATGGGTTAAATTAAGATGCAAGAGTTAGCTGATAAGAAGCTAGAACTAATGAGCCAAGCAGTAATTTAAATAATATAGTTTCTGTGTGATTATTTCTGGGCTGAGCAGTTGGGAACCAACAAGAGGCCTCCTTCAACAGTGAGAAGTTGGAGGGAGGTTACCTGGAAGGGGCAGTAGAAGGGAGAAATTGGAGAGAGAAAGTGATATAAGTCTATTTAAATTTAATCATACTTGGGGGGAAAAGAGAAAACCCCCAAAGAAACAAAACAGCAACAAAATCCCCAATACAAGAATGGTGGTGAGGTTTTGTAATTCCACCCTGGGAGGTAGAAGTGGGTTTGAGTTTGAGTCTCACTGGCTGACCAGGTCAGTTTATATTTAAATGCCTGGTCAATGGGAGACCCTTCCTAAGTAAAGAAGGTGATTAGTTTCACTCACTCACACACACACACACACACACACACACACACAGAGAGAGAGAGAGAGAGAGAGAGAGAGAGAGAGAGAGAGAGAGAGAGAGAGAGAGAAAGATAGAGTCAGAGACAGACAGACAGAGAGCACAGGGCCAGGGGACGAAACTTGGAGCCATAGAACTTGACTGTATACATTATGAATCTCCTATTAACCATCCATATACATGCATAATTATAATCAATTAATCACTCTTTCACATTGTACTCTACCCAAAAGCTCACAAAAATACCTAATAATATAGTTATGATGTTTTCTGTTTTAAGAGGAATATTTAACTCTCCCAAGGCCTCATCTCCTCACTAAATAGGAGGATAGATTTTTGTGTCTGTCATTTACTTTATATTCCTGAAATTCAGAGTGACAGCTCCATACAGGGACACTTTCACTGACTTATTGTATATGTGTTACTCAGTTTCAGAGACTTTAAGGGAAAGGCAGGGTGAAACTTCCTCCAGACTGGTAATAACAGACAGTAGTTATTTAAATATCAAATAACTTTTAAAAATCAGCTTCAGACAGTGAATTTTTTATTAATTAAATTTAATCATTTATTATACATTCCTACTGCAGTTTTGCTTGTCTCCCCCTCCACATCCACTCCTTCTCTGTTTCTGTTCAGAAAAGGATGTGGTGAATATTCCTCAATCCTTTCTGCATTTTCCCCATCTATAAACTAATTATGAAAGAAGGAAATTTAGACAAAAGAGAGAGTGATGTGTTTTCAGGTCTAGAAATCTGCAGATTAGCCATGAGAATCTCTCAAACTCTTAATTATATTGTAACTTCATCTCCACTGCCACTGTAGAACTCCTTGAAGGACTTCTATGAGTTTTAGGTTTCAAATTAATAATGCTTCAGATAATTAGCTGAAGAATAGGGAAGCTTAACTAATGGCATGGAAGGATGAAGTCTGTAGAAAGAAAGAGAAAACGTGAGTGAAATTGTCTTTGGGTCACATTAGTGTTTAATCAACACGCACCGGTTAATGGGTGGAGAGGTAAGGCTGACTGCCTTCATAGTCACAGGGACTATGAACCTGAAGTTCATATTTCAGTAGCAGATAATGTTTTAAAAGTCCAATAACACCTTCCAGGAGTTTCTGTCACTTGGAAATTAGAGACATAGATTATAATATGGTGAAAATTAGTCCTACTCTGGTGAAACTAGAGTAACAGTCCATTAAGTTCAGAATCTGAGCTCTGTAATTGACAATTTAAAAACTTTAAGCATCTAGATGTGAACTACCATGAGCCTTATTTTCATTCTAAAAATAGAGCAAAACTCTTTAAAACAGCAAATCAGCGAAGTGCTGCTCTCCCTGAGGGAAGGAAGAGGCTGCATCACACATTCTCGCACTAGTGCCTTCATTGCCTCAGAAAGGAGTGTGACTCTCAGCCTCTCATGCTGATATGCAAATAGCATCTTTCTTAAGACTTTGCAAGCATCACTGAGGATTGTTCTGTAATTCTTGCACATCCCTGCTTCCATCCAGGCATCACACCAGCCAATAACTGCTTTCTTTCCTGCTTCAGAAATACATTTTATCCAGCTTTATAAAAAGTGGGGAACATTACAGTCAGCCTTGTGAATGCATGCTGGGTGCCACCCACAGTATCTGTTCATGACCCACCTCCCCACAAAAATATGCACCTAGAGCAAAGGAATAGTTCTTTTCATTAAATATTTACTTTCTTGCTTGTTTTGTAGTGTTATAACCAGTCAGTACTTAGCTTGACATATTTTAGGCACACAATTAATTTTGGAGAATGAGTTAAGATTTGAATAAATGATGAATTTGTCTTTTTAACTCAGTCCCATTAACTCTGATCAAAACCAACAATGCCAGTTATATGGAACCTTTGTGGTACTAGGGTTTATATATTCATGTTTGGTGTTCATACCTACAGATGCCCCATCTGTAGGTGATGCGCTACATGAACAGTATCCCAGTATCAACAGAGCATCCCATTATTTCCATCCTGTCTATCTATAGAGCTATAAAACTACCTCCTGTTGGGTCCCTAGAGGACAGGCCTTCGCACCCCCACTTGATCTGGTTTGCACTCTTGCACTTGGTTGAAAACAGGAACAAAATAGAAACAATCTGTTGTTTACAGCAATGCTTCTAAGGATGTTTACTCCTAAGCCATTGAGTTATGGTGATGAGTTTCCTGCTTTTGCTGTCTTGGTCTCCCCTGCTGAGGGCTGTATATACTGTGTGAGAAAGTGGAATAAAAGCTTGTCTGCAGAACCTGAAGCTGTGTTGTGTGTTAATCCCAACGTCCCTCGCTCAGAAGAATGACAGTTGCTGTGCTGGTGCGGCACCTCCTTTCTCAGTCTCGGTGAGTTTGTGAAGCTCAAGACAAAGGTGCAAGCTAATTGTGTGTCTAGAAAGCTTAATTTCTGCTCCATAGGGTAAGGAACCATCCTAGTTTCTCATTGGAGTCAGAGGTAACTTAATTTTAGTCGCTTTGAGTGGGTACTAGTCACATGTAAGAGAGGAATGTCCTGTGACATAATCACATTCTACAGGTCTCAGCTCTTGTCATCATTTCGACAGTTTGGTTAGAACACATTAGCTTTAGAAGAGCATTGCTGCCCATAAGACATATCATTCCCACAAAGCCAGGCCACCTGAAGGTTAGGAGCACAATGGCCTTAAAGAGACAGCACAGCGTAAAACTCTGGCTGGCAAGATATGTAGTAGTAAGGAAAGTTGGTAACCACTGCTTTCTTTCATCTGTTGAAACATCTTTCTTTATCCTGTGTTGTTAACTCCCACAAAATTGACATTTGTGTTTTATCAGGGTTCCCAATCAGAAAATGAAAACTCATGTCACAACCTCAGAAGCAACTTCTGAAGACTTGCATTCACAAACAAGAGCTGCATTAAGAGAGTGCCCCACAGAAACAGCAAAGGATCAGGTAAGCCTGGATAAGAAAAAGGATAAGACGAAAATGCTTGCGCATGTGCAGTCTTGGTGGTTTTGGCAAAGGTGCATTCACATGGATCTGCCAAGTGTTTCCTGAATGCCCTTTGTACCTCACATTTATGCCCACCACACAATGAGAAGTATGAACTCCTATAGATTTCCTGACTTCTGCATAAGACAGCCCAAGAGGATTTTGTGGGCTAAGAAAATTTTTCTGAAAAATAACTAAGCTCCCTGAATTAGGGAATTAAAGCACAAAATATGGATCCCCTCCATTTCCTAAGCGATCAACACAGAAAAAATTAAGTAGTCAACCTACAACACAAATACTATCTGTGATTTAAGGAAGGAATCACAGACAACTTTTATGCCAAACCCAAAAAGTAAAAGTAAAATTGTTTTTAATAGACTGCTTTAACTTTCTCTCTCTGTCAATCCTCTCTCTCTCTCTCTCTCTCTCTCTCTCTCTCTCTCTCTCTCTCTCTCTCTCCCTCCCTCCCTCCCTCCCTCCTTCCCTCCTTCCCTCTATCCATCCATCCATCTATCCATCCATCCATCCATCTAAGCTCTCTAGGCAGGCTACCAAAACTGCTCAAAACTTTGAGCTGCAGCTGATTTGACAGAGATGTTCAAACACTTGACACTGCAGAAAAAAATAATCTGAAAATTTCATGCTTAAAAACAATGCAATTGGGTTACAAAAGCAGTTGTAAATAATGCAACTTTTGTTTTAAATATACAAATTTGTGTTAGGTGGCAAGCTGAATGTACTTGTTGGAGCCTGACCTAGAATGGAGAATTCTAGAGCACTAACATTCATCTCTTCCTTAAGTCTTGTGGCCCATGCAACCATCACCCATGTTACTGGGAGCTACAAATAGAAGATTCAATCCTCTCTGGTAAAACAATGTTGACATAGTGACAGTGAGTGTTTAGGATGTAAGATCCAGATAGTCACCATTGTACTTAGGAGTTCTGGGATTCCAGGGTCACTTCTGATATATGAATGCTTTATAATTTTAATTTTTTTCTACATATGTCTTTTTTTGGTGAAATAAAATGCTTCGGTATTTACCAAGCCAACTTCTGTAGTTGTTTTATTTATTTTAGGAAAATAGGGTTGAGTATCTATTTCACCCACTCAATTCCTGGATTATTGCCCCATAACAAGAAAAGAGATGCTATGTGTAAAAGGGGAACAAACTATGTTAGTGGCCTCAGCAGAATGAGCCCCATGAATCTATGAATTAGCACCAAGAGCAATGCCCAAGGGCGCGCGGGTTCTCTGCTGAGCTGCAGGCTTTTTCTTGCTGCTTTAATTTTGAACCAGGGCATTATCTTTGACATTTCTCAGTTGAGAGGTATTTTTTCTAGATAGTCTTTGGGGATTTAAAGTAGGCTAAAAGGCTTTTTGAAGGATGGGGAAATGATGCTTTTATGTTTGTTATTTCCATTGCAGCTATTATTGAGAAAATTAGCTCAATACCAAGAGAACAGAACAAACAACACAAGATTACTTTCTATGGTCTTAAGCAAGACTTCTGACAGTTTGTTGTGCTCTGCATCACTCCAAAACAGAAAAAAAAGATTCTTATTTCTTCAAATAATAATATACAAAATTAACTGGGAGAGAGAAAATTAAAAACAGATGCTTTTATGAAAATGCCTAATGTTAAATATTAGTTAACTATATGCTTTTATCTAGCAAAGGAGAGATTTAAATAGCAGGGTTTATAACTCTTTGCACCGGTTTTGACAAATGAAAGCAAATTCACAAATAAGTTCCTTAAAAACTCAGCTGAGACTGCCAGAGTATATTATGGAAATTCAACATGGTAATGATTCAGGCATGTTCAGCCTCAGCCTCACTGAAGTGAATTCCACCAACACTTGAAAACAATAAAGGCATTCATGAATCAAAAGCACACATGAATGTCCCCAGGTAGCTTAAAATATTATATGAGCAAATTAAGTATAAAAATCATTGCAAAATCTATTAAGAATAAATTACCTATTCCTTTTTTTAAAGGACAAAATTTCAGTCTGTAAATATATCTTCCTGCATCTCAGAATAAAAAATTGTATAATCATAATTGTTAGTGACTAATAAAGGAAGTACTTTCCTTTGTTGTTATATTTTTAATAATACAGAGCCCATATGAGGTGTATGGAAGGAATATTTTGGAGGGAACATGCTTATAATCCTTTTGGGACCATAGAAAGTAATTTTGTGTCGTTTTTTTGATTTCTTGGCATTGGAGGTAAACGCATACATACATGGGTATACTCATCTCATTTTGACAGATTATATTTATGAAATTCTTCCTATTTCTTTGAATATTTATTTTATTAAGGTTTATTTTTGGTGAAAGTAACATACAAATTCGGGTACCTCATTGGGATTTCTAATATGCTTTCCCAACATTGCAGCTGTTTTTTTCTCTTTGGACATGCAGGGCAACTTTATAGGAAACATAAGGAAGTCATTGCTTTCGTCCAATCTTACAACCTTAGCCTTTTGATTAAAATGTCTACTCTATTCATAAGTTAATGCCATTATCAATATAACTGGTTTCTCATCCACTGTTTTGAGGAATTTCTCATCAGCAAATGTCTTTGCAATTCCTCTATAAATATTTATTAATACACAGCATTTAATATTGTGTTGACTTTTGCTATGAGTATGATGTATTTACTGGTTCTTTTTATATATTTCATTGAACAGGCCTTATTTTTTGAAATTTATTCTTTGATAAACACATATATGTGTATAGTGAATTTTGAACATATCATTTCCATTATTGTTTATTCCCCTTGCACATCTGTTTTTTTTTTCCCCGCAGCCTACGGAGTTTAGTCAGAATTCCTCACATGAGTATGGGATGTGGTCCTACTTCCTAGAAAATGGGGACAACACTACTGAAGATAGGTGATTTTCACTTCCTATCAGCCTCTTCACTTATAATTCCTTAGCTAAGGGTTGGGTCCAAGGGTCCACCCCCTGTTGTCAGTGGAATGTTGACTGTCTCCTTCTTTCCAGGCTTGTGAAGGCACATGAGCTCCTGTGTGTTTATGGTGCAATGGCATGTCATTCCAAGAAGACAGCGTTTCACAGAACTGTTCCTTGTGTGTTTTTCCACATTGTCTTAGAGATTTCCCTTGAGCCTTGAGGATGGTGGAACTGTCTCATTTAGGGATGATTACTAAGTAGCCATTTATTTTGTGCATTTTGACCAATTATGAGTCTCTGCTGATTCCTTCTCACTGTGAACGGAGATTCCTCTGGCCAAGGCAAAGAGCAGCACTAATTCAGAGGACAAGATGGTACAATGTCTACCGAACAAAGCAACAGTAGTAATTTTCCCCATAGTGCCTATGCCCTCCCCATCCATGGCTGTTGAACAGGCTTTTAGTAGTGGTTAGTGCTGAAATAGTCACACAATCGTTCCAGTAGGCACATGCTGCCTGGCAGGCTAGAACCACAGCACAGCAAGAACGCTTCAGGGTAAGATCATGGATGAGGGCCTGAGGTGGTTCAAGGAGTCACCAGTCTGTGACCACTAATACATTTTAACAAAGAAAAAAAGACTTTTATTCAGATACTGAGGTCAACACTGTAAAAAGTTCTTTTTGCACAGAGATTTTACACTGTTAAATATGAATGATAGCCATCACAGCTTCCATAACATTTTTATCACTATGAAAGTACCAATCGGGGCAAAATCTTCCATTTCAATTACAACTTCATCTCTTTATGTTCTACAACCAAGCTGTGTGATACAGCAATAAAGTTGTACCTAGTTTCCTTAAGCATCTAGCATATATGGTAGAGTACCTTTGGGGCCACCCTGGAAAACAACTCTTAGGAATTATTTAATTTCTCATAGTGAGATGTTGATTTAAGAACCCATTGCAATGTTTTTCCACCTCTTTTGTTCCTTTATTTTATTGTTTGTCTAAATACCAATAAACAAAAATTACTGTAAGGTGGAAAAGTTGTTTCACTTATCCTTAGCAACTTGGAAATATTATAGCTTTGTTCATGCGGGATAATATCACCTGAGACATGGTGTGGTAGAAAGTGTCATTTTTATTGTTTTTATTGAGCTATATATATAGTTTAATTTTTCTCTTCCCTTCCTCCCACTTCTCCTTTTACCCTCTCCCATGATGTCCACACTCCGTATTTACTCAGTAGATCTTGTCTTTTTCTACTTCCCATGAGATTAAATCTATGTATGTTTCTTTAGGGTTCTCTTTGTTGTCTAGGTTGTTTGGAAACAAATATATTATATACTCAATCATATGTGACTTTCAGATATAAAGCAAAGAAAAACCAGCCTAAAGTTCAAGACCTCAGAAAGTATCCTTTTTAACTACACTTGACGGTATAGAACACTGCACTCACTCTCTTCTATACACTTCACTGTTAGAGTAAGAAGGTTAGTCAGGGATAATAGTAAAGGAATACTGATGCAATAGAGCATGGGGCGTCAGAAACTGAAAGACCAGTAAAAGAACAAAACAAAACTATATTCCAAGGGAAAAAAAGTAAAATAAATACTGTATTACAATGCTCAGGTTTAAGCATTAAATTTTAAATATCCTCAACATGAAAAGACAAATAATAGGTAAAGTACTGGCTTCTATTAATAGAGATCTTTAAACATAGTATAAAAATATATTCAGGGTAGTAACATAAACATAGCAGGAACTAAGAACTAAGTAACCTGACACTGCAAAGACTAGGAATGGAGAAGGTACTGGAGAGTGGGTTGGTAACCTGACACTGCAAAGACTAGGAATGGAGAAGGTACTGGAGAGTGGATTGAAACTCCTTCAGATATCGTCTCCAGTGAACTTTATGCAAGGGAGTTGCTCAATGGGCTCATTTTAAGTGAGCAGTGGAATAAACTCTAGTGATCAATCACACAGCATGGAGAATATGTTAATAATAATGTGTTGCATATTTCAAAACAGCGAAAAAGTAGGCTATACTAAAAGCCACTACAAAGAACAATGAGACATAAATAATAGATTAATTATCCCTATTTAATTATTCCGCAATTTACCACTGCTTGATATTGTGCCCCATTAAATATGTAAAATGGATATTTGACAATTAGAATAAATTTATTTAAAAATTTCAAATATTTTTCATGACAGTTTTTTATTATTTTATTCTCGCGATGAATAATTGAACATTGTGATTAATAATCTTCCCAGATTACAGACCATGAAGAACAAGAAAGATGTGTTTCTCCAAGCATCATCCTTGCTTAAACTTTTTGTAATATTCAATGTCAAGTATACTCATGCTGTTTATACTTCAACAAAGATTCAGCACTTGGGTCATATTAGGCAGCTGTGATCTCTATAAAGAGCAAACACTTATTTGCTATGCATGCAGGCACGTAGAACAAGCTTTTATAGAAGGATCCCTCACAAACACAAATACCCTGAAGATGCTACTTTGCCATCAGAGAGAAGAGTCTTATAAATACTCAAAAAGACAAAACACAATAGACAGTGAGTCACTTTCCAAGAAGATATGATTTCTTTAACGTGCAAGAATAAAATCAGAAAGTTAAAAGTGATATTAATTTTTACTATTTGTTTATTGCAATAGTTATTGCTTAATTAACACGTATTGCCTAAAATGGGTGAATTTTGCAACATAACAATTATAACTCTTTAAGTGACTTCCCGCTCCCAAAGACATACATGAAATGGGGTTTCCCATGGGAGCTGCATGTCAGAATGTTGTGTCTGGCTTTCAGGATAACTACTAACTCAGGAAAAACCTTTTATGGGTTGAGGCATCTATTTTGTACAGTTCAGGTGAACTTAGAGAATTCAGTCCATGTGAGCTCCTTAAATTATCATTTTAAATGATTTTGTATTTTTGATTGACTTCATTTAAAGTCACAAAAATACAGCTTGATCATTTTCATCTTTGAGACTTTTGGGCACATGGACACAAATTTATGACTCTAATGGAAAGACACAAGGCATTTTTTCCATATTGCCAGTCTGATTACACTGTGGGTAGATATTTTACCTTTTTATATTGGCATAATTTGTGGTTTATTTTAGTGTGACCATACAGTTTCATGGAAAATAAATTTGGAAATTTGATAAATAGAACAATTACTTCCTAGGAAAAATATATGTCAATCTTAAGATTCTATCAATCTGTTATCAATCTTATAAACAAAGACAACTTCACTTGCAAATGCTCTTTTGGTTAAGGATACTGAGATTTAAAGATATTATTGGTGTTCTGGGGGGGGTTCAGAATACTTTCACAGATTCTTAGAACAGACAGGACAAAGTCAGAAATGGTGATGAGAGGACAGTGGCCACTGAGACGGAACAGTGACTCTGAGGATAGACACAATGCACGGGTGGAGGAACATTAGACAAAGGACACAGCCAACACCCTAGCAGCTCAGAAATGCAAAGTGAAACAAACCAGAAAATACCAGCAATAAAAGACCCGATTCTTCCATCTGATGTTAATCCATGGAAATGTCTAAGCTCATGAGCTGTGATATCATAA
The DNA here is from genome assembly GCF_982192425.1 of Myodes glareolus. Taxonomy (NCBI): domain Eukaryota; kingdom Metazoa; phylum Chordata; class Mammalia; order Rodentia; family Cricetidae; genus Myodes; species Myodes glareolus. The sequence goes on from NC_142038.1 coordinate 67,547,587, forward strand.
ACTTGTGTTTTTAAACCATTTCATCTATAATATTCTCTTACAGGAGCAATAGAAAACTGAGGGAAAACTGAAGTCTAGGCCTTAGGTACACTGTGTCCCTGGGTTAATTTACTCTATCTCAGTTGAGTGTTTTCTTGTAGCACAGTTGATACTTGAAAGTTGACAAGGTTGTGATGTCTAGTATTTTACATTGGTTAATCAAAGGAAGTTGGGGTTGAGCTGGGTGACAATTCCTCTCTCATCTCTGGAAAGGCCATCAATAGGTGTTTGGTTAAGAATAATTATCTAGAAGAAGAAAAATGTGGGCTCTGAGAGATAGGGCTCTCCTCAGTTCCTAATGGTGCCTTCTACTGTGGTTTCTCATCACTCCTGCTATTCATGACTGTCAAAGAAATCAAGCCTTCACCACCCAGGCCATTCTTCCTTTTCCTTTCCACAAGGTATAAGTCCCTGTGTGAAGTTCAGAATAGGTGGTACAATAGGGCAGACTCTGACATGACAGGGGGAGCTGCTTTCTTCACTGAGCAGACAACAGTAATTTTGAGATCCAGCTTTACTGTATCATCTGATTCTAGTAAGAAAATCCTCTGAATCAGATTGTTACCATAAACATAGACACTATGTCTACTTTAAACTTTATTACTTTTTTGTTTTTAGGTTGAGAAACTTACATGAAGAAAATGATTACAATTATTTTATATGCACATGAGTTAGAATTTGACGTCAGTATAGTTCAGCATAAGAGGACACACACGGCAAGCCCTAAACCTCAGTATGATCTTTAGATCCCACATCCCCAAACCTACATCATAGAGGAATATGCAAAGCCCTATCTAATAGTACAGCAAATATTGTTATGAATATCTTCTGTATCCAAAAAAATTTATAGACTATTTTAAATATTTCCTTGATTCTGTGATTTTTATGTGATGTTCTTTACTATTTGAATCTTATACTTTTTCATTTCTGAGACTCATCTAAAATAATGCTTTATATTCGCAGCCAAGACCAAATAAAACCCAATAATAATATAAGCAATAGCTTTCAATGCCCAAGGAAATTTATAGTGTTTTCTCTTTCAGAACTTAATGAAATTATGACAAATCTGAGATTTGAGAGAGCTATCTCTGAGCACATAGCAAATACAAAAAACAAGAAGCAGAATTAATCACAAAGGACAGTAGACAAGCCCAAAGAAAAGAACAGAACTTTGTCCAACATAATTTTATTTTGTACCAGTTCAGATTTCTCTCCTCCTCTCCCTCTGTTCTCTGAAAGCAAAGCATGAAGCTGGTGGGAGAGCAGCACTACTTGTATGCTCATCACTGCACCCGTTTTCCCTTTGATAGAAAACTGCAGAATTTAATATAAATTGCTATGCTTAATTGCAATTTAAAATAACTCAAAATAACTGCAAAACAATTGGTCATTAAATGAAAAGTTATTGTGTAGTTAAGCATGAAAATGGATCAATGGGAGGCAAATTTGATATTTGTGCAACAAATTCATCATTAGATGAATGGCTGTAATGTCTTATTTTCTTGCAAAGCAACAACTGGTTACTTATTGAATCACAGAAGGAAGAACAATTTCAAGGCAAAGTTCACTTTCTGCTGGTAAAATTTGCAGTAGACTATTGCTTACCGCAGTATATCTGAGGACAAGAGCCATTGGTAAAAACTGTTCAACAAGAGAGTGACTGCTACAGACACCAAACTTGACTATTGTTCAAGTACTGGTGTGGTCAAGTGTACTTAATGCCTATACCTCTACTTAGGAAGGCAGAAATAGAAAGATGGTCATTACTTCCAGCAGAGCCAGGGCTACATCATGAGACTTTGTCTTAGTTGAAAAGGTAAAAATCAAAGTAGAAACAAAAACAAGGGATAAAAAAATCCACCTTTTGTATGTGGTAAAATAATGGCATATGTAGTGCAATGATGTGAACATTAGAATGCTTTAGGAAAGATAAAAGGTAATGCAATGAAATATACCTAATCATAGCTTTATGTAACTGAAAATTACACTTTTCAATTGTTTCTAGTTTGTGACAAGGAAAAGTTACCTATTACTTTTCAGTTATCTTAGGAACTGAATACTGTGGCTTTTGCTTGCCGAAATAAAAAACTGCTCAATCATATATACTGCCATATTCTAAAACAAAAATACAAAAACCAAGGATGATAATCTTCCCTTCAATTTTTCATTCAGGTTATCCAAGAAACTCCTAAAACAATGTAGGATATTACTGTTGCCTGTGGTTACACTTCAACGGTTGAAGGTAAGTTCCTTTTCTGGACACATTGCCCAGTTAGGGTGTAATACTTGGATGATTCGAGCTGGATCTAACCTGAAAATCTCCTTCCCCAAGACTAGCTTTCATAGTTACATAAGGTGCTATACAAGCTGCCAAGGGAAGAAAGCAATTGGCAGATCTATCCAGCTATGACACCTATGAACCACAGACCAGCACGGTAAAATAGCCTTAAATGTGCAATGGTGGCACATATATGTTGAAAGTAAGAAATCCAGAATACCTTTCTTATAAAGTCCTAGAGAACATAGAGAAAACCTCAACATAATAAAAACCCCATAGTCAAAATCATATTAAATAGATAAAAAGCCTGGAGAGGTTCCACTGAAATCAAGAAAAAGACAGGGATATCAATTATCTAAAATCACTTCTACAATTGTTCTCAAAGTATAAGCTATATCAAAAAGACAGGAAAAAGGAATTACAGGAATATAAATAAATAAGGAGAAAGTCAAACTCTCCCTATTTGTAATAGATATGATACTATAGAGATCTCCAAAATTATATCAGAAAACTTATAACAAAAACAAATATGCAGAAGATCATGGATACATGTCAAATTACAATAGTTTCAAAGAAATAAAATATTCAGAATAAGCTAAGTAAGTAAATCTTTTATACAATGAAAATATTATATCACTGAAGAAAGACACTAGAAAATCAAAAGAAATCCAATGCTCTATTCATGATAGCTATGAGTGAAAAAGACCTAAACGTTCTTCAACTGACATGGATAATGAATAATGAAAATGTGGAATATATATATATATATATATATATATATATATATATATATGATGTGTAATGCTATGTAGCTGTCAAAAAGTGAAACCATGAACTTTGCAGGTATATATACTTAGAAAGGATCATATTGAAGAGGTAACGCAGACCTGAAAGACAAACAACACTTGCCCTCTCTTCCTAGAACCTCCTCGCTCTAAATCTTCATATGTGAGTACATAGTCTAAAGTAACTATAGAAATCAGGAAAGTAAAATAGGAGCATTGCCAAGACAATGGTGTCATGAAGCAGTAGAGAGGGGATTAGCAGGATACAAGTGACCTGATCCGGGAATAGGAAAGTGGGGGCTCCTTAGAGTGGGTGAGGGAGATAAACACAGAAGGTGGAAGGGGTAAGGGCAATTGGCGTATACAAGTGATGTGATAGGGGAAATAAGAAAAGGGAAGAGAAAATCTAAATACAGAACAAAGGACTTTTCAAAATCCCATAAGGAATCACAATATTAACCACCTCTACAAATCCTGTAATACATGCAACTCCATATATAATACACATATGCAGTCTGAATGAACATTTCTCATCTGGGTCAGCAGTGCTTAGTCCAAGAACCACCTCATAAAGAAACGACTATAAGACTTTTCTAAGCCCTTTCTGAATTGTTGGCCAATACAGCTCAAGAGACTCCCAAAACGTACTGTTATTTTATTTATTTACCCATCAGAGTTGGACGGCAAGTCTTTGCTGAAAACACCATGCACTTCAGAAAAAGATTCCAGAGAGTCCTGAGCTGAAAATGGCATGCATAGCACTTCCATGAAAATTAGCCAGAAGGGGTTATGCAAGCTTCCAAATGGGGAGGCAACCCACAGTCCTACCCAGACAAGATGCCTATGAACCACAACAACCAGCATGACAAGGTCACCCTAAGGGTTCAGTAGTTGCACCTAAACTTTGTTGATAAAAATCAGCTCTCTAATTGGTGTTAAGGTTCATTCAATAAGCAAGAGACAATGCCTGGCATTGGAAACCTAGTTAACCACTCAGTGCCAGTGAAATCAATGTTTTGTGTGGATAATCTCTAACCATGAATTTACTAAACCAGCATAATCCCTAACAACACTCTGAAAACATTTGTTTTTCTATCTATACATAAGTGTGGTATTTACTCCACATCAAGGACATTTCTCTTTGAAACTCAGAGAACTTGTTACAGAAAATCATAACCAAAGAAATTTCTGAGTCACAGAGCCCAGTCTCAACAGATAGATCAGCAATGTTTTCCCACACCTAAGACTAGTGATACATTATGGATGGGAGGAGGGGGAGGGCAGAAAGATTGTAAGAACCAGAAAAGCAGGGAGTTTTCTGTGAGGTTACTCATCCTAGTTATATCAGAAATACCACCCATTAAGCCTCACTGACATAATTGCTCAAATATGAGCTGAATAAGGGTGACATCCATGAACATGTCAAGCAAGACACAGAGAGGCCACTGGGTCTGAACCCTACACAAAGAAGTATAAGCAACTGTGGAAGGATGGGAGAGGGAGAGGATGTCTTCTTCTGGGAAGAGCACACCCATTTTTGTCCAGTGCCAAGTAGTCATGCATATACATGACATTTTATGGAACGAACAGGTTGTAGTTAGGAATATGTATGTTTATACAGAAGAGCATTCAATAGCAATTAGTTAAAAAAGGAGAGGTCATGGATTTGAAAAAAAACATCAAATATCTTGGAATAAGCAGTGTCTTGAAAGAGGAAAGAAAAGAGAAAACTAATTTAATTGTAATCTCAAAAATTAAAAAAAAATCAGTAAAATAAGAAAATCTACTAATGTCATTTTGCTATATAAGTATAATTCCTTACTATATTCTAAAATATAATTTTAAGTAACAGACAAGATTTTGTGTGTGTGTGTGTGTGTGTGTGTATGTGTGTATGCATGCATGTGTATATGCATGTGTGTGTTAAAACAATTTTTGAGTTGGGTGATAATTGCGCCTTTAATTCCAGCATTTGGGAGGCATAGGCAAGCGGATCACTGTTTGTTCAATGCCAGGCTGGTTTACAAATTGAGCTCTACTACAGCCAGGGCTATATAAAGAACCATGTCTCAAAAAGCAAAAAAAAAAAACAAAAAAAAACAAAAAACAAACAAACAAACAAAAAACAAAAAGCAAAGCAAAATTGAAGGTGTGCATGTTTTACTTACAGTTTCTTCATTCAAAAACACACCTTGAAATATGTTTTACTAAATTGATTCTACATATATAATTGTCATACAGTAAAATTCTTCACATAAAGTTGATTGCTATGGACAACTTACTATTTATAGACCTGGATAGAGAACTGGGACCTTAAGAACACTTGGAACAGTCATGAGAACTGATATTCACCAGCACTTGCAGCAGGTGGCTTGCATAAGGTTGTAATTTCAACTTAAAGGTATGATATCCTCTTATGACTTTTGTGGGTACCTGTGTCCATAAATTCCCATACAGAGACAGGTGCACACAGATGCATCATAAAGATCTTAAGGCTCAGTGCCCATTGTATCCTGAAGTGGAGGTGTTTCTACTGGCTGTTTACTTAAGAGCCTTCTGCGTTTTTGTTCCAGTGCACCTTTAATGGGCTTCTCAGGATGCAAAATCGTAGTTAAGAGATCCTAGCTCACTTCTAGCTGTAGTGTTGCCTGGCTCATGGTTATCTAATGATATCTTCCTTAGGTCTTTAAGAAGAAAGATAAAATAAATGGTTATTCCTCGCATTTTTGGGACTTTTATTTCATTAGCATGAGGGGACCCAAGTTGATCACACCTGTTAATTTATGCACCATTGTTTCAGTGGAAGTCTATGATTACTCCTCCATATGAGTGATGTAAAGATGTAATGATGTAAAACAAATGATGCAAAGAAGACTGAGAAATAGACATCAATTTGGGGTACTTTTTCATTTTCAAACACAAAGCAGGAACCTGGAATTCATGTTAGCGCTGACGAAGAACAGCTCAAATTCAGTGGGAGAGACGACTTGACTTGACCTTCTTCCACATATACAGACACATATATAAAGTTTATTCAATATTTATTATTATCCAAAGAATTATGGATTTGATTGTCACACATGCAATAGTATTAGGAGGATGTAGATATTGTATGAGTCAAGAGTCTTTATTACATAAATGTTATAATGAAGCTATTCTTTTCTTGGAGTTATCTAAAAATATGCCCAAGACAGTGGAAATCTGGTAATGATCAAGGTGAATGACAGAATTTATACAGCACAAGGGTAGCCTTTCAACCACAGATCTGCTGGGCTGAGAAACCACCCCATCATACCAATTCTTATTTTTGATTTCAAATAAGAAAGTCACTTTTATAAGCATCATTGCTTCCTGAAACTTGAAGGTCCCATGTGACCTCTCTTCTATTAATCAATATGCATTGTGCTGTGCACAATATGTCTTAAATACCTACTTATACCTACACACCCTGTACTAGTTTTTAAGCTCCTGACAGAAAAAAGTATGTCCTCATGACCAGCTACGTGCATAATATCTCATAAGGAAATTTGAGTGCAAATTTATGGATGCCTGACTAAATATACTATTTATTTACATTTCTTATATAAACCTCCAAATAAAATTTACAAGGCCTCCAATCAAGGAGTCATGTGCTATACTGTCCTGTATCCCCCAGTATCAGATCATTGTTAAAAATGCGCGGGCTGTGGTAAGATCAGGGTAGCACTCTTCCTCTTTCTTTAAAATGCTTCGAAACAAACAAACAACCAAACAACCTGTAATGTGAGACAGCAATGCAGAATGCCCTTCAGGGGAACTCATGAAGCTTGGAAACAGGTCATTTTGAGTATGTGAAGGAACTCTTAAGAAAGAAGTTTGAGAAGAGGAGAATGCTTCCATGGGAATAGTTGCTGAGAGTTCCCAGAATGTCACTTATAGCAGTGTAGCCTCATACCCTGCTCTTTCCTGGTCTTAGCCAATCAGAGCTTTGCAATAAACAATAAGTCAATAAATGTGAAGGTTGGACCAAGTCACAAAGTAGTGATCTCCAAAATTGATAGTCACTTTAATGGGGAGCTCACCAACACCTAGAAGATGAGATCCTCATCTATCAAAACAGTCCCCTAGCTGTCAAATTGTTATTGTCAAAGACAAAAGCAAACATCCAGGACACACTAGTTATGGTCAAACTGTGTGAAAGTGAAAAAAAAAACTTTGACAAGAATAAATATCTGTAAGCAGTAGTAGTGAGGCTAATAGAATCACTGCAAGTAGCACATTTAGAAAAACAGATTAAGATGCTCAAAATCTATTAGAAAATTTAAAAATATAGATGCATATGATCCTTTTTGATGAGCAGATTCCCCAGTTGGTTGCTCTATGATCTCAGAGACTAATTAGACTGTTTTATGTCACAGAATAATTTGCAGATGTAATTAAGTTTCTAATTACATTTCATGAGAATATCCATGTGATCAAATTCTGGTCACAGGACTCTTAAAAAGGTAGAGTGTTTTGTTAAAGTCTTGGAGATGAATTGCAGTGACTACTTTAAATGTAAGATGGACTTATAGAACATGTAGACAGATGACTCTAGGGGCAGAGACAAGATGTGGCTTAAGGTCAATAAGGTATATATATATATATATATATATATATATATATATATATATATATATATATATAATGTATGCATATTGTTGTATTTTATGTATATACACATACATATATATCAATAAGGGATAAACATACAAACACACATTTATGAAGAAAAAATATATTCCCTTTGCTGAGACCTAATGTACTATCAGACACACATTTATGAAAATATTAGGAATACCTTAACAGTGTATTGTAAGTTTTAAAACAAATAAATTTTGCTTTGATTGGAAACTACAGAGAAAAATTTAGTTAACTTCTGTATAATGTCAACAATCAACTCTCACATGTTTTTACATCTTCTTATTACCTAGAAGTATTCAAAACTGATCATTATGTCTTTTCAAATGTGAAACTTTTATTCATTCATTCATTCCTTTAATAAATAATTAATTAATCAATCATGATGGGGTTTTGCTATGTAGTCCTAATTGGCCTAGAATCCCAGGTATAACCTGGTTGTCTCCAAAACTGCTGTGTCTTCCTTGCTCAGCCTCACAGGTGGTGTGATCACAGCAGCAGGACACCACACTGAGCTCTGTAGCACTCCAAAATCATATCTAACACTACATTCTTCTATTTCCAAAAAATAATCCTGGTGTATTTGGCTGCTCTCTCTCAGTAGCTTTTCCCACATCTCTCTGATGAGGCTACTTTCAGGCCTAATTTTTTCACGCTTCTGACATTATGATGAGCCAAATCACATTCTCCTTACCTCTTTCTCAATCTACTTTTCTTCAGTAATGCCATAGAATGTCACTCCAAGGCTTTTAAAATCACAAAGCTTTCTTCTGAATGAAATTATTTAGAGTTCTCATTGCCTATTTAACAGTACTATTTTTTTATGTCTACAGTCACAGGCTTCTTAAGCAGCTTCTGTTGCCCTTCCATAATTATGTAATATTTATTCTCTGGGCTATCAATTACAAATTGTAGTGCAGTTAACAAAAGTCCATTGAATTCACCCTTGATTCATTACATGTCAACTTAGATCATAACATGATTTATGCACAAGATGCTTGTCTACTTCTTACCTAACTTTTTTCTTTTCCCCAAATGCGTTTCATATTCCAGATTACCCAATAAATCCTTCCATAAATATTTTATGTAAAAGTGTTTTTATTCTATTGCCAAATTTCAATGACTCTTGAATAAATTATTTACATAAACTTGGGTACTTGGGCTCAGACTTCAAGTTTGGTTTCACAATGCACAATGTTTTGAGGGAAATTTAAGATTTTTATATTATTAAATATTTATGGAGTGGAATAAAAATGAATTAATTGCTGATGAAATGTAGTAGGAACTAAATTTTTACATTAAATCATCGATTATTTATGAAGATTGGAAAGTTCTGTTGATTCTAAGTGGCATAATGTTTATGACATTTGCCGGAAGACAATGCCAACTACGTCATTGGCCTGTGCCTTTCATTTACTCAGCTCAACACTGAAGAATGATGAGATGATGGCCAGTTTGGTGGAATCAGCCCCATCTACCATAATTCTATGGCCAAAATGCAGATTTGATGCCACAAAAGTTCTTCCTCAGCTTCATCTCTTCTAACAGTGGCTTCAGTTAGCAGTAACTTCCGCTTGGAAAAATAATACAGTTGGTACATAAATCCAATGCACTAGTAACAGTGAAATATTATGAATAGTGACAGGATACTCTGATTTCTTTAAATAATGAAGGTCTTTGCTCATTAAGTATAATAATGAATGTAACAAACAAAGAAACAAAAAACCAAAACCAAAGAAAACTACTTTGAAAACTATTTCAAAACAAATGCAGCCCATTCTGTAGATACTGCTTTTCTAGAAATAGAATTTCTAGAAATTCTAGAAATAGAAATAGAATTTAAAATAATTATATTCCTTCGGATTTCTAGAGCAAAATATTAAATTTTATAAATGATAGGCAGTAAGCAAGATCAACATACATATTCACTCAGTCATACTTTCATATATTTAAAATAATTTAATACAAATCCAATTTTATCGTACATTTCTTTTGTGCAGTGTCTAGAACTGCGCTCTCTATTCAGTCTCAGATTGCTAACCTAATTTCTCTCCAGAAGTGCTCATCTCCACTGCTTTGCACTTTGGCTTCACCACTTTCTATTCATTGACCTCAGTGATGCTCTATGGCTCTGTTGCCTCCCATTTTGTCTTCTGTAATTTTTATTTTGGCTTCAATAACATTGTAAGACATTCCATTCTCCTTGTTTTCATTATTTGTTACTTTGGTTTTACATGGGTGTAGAAGGGTCTGTAAAGAGTGACTCTTTATCCCCCTCCCCCCTCCCAGTTAAATGCTTTCTTGTGACTAGAGAACAAAGTCAAACACCCCCAGCTTGATAATGAAGGAATGTAAGGAGGAAGACATGGCTCCCTTCTCAACCCTCATTTCTCACCCTCTTCACAGCCTATCTGTGCCATGACCCAGGTCATCAGAGTCTCTGTCACTCCCCGCATCGTTGTCTTGTACTATGAATATACAACATTGGTTACTCCTATTCCTCTCCCTTTCTGTTCTTCCCTACCCATGTGTTTGTGTGTGAGGTCTATGAATTGGGGAAGCTTTCTTTGTTCAGTTCCCTACATTAAAATTCAGAGACTTTGGATATACCATATTTCCAACAGGAGGAAAATGGTTTCCAACCCTCTCTATAGCTCTGACATGCATTATTTTTTCAGCATTTTAGAATTTACCCTCCATTTCTCACTACTTAAAGACAGTAACTCCAGTTTATACTTTATTTACATGACATCCATTATGTAACACAGGGACCATCAATAAAATCTTGCTCAAAAATTCAAGTAAATAAATATTTCATTTGTATTCAAATGCTGACACATGGAGAGGGTACCCATAAACTCAGAAAAATACAGACACACGCATACACACACTGTATTAATAACACATGCAATACATTGTGAATTCCATACTGTCTGTTTCAACTTTGGTAGTTTCTCATCCCATACAGTGCAAGAATTTAAGTATTTTAGAGAACAGAGATAGTTCTGAACTTATCATTTTAAATATTACCCTATAATATATGTTATTATACAAACTCTGATTTATTCAAAGACATTACGTGTACTGATCATCTTGTCTATTATACCTAGTAATACCTTTGTTCAAACTTCTAATGAAGTTATTTAGTTTTTAAATTTAATTCATTGTCAAATACTCACAAAATTTATTTATTAGATTTATAATTCATTGTAGGTGGATCTAACTGCCAAACTATATCTTAGCAATGTTTTCATAGACTCATAAAACTTGGGGCTAGAGAGATGACTCAGCCGCTAAGAACACTTACTGACTTGCAGAGATCTCTGGTTTAGTGCCTAGCACCAACTTGCTGATCTGGGATTCCCCTCTGTATGCTGTGAATACCTCTGATTAATAAAGAAGCTATTTTGGGCCTGTGATAGGGTAGAGCAGAGCTAGGTGGGGAAAAGTAAAGTGAATGCTTGAAGAAAGAAGATGGAGTCAGAGAGAAGCTATCGAGCCCTACTGGAGACAGATGTCGGTACTTTACCTAGTAAGCCACAGCCACATGGTGATACACAAATTAATGAAGATGGGTTAATTTAAGATATGAGTTAGCCAGAAATATGCTTAAGCTATTGACCAAACAGGTCATGCAAATAATATGGTTTCTGTACGATTATTTCGGGGCTGAGCAGCCGAAAACAAACAAGATGCCTCTTACAATAATATGCTATCTCAAAACAACTAGTAATTCCAGTTACATGGGATCTGATACCCATTTCTGGCTTCCACTGACTTCTGTACATATATGACACACAGAAACTTATATACATACATGTAAAATTTAAAAAAATAAATTCCAAGTATCAAAAATCACTTAAAAATTCATATCAGATATGAGAAGACCATATTTGTGGTGTAGTCAGGATTATCTAAGAAACTCCCAAAACATGCAACATATTGCTGTCAGGCTTCACTGCTTCACAGATGTGGAAGGTAAGTCCTTTCTTGAAAACACCATGCACTTTGACATGGCCCACAAGGCTCTGAGCTGGAATTAACCTGAATGCTTCCTCCCTGAGGATTAGCTTTTTGTTATCAGAAGTCAAGATGTCATCTTCTAAAGCAACAGAACAGCCAAGTCTTACCTAGCTTTGATGCCTATGGAACCAAAACCATGACCATCTTGGCACAATAACTTTAAAAGTGCAGTAGTGACACACATAACTTGGGTTTAACCAAAAGCTCTCTAATTAGTCCTAAGTCCCACTCAACAAGAGGAAACCATGCCTGGCACTAGAAATCTATTTAATTCTTCAGTACTAGCAAGGTTATGCATCTTGAAGAACCTACAACCACCAATTTATTAAGTCAGCATAACCCCTAACATTTGTCCTTATACCCACAGTTAAGTCTAGTACACACCCCTAAACAAGGAAATTTCTGTTTTCAACAGATCACTACAGAAAGCAAAATTAAAATGCAGCTCTGTAAAGTCCAGTCTTAATGGATGCATCTGCAATCAAATTCTCACAGAAAGCTCACAGATTATTACTAAAGAGCATCAGAATGATTGTAAGAACTAGAGGACCATACAATTTGCTGTGAGATTGTATCTCCGGGGAATATCAGAAACTACACCAATAAAATTCCAGTATGACTCTCTAAATGTAAACTGAACAAGGACAAAACCCATCCAAACCAGATATGACAAAGTGGATGGGAAGGAAAGCCTACAAGGCCTTAACCCTACACAAAGAATAACAAACAACTAATGAACGTCAAGCCAGGGATAAACAGACTTCTCTGGGAAAAACACACATACTTGTTATTTGATACCAAATGTTTAGACCAAAATCATATTTACAAGAAACATTATATAGACTGTGCAAGTTATATTTAGGAATATATATGTATGTACACATACACATATGCATGCAACACCATTTGAGGACAAAAGAGGTCATGATTTTGAAAAAAACAGAGTGTATGAGAAGGTTGCAGGGAGGAAAGTGGAGTATGAAATTATGTAATTATATTATAATCTCAAAACTAAAGGAAAATGTTTTTAAAAATCCTTTCTATATAACAAAATAACCTTCATGGGCTAATATGACAAAAAACACTCAAAGAGTGCTTCTGTTGTGTATAAAGTGATATCATGAATAGTTTTGTATCATAATTGCCTTCATATTTTCTTGTGCTCATTGTAGTTCAATAAGTGTTTGGAATTTAATCATGCCTTAGCCTTTCTGTCTTATTTCCTAATATCTTATCTAATATAATATTTCATTTTTTATATCAAAATTTTACCTCTGTAAATGAATCTTTACATTTAATGCAGAAAATTAGAATGCTTTGAAAGAGTTCTGTATGAAATAGATTAGATGTTAGCCCTGTGCTCACATATTCAATTTATATCAACATTAAACACCATATAGCACAAAGTATTGTCTGTATGCTTACCATTACCTAATTGCTGAATGAACTCTCTTGACAGAAACTTGGCTCAGGGACACAGGTCCCAGAGGTACACTCTCCCTTAACCCTTTGCTTAAAGAGGTCGACAGTAAGAGGTGAGTTTGATTCTTTTCATCCCAGGTGCCTTAGACAGGGGCATGTATGATTAGAATGCATGTACTGAAGACAAATAAGTCTAGGAAAAGGGGAAAAATTTTCGTCTAAAGCAGATGCTATCATCTGATCTGTTGTAGAAGTACAGGCCTTTCTAAAACTAATAAAAAGGGAGGGATATGTGGAGGTCCAAAATGTGAACCTATTTTCACCTTGTCCAAAAGTCAGAGAGTTGGAATATATTTCTATTTCTTCAAGGTTATTGCCTGTTTCTAACTCAAACAAAGGTCCTACCTAGATTTAAATCAGAGAGTTCTGATCATTCAAGGTTATTGTTGAATACAGGGGCGCCTATTATTCACCCCTTGTATCTCAGGTGTAGAGAAGTAGATTTGTTTCTAATTCAAACAAAATTCCAAGTATCCAACTAAGTTTCTACTGCCTAAGGAAAATAATAATGGATTCTACCCAGGGTGTGGTTTGCCTGCAGTATGTTTTGGTCTAGGGTGTGAACATTACTTGTCTTGTTCTAGCAACAGAATGTTTTACTAAGAATGTAGCCTGCAACCTTCAACTGGTTAGTGAATTTCCTTATATCATGTTAATGCAGTTTTTAAATCTTACTTTTACCTTTTGGGGTCAGGGTATTTTAAGCATTTGGAAATTAAACATGGGTGATTTAAGTATTCACTGAAACTCCCTTCCAGTGTTTAAACAACAACAACAACACTTTCTTAAACTTGGATACCTCAGAACCAGCTAGATACCTGTATGTAACTAGCCTTGTTCACCGTTTCTAGCTCTGGTCTTGAAGCTAAGCATTAGTCTTAGGATTCTCAGAAAAATATTAGCAGAAAACACTACTTTCCAAGTCTTTCAATTGTTTTTTTCTCTGTGTAGCTGAATGGAATAAAAATGAAGTGATGAGTTATAAACAGAACAATGAATTATAAACAGAAGAACAATGCCCAAATCAAAAATGTATTTATTAGAAAATAGGAAGACATGGATTTCCAGGTGTCATTAAACATGACTCCCACTATCTAATATAATACTAACTTTGGCTTTTGACATAGTACATAAACCAATATCTCAGTATTTGTGGTTTGACTAGTTGTTACTTTAGCATGCATAAATAAATCATCAAAAATTGGATACTTTAATTATGGCTAGAATCCACTTATGAGTGAGTACATACCATATTCCTCTTTTTGTGTCTGGGTTACCTCACTCAGTAAAGCATTTTCTATTTCCATACATTTGCATGCAAAATTCAAGATGTCGTTGTTTTTTACCGCTGAGTAAAACTCTAATGTGTATTTGTTCCACACCTTTTTAAACCATTCTTCTATTGAGGGGCACCTAGGTTGTTTCCAGGTTCTGGCTATTACAAATAGTGCTGCTATGAACCTAGTTGAACAAATGCCTTTATAGTATGATAGGACATCTCTTGGAAATATTCCGAAGAGTGGAATTACTGGGTCCTGAGGGAGGTTGAATCCCAGTTTCCTGAGAAACCTCCACACTGATTTCCACAGTGGTTGCACAAGTTTGCATTCCCATCAACAATGGATGAGTGTTCCCCTCACTCCATATACGCTCCAGCATAGGCTATCATTGGTGTTTTTGAATTTAGCTAATCTGACCGGTGTAAAATGGTATCTCATAGTTGTTTTGATTTGCATTTCCCTGATCGCTAAGGATGTTGAGCATGACCTTAAGTGTCTTTTGGCCATTCGAAATTTTTCTGTTGAGAATTCTCTGTTCAGATCAGTACTCCATTTTCTTTGAGCCTATTATTCGTTATCCTAGAGAAGCTAAATAAGAAGGTGAAGATGAAGAAAATCATATAGTTATCCTCCTGGATACTGGAAGTAGACAAGAGTGCCAGGCAACCTTGGGTGCACGGGGGGTGGGGGGATGGAAGGGGAGAGGGTTAGAGAGAAGGGAGTAGGGGAGGACTGGGGAAAGCTTGGGGGAATGGGATCGGGGGAGGGAGGAAGGATGGATATGGGATCAGGGAAGTATATATTTCAACTAAGGAAGCCATTTTAGGGTTTACAAGAGACTTGATTCTAGAGGGGTTCCCAGGTTCAAGGAGAGATCCCCAGATTGTTCCATGGACAGCAGAGGAGAGGGTGCCTGAACTGGCCTTGGCCCATAACCATACTGATGAATATTTTGCATATCACCATAGAACCTTCATCTGGCAATGGATGGAGATAGAGACAGAGACCCACATTGGAACACTGGACTTAACTCCCTAGGTCCAAATGAGAAGCAGAAGAAGGGAGAACGTGAGCAAGGAAGGCAGGATCAGAGGGAACCTTCATCCGACGATGGATGGAGACTGAGACAGAGACTCACACTGGAGCACTGGACTGAACCCCCTAGGTCCAAATGAGGAGCTGAAGGAGGGAGAACATGAACAAGAAAGGCAGGACTGTGAGGAGTGTGTTCACCCACTGATACAAGGGGACTGATCAAATGAGGGCTCACCAAGGCCAGCTGGACTGGGACTCAACGAGCTTGTGATCAAACCGGATTCTCTGAATGTGGCTGGCACGGGGACTATCTGTGAAGCCATTGATAATGGCACTGGGACTTGTTTCCTCTGCATGTACTGGCTTTTTGAGATCCTAGTCTGTTTGGATGCTCACCTTCCTAGACCTGGAGGGAGGGGAGAGGAACTTGAACTTCCCACAGGGCAGAAAACCCTGACTGCTCTTAGGGCTGGAGAGGGAGGAGGAGAGGGAGTAGGGGGAGTGGGAGGATATTGGGAGGAGGGGCAGAAGTGGAAACTTTTATAAATTAATAAAATAAAATAAATGGATACTTTAAGATTGCCATTTAAAAAGCTATGTTCTGTTGTGCTCATTGTTCTCCAGTTAGATATTTGCCAGGACATTCTGTATCTCTAGGTGTTTGTTCTGTAGATTATGACTGTATTCAGCAGACAGAAAGCAATTATAAGGAAGTAAAGGAGAGGAAAGCCTGATGCCACAGGATGCATTGTTAGGGTTGCCTCTGCCCAAACCTGTCCTAGTATTGCAATTTACCTGTGAATTAGATCTTTTCTTATTGCTGAATCCTCCTCATGCTTATTTCTTTTCAACATTCTCTAAAGAGAGCGTGAGGTCTCATTATCAATGTGTCTTTAGCCTTGACAGATTTACATGTAATATTTTCAGGGAAGATGTGGACTAATAAGGTAAATAGAGAAATGGTGGCTCTTAGATTGGGTACTAAAAAATTGATTACATGAAAAATCACCTTTACAGTAGAAATGATTCTGTCATACATGATCTACATGCCATTATAACTATTTAAATCACATGGCAGAGGCAGAAAATAATGGACAGTAAAATGTAAGGCACAGAATGATCAAATGATTGAGGCAGATAGTTGCTATGGAAATGACAGATTGTAATAACGATAAGGGCATCTGGTTACTCTTGATGTACTTCCAAAGAGGACACACAGTAAATGACAAAAAAAAGGCTGCTAAGGCCAATTTAGGGCATGCATGGGAAGTCAGGCTGCCTCACTAGCAGCTTCAAAGGAAGCCTTCCTCTACAAGGAAGTGTGCAGGAAGGAATCGAAGTGTGAGGACCAGGCTCAGATCCTGGTTAGATGGACTACAGAGCAGACTGCTTAATTAAATATTAAACCCCTTCCATCGATTCTGTATTTTTGTATTAAAGCAGAAGTGATCACAAGACTAGAGTTGAGCATGAATTAGGATTGGACATTTCAAGAGCAAATCCCCCTGAAGTTATCTCAATGCAGAAATCAGGAACATGGTGCCAGTTCAATGTGTTACCTCTGTGCTGTGGAAAGACAGCACACACTGATGGGTGATGCATTGAGAAATATGTCATAGGAATGGATACCTGAATAGAACTTGTGGTAGAGGCATTGCTAGTCTTTTGCCTATTTGCCTCATATATTAATGCTCTCTAGTTAGCTCTACTTAGTAAATGATCCTATCTGGTTAGGTGATGATTTTTGGTTGAATGGTGCATTAATCTGGTAAAGGGAATTGGAATTTAGTAAATAAGATGATCAAAACTAGATTTTCTTTTTTCCATTCATTCCATTCCACTAAATAGTAGTTAAAGATTATTCCACTCTATTATATGAACAATTGTGGTTAAAGGTGTAGTAAATAAATCTACAGCACAACTATTCTGTTATTTAAAGGTCCTTGATAAAAGCTTATATAGTGACCATAGATTCTCATTAAGAGAATGAAGAGCATATATTGAGGAAAAGAAATCTGCTGCTGTATTTTTTTTGAACTGTTAGACGTATTTTCCACAATCCTCTCATTCTTATTTTGTTCCTGGCTTTGTTTTCTGTACCAATGAGTTCTGGCTTGTGCTAGGTGAGTCATACACACACACACACACACACACACACACACACACACACACACAACAAAATAACAACAAAACCAGCCGATGGAAGGAAGAGCTCGAGGCTCTATACTCATTCCCAAGATTTCCACCAGATGTCAAAGGCTATAACTTCACAAGTCCCTCTTAAGTACTGATATTTTCCAGCTTCTACAACTGTCCAATGCTTTCAAAATCTCAGTTCAATGTACAAATACCTCACTGACCCTGCTGCTCCTAAGCTGCTCCACCAACCATATTGATTTTTCATAGTGCTCCCCATTTAAAGGTAAATTTTCTTAATATTCTTCCAATACAACCCTGCAATAGCACAGTCTTTTTACTGTGGAATATGACCTGGAAGGACAGGGACACAGAGTAGCTAAATAGTAACTGCCAAATATTAATTTGATCTTCTGTCTCTAATATTTAAAATAGTAAAAATCATCAAGTAAAGTTGATGATACAGCTTGAAAATGCCACTGACAGTCTTACTTTGTGGCAGTTCAGTCCTGATTTAGATGAGTAGTTGAGATGAAAATACCAGCAAGGTCTTCTGCTTCCATCTCCAGGAAGAGATTTTAGGAAAATGTACTCTTCTGAATTAGCATGTTGAAAGTGGAGCAATGAGAACAGGAGTATTCTGGGAAGAAGGAAGTTGTTCCCGAGTCCTGCCCAGATCATGGAAGAAGCAGAATGTGATCTGTCCCACTGAAGAAGGTACTGAGCCATGTGGCTAGCATAGATAAGAATAATGGGATAATGTAAGTTATAAGAGTTAATAAGAAGCCTGAGCTAATGGGCCAATGAGTTTATCATTAATATAGACTCTCTGTGTGATTTTCTTTGTGACCTACTGGCTGTGGGAACAGGGCAGGACAGAAACCCCAACAAGTAAGCATGCCATCATGTTACATGGAAGTAAATACAAACTGTCTTTAAATAATTCTGACCAGCTAGAGGAAAGTCAATAGTGACTGCTGTGTGAATAGTACATTAGTTAAATAATTTCTCTTCAGCAGTCACCTCTAGTGACTGTCTCCTGAATATATCTTTGAATCTTGGTCATTTTTAGTGCATAGCTGTGAAGAACTATACACTTATAAACAAAATCTTATATCAAGAAAACTACTATGTCATTTGCAAAATAAAAGTAAAGGTTTAATCTTAATTTTGAATTCTTGTCATCTTTCTGGCTTTTTTTCTACAATGTGGGTAGAGATGAAGAAATATAAGTTAATAAAGCTAAATATTGCTAAGTTGGCCAATAAAATAAAGTAGCTTATCTTTATTTGTATGTAGAAATGATACAACATGTAGGTGTGATATGAATGGGTATTTATAATTTTGCAAAAAAAATTTATTTGGGGTTTCTTAGTGCTATCTTCACACCTTTGCCACAGTTAGAAAAACATTTAATTTAGGTCCCAGGTCCATGACACTTGACACAAACTGGTTTCAAGTAATATGAAAAATTGCTTTCTCAGAGAAAAAGAATCTTTTTCCTTTCTACTTATAAAAATTTAACCATGTTTTTAAATATTTGTATATAGATTCGAACTAAAACCTCTTAATTGATAAGTGCAAAAGAAATGCTTTCTTAATATTTCTGGAGTATTGAAAACAGCTTGGTATTGGCATAAGAACAGAGAAGTCGACCTATGGAATCAAATAGAAGACCCGGATATAAACCCACAAACCTATGAACACTTGATTTTCAACAAGGGAGCTAAAGGTATGCAATGGAAGAAGGAAAGCATCTTCAACAAATGGTGCTGGCAAAACTGGATGTCAACCTGTAGAAGAATGAAAGTAGATCCATATCTATCACCTTGCAGAAAACTCAAGTCCAAATGGATTAAAGACCTCAACATTAATCTGACCACTTTGAACCTGATAGAAGAGAAAGTGGGAAGTAGTCTACAAGACATAGGCACAGAAGACCACTTCCTAGGTAGAACCCCAGTAGCACAGACAATAAGAGAAACAATGAATAAATGGGATCTACTGAAACTGAGAAGCTTCTGTAAAGCAAAGGACACTGTCAGTAAGACAAAAAAGGCTACCTTCTGACTGGGAGAAGATCTTCACAAACCCCTCATAAGATAAAGGCCTGATCTCCAAAATATACAAAGAACTCAAGAAACTAGACACTAAAACTCTAATTAACCCAATTAAAAAATGGGGTGCTGATCTGAACAGAGAATTCTCAACAGAAGAACTCCGAATGGCCAAAAGACACCTAAGGTCATGCTCAACATCCTTAGCGATCAAGGAAATGCAAATCAAAACAACTTTGAGATACCATCTTACACCTGTCAGAATAACCAAACTCAAAAACACCAATGATAGCCTATGCTGGAGAGTATATGGAGTGAGGGGAACACTCATCCATTGTTGATGGGAATGCAAACTTGTGCATCAACTGTGGAAATCAGTGTGGAGGTTTCTCAGGAAACTGGGATTCAACCTCCCTCAGGACCCAGCAATTCCACTCTTGGGAATATACCCAAGAGATGCCCTATCATACTGCAAAAGCATTTGTTCAACTATGCTCATAGCAGCACTATTTGTAATAGCCAGAAACTGGAAACAACCTAGGTGCCGCTCAATAGAAGAATGGTTAAAGAAGGTTGGAACATATACACATTAGAGTTTTACTCAGCAGTAAAAAACAATGACATCTTGAATTTTGCATGCAAATGTATGGAAATAGAAAATGCTTTACTGAGTGAGGTAACCCAGACACAAAAAGAGGAATATGGTATGTACTCACTCATAAGTGAATTCTAGCCATAATTAAAAATCTTTGAGTCTATAATTCGTGATCCTAGAGAAGCTAAATAAGAAGATGAAGTTGAAGAAAATAATATAGTTATCCTTCTGGATATTGGAACTAGACAAGATGGCCAGGCAAACTTGGGTGCAAGAGGGGTGTGGGGGTGGAAGTAAGGGGAGATGGTTAGAGAGAAGGGAGAAGGGGAGGATGGGGGATAGCTTGGGGGAATGAGAGGGGGAGGAGGGAAGAAGGATGCATATGGGAGCAGGGAAGTATATATCTCAACTAAGGAAGCCACTTTAGGATTTGCAAGAAACTTGATTCTAGAGAGGTTTCCATGCCCAAGGAGAGGTCCCCAGATTGTTCCCTGGGCAGCAGAGGAGAGGGTGCCTAAACTGGCCTTGGCCCATAACCATACTGATGAATATTTTGCATATCACCATAGAACCTTCATCTGGCAATGGATGAAGATAGAGACAGAGACCCACATTGGAACACTGGACTTAACTCCCTAGGTCCAAATGAGAAGCAAAAGGAGGGAGAACGTGAGCAAGGAAGGCAGGATCAGAGGGAACCTTCATCCGACGATGGATGGAAACTGAGACAGAGATCCACATTGGAGCACTGGACTGAGCTCCCAAGGTCCAAATGAGGAGCAGAAGGAGGGAGAACATGAACAAAGAATTCAGGTCTGCGAGGGGAGCGTTCACCCACTGATACAAGGTAACTGATCTAATGAGAGCTCACCAAGGCCAGCTGGACTGGGACTGAACAAGCATGTGATCAAACCGGATTATCTGAATGTGGCTGACATGGAAGCTGACTGAGAAGCCATTGATAATGCACTGGGACTTGTTTCCTCTGCATGTACTGTCTTTTTGGGATCCTAGTCTGTTTGGATGCTCACCTTCCTAGACCTTGAGGGAGGGGAACTTGAACTTCCCACAGGGCAGAAAACCCTGACTGCTCTTAGGACTAGAGAGGGAGGAGGAGTGGGAGTGGGGGGAGTGGGAGGGTATTAGGAAGAGGGGAGGAAGTGGAAATTTTTTATGAATAAATAAAAAAATATTTCTGGCAAGAGAAATTATATTACATTTATAATTGGGTAATTATAGAGATAATTAATCACGAAATAGTTCACCTGTGATTGTTTGGAACCTTAGGAATTAATCTACATTCAAAGACTTGCAAATACTTGTAGGAAGCCAGTGTCTATCAGTTTATATATATGAACTAGAAAGAGGGTGAGGATTCACTCCCTTGGTAGACTACCTGCCTGGGATTCAGAGACAACCAGGTACCTGACCAATCACTCAAAGTCTCATTTGCAATGTTGGGCCAACCAACTTTGGCTATGGTCTAGAGTAACTGACAGACCATTTTCAGAGGTAGAAAAATTTCAAAACCATTTTAGCCTATCTTGGCAAGTTTGACAGTCTTTTTTTTCCCCTGTATCCTGATTGTCCTGTCCAGATACCGTGCATTTGTCAATGATTGAGTCATGGGCAGTTCCTTGCCCAAAGGCCAGTTTGTCAAGAAGAAAACAAGCTTGAAGTGGAGTGTCTTTGGTACTCTAATATTCTCTTGGGAATAGATTGGTGCAGCAAGGAGCAATTGTGTCTCATATCAACAGAAACCTAAATTATTTAAATGCCATATTCTACAGCTGTTTGATGAGTTTAAAGATTAGCTATCTGTGCAGAATACAATTTCTATGTATCTAAACAACCTAATTGTTGCAGGGGGCTGCTCATTTGTTCCCAGCTGCTTAGCCCCAGAATAACCACATAGAAATTGTATTAATTAAATTTCTGACTGGCCTATTAGTTCTAGCTTCTTATTGGTTAACTCTTACATATTAACTTAACCTATTGCCATTACTCTGTGTTTTGCCATATGGCTGTGGCTTACTGGCAAATGTTCTGGCATCTATCTCTGGCAGGGCTACACGGATTTTCTCTGACTCTGCCTTTCTTTCTCCTAGCATTCCTCCCCATCCTCTCCACCTAGCTCTGCTCTGTCCCGCCCTGCTCTGCTATAGGCTCAAAGCAGTTTTTTATTCATTAATGGTAATCACAGCATACAGAGGGAAATTACACATCACCTAATTAGTCTGACTAAAAGTACGACAAACATGGATGACTATTGATGTATAATTCTTAATACCTATATAACCTAAAGACCAAGAGTTCATGTTTGAATATTAAACAATCTTTAAACAACTGTGCAGCAAATGAGCATAATGACCTCAAAATGTAATCAATGTATAAGTATCTTGATCAGAGGTAGAAATATATAGTCCAATATGACAACTATATCCTAAAATTATATTAATATACAACATTTCTTAAGCAGAGATAGAAACATGCGTGGATACAATATGACAAAATAACTTTGCATAGGTACACAAATATTATAAACAGAAATAGGCACATATTCAATATAACAAATATAATTGGAATTTGTATCAATATATAAGAATCTACACTAACCTAAATATCTATAAATAATAGCTCACAAGTATTTTCTTTATTGCTCACTACTATTATTACTGTGAGTAAGCTCACACTAATCTATTATACCATCCAATTTCCTTTTTTTCCAAAGAGATTCCTAAGTAATAACTTTCACTTCAATGCCCAACTCTATACCAGTTATAATCAACCCCTAATTGATGTTCCTAACCCTGAGGACAAATTTTGTTGGGAGAGGGGACATCATTCTTCTAGAATTACTTTCAGCTTTCTTGGCAGAAACGTTCTTTCTATGGGATTCTGTAAAAACTAAATTTATGGTTAAGTTTCGATATTACTGTCTGGTATAATTGCAAATAGTCTCTGAGTAGTCAATGGGGTTATTCTGAGTACTTATTTGAAGTTCTGGTCAGAACATTGTTAGAAGGTGCACCATTTCAGGTATCCAAGTTGGAATCACCTTGAGCAGCTGTTACCCCCAAACTGATCTTAAAGTAGTGCTATCAGATTTACGATATCTTATCAACCAGGTGGAATTGTTATTTTGGGGTGTTGACTGAGGTTTCTGTCCGGGCTGATACCTGCAGTTGTTAAGTCCCCCCCAAAAATCACACAGAGGTCTACACTAGTTTTAAACTGATTGTCCCAGTAGCTCACCCTTCTTACTAATTAATTTTTATAACTTAAATTAGCCCATAATTCTTGTCTGAGTTAGTCATGTGGATTGGTACCTTTTTTGGTGAGGCAGACACATCTTGTTTTTTTCTGTGGCCTATTCATGACTGCAAAATGAGCTTTCCTCTTTTCAGAATTCTACTGTTTTTGTTGCCCCACCTCTGCTTACTGCCTGGCTACTGGCCAATCAGCATTTTATTAAAACACAATTGACAGGGTATAAACCATTGTCCCATAGCAGTAGGGCCCCATCTATTTTCTGGAAACTTCAAAGATTACTGCAGGATGATTTATTGTCATTGGGGAAAACTTAAACATTATTTATATCAATGTATATTCAATAAAATGTATGATGGAGATGAAGATATTTATGGAGAAAAATAATTTTTTAAAAATACTTTCTGTTCCCTACCAGATGGTTCCTGTTATGAGATAGATACTCTGACTTTTTCTTTTAACAACATGCTTGGATTTAGAGAATAGCCATTGTCCAACTCCAAAACCAGCTTATATATATAATATATATATATATATATATCAGGCAAAGATATTTTACTGTGCTGTTGATATCTCATAATAAGTCAGATTTATCTTTGCTTGGTGAGCCTTTCTGGATAGCTATCTTTTCTTCTTTAAGGATCTAGATGTCTGAGGTCTCTTGATTGTTTAGAAGAATGGTGTTTTCCTGTTCAGACAAAAATAAACACTGCCCCAACCCTTATGAGATTTGTTTAACACCTGTATGCTTGTCACCTCTGTGGATAAGTTGTTAATTCTCTTTCTCAAGAGGTTTTTTTTTCAAAGCAAATCTGTATTAATTTTGATAGTATCCATGGCTTTTCTTCTCCTGTGGGAACAAGAGCAAAACCCCTCCCCCAATGCAGCACAACTCCTGGTTTCCATTCTGAGGACAACATATCCTTGAAATACCCTGGCTGATTTGATTTAGAATTTGTTCTATTTTTCAATATCTTTCTGCTGTCATTGTTCTTTTTCATTAGCATTAAGAAAATTCAAGGTTAATAAAACATTATGCAATCATTTCTGGGGGTATTCTAATCCCTTTATTTTGTTTAACATATCCTTCATAGTTTGTTTTGATCTTTATATAATTGCCTGGCCTGTAGCATTATTTGTTATTCTTGTAAAATGCTTTATATTATAATAAACAAAAAGCTGTTTCATTTTCTTAGAGATTATGCTAGACCATTATTTGTCTTTGTGTAGGTAGACCAATGGTGGCTATAGCTTCTAATAAATGTGTGATTAATAAATCAGCCTTTTCTGAGCTCAAAGCAGTTGCCCATTGAAAACTTGAATAGGTGTCAATGGTGTGGTGTACTTATTTTAATTTTCCAAAATCAACAAAGCGGAACACATCCATTTGCCAGATTTTATTTTATTTTATTTTATTTTGAGTACCCTTTGGGTTACTCCCTGCTGGTAATAGTGCTTCCTTAGAAAAAGAGCAAGTAGGACATCTCCTTATAATCTCCTTAGCTTGTTGCAATGTAGTAGAAAACTCTTTCTTTAAACCTTTGTTATTGACATGATGTTTTTTTTATGAAGTTCTGAGTCTTTTAGCACATTTCCAATCAATAATTGATCAATTTCTGCATTACCTTGTACAAGATGACCTGACAGACCTGTATAGGATTGGATTGCGCTATGTATATGGGACAAAGCCTATTCCTGATTATATCTTGAACCTGAAAGAATAATGAAGTCAATTCTGTATCATCTGGTACAAATTCAGTGGTTTCAATATGCAAAACAACTCTTTCTGCATATTGTGAATCAGTAACTATATTAAGTGGTTTTTTAAAAATCCCTTATGAGAACAGCATATAATTCTGACTTTTGCACAGAATTATAAGGACTTTGTTCTATCTTAATTAAATCTTCAGATTTACCCCCTGCTTTTCCTGATTTATTTGCATTAGTATAGAATGTATGGGATCCAGTTATTGGTGTATCATAGGCCATGTGGAGTAGAATCCAAGTAGCTCTCTTTAAAAGGTTGATTTTTAACAAATTTTGGATAATTGCTATTAATCTCCCCTAAAAATTTAGCACAAGTTGTTTATCAAGGTTCATTGTCTTTGTATTTTTTTTAATTTTATCATTAGTAAAAGACACTATAATTTCTGCTGGGTCTACTTCTGCTAATTTACAAAATCTCAATTATCCTTTTATAATTAATTCAGAGGCCTTTTCCACATAAGTTTTTAATTTTTTACTTGGTTTATGTGGTAAAATTATTCATCCTAAAATAATTTCTTCCCTCTGCATTAGAATTCTTGTAGGGAAAATTCTGGAGGGCAATATGGCTAGAATGCAATTAAGATTTGGATCCACCTGATCCACATGTGCCTTCTGCAATTTCTCTTCAATCAAAGTTAATATTTTCTCAGGTTCAGATGTTAATTTCTTGAGACTATGTAAATCTTTGTCACCATCTAAGGCTTTTTTAAAATGAATTATTAGATCAGGTGTTATTCCAACAGTGGTTTGTAGCTTGGAAATGTCTCTTAACAATCATTGAAAGTCATTAAGAGCCTGCAATTGGTCTCTCCTAATTTGTTCTTTTTGCGTTTTAATTTTCTGTAATCCTATTTCATAATCTAGATAATTAATAGAGTCTCTTCTTTGTGTTTTTTAGAAGCAATTTTTAATCCCCCTTTAGGCAAAACTTTGTTTACTTCTTCAAACATTCTTTTTAAAGTATTTATGCTTGAATCAGATAGTAAAATGTCATCCTTGAAATGCTAAATTATAGATTTAGGAAATTTGTTTATGTATTTTTTCCAATGGTTGACTTACAAAACATTGGCACAGAATGAGACTATTGAACATTCCCTGTGTGAGGACAGTCCATTGATATCTCCAAGTAGGCTGGAAATTATTGTAAGTAGCCAATTATGATGTTAAATTTTTCTCTGTAATTTTCTTTTAAAGGTATAGTGAAGAAACTATTTTTTAAATTAATAACTATAAGAGGTCGTCATTTAAGTAATAGGGAAGGCAAAGGAATTCCAGATTATAGAGGGCCCACAGTTTGAATTACCTCATTGTCGGCTCTTAGGTATGTCACAATTCTCCATTTTCCAGATTTCTTTTTAACAACAAATACAGGAGAATTCCAAGGGCAGGCTGATTCTTCAATGTGGTGAGCATCTAGTTTCTCCTGTACCAGCTACTCTAAAGCCTGCAGTTTATCTTCTGTTAAAGGCTATTGGTTCCTTAGTTAACCATTTTAAAGGAAGGACTATTGGTACCTCTGAAGGATTGTTAGTTTTTTTTGTTTTGTTTTGTTTTGTTTTTTTGTGACTGAATGGCTTGTGACTGTTTCTTTAGTACCTTACAATATCCTTCCCAGAAGCACGAGTTCCTGGGACTGCAGAAATATTAATCTGGGTATTCCACTGTTGCAGTAGATCATGACCTCAGAGATTTACTGGCCTTAGCCTGCCTCTTTGTCCTCCTGGACCTATGCATTCAATTCATCTCATGCTTTGTGCCACTTGAGATATGGTTCTGATTACTAGGAATTGAACATCTGTCTCTTGGAGAGGTAAATTTGGAGCCAATATTCTGGAGCAATGATAGTTACAGCCACACCCATGTCCCATAATCGTTCATTTATAATGTTTTTTATTCTCACTGTCAGCTTTGTTTTTTAATCATTTATAGAATTCTGTCAAAATAAACGTTTCCTATTTTCTATTGGAATTCTTGATTCACACTCCATTTTCATTCCATTATCCAGAACAGTACAGTTTTATGTGGCAGGCACTGGTTTTTAATTTTTCTGGTGTGACATGTCCTTCATAGGGACTGGGAATGACTAGACCCTGCTTTGCCTGGGGGCCTGTGAGAGCCCACCCCCCAAGGAGTTTTCCAATGTTAACATGTTGCCTTGTTTGTCTTTTGTTATCTACATTCATGGCTCCAATGTCGGCCTTTGCCATGTCTTCTACATAATCTAGAGTGTTGAGACCTTCTATTTTGTCATTCCCAGAGAAAACATTATTTTTAGGAATACCTTGTCTATAGTCCCTTCTCAAATGTCATATTCTACCATAATTAAAACATTTGGCATTTTGATGGCTCTTCATACCTTTAGAAATTGTTTCTCCTACCCAAGTCTCAATATTATTGTCAAATACCTCAACATTTATTGTATGCAGGATCCATTCATTCATTGGTGCCGATCTAACCTTTAAAGACCCAAGTATCTTTTTTGTACTCTAAATTGACATTTCAAAAGCAGAGATTCAATAAGTACTCATCTAACTTCTGGGTCTGTTGCTCTTATTTGTATAGCCTTATTTAATCTTTGTAAAAAGTCAGTAAAGGGTTCTCTTTGGCCTTGTGTAATGCTAGTATATGATTTAATCATTTTTCATGGTTCTTGAATCTTCTCACAAGCATATAAGGCTGGTCTGTGACATAGGAACAAGATGTACCATCATATAGAACTTGACCCTGTGGATCAGTATAAAAGCTCTTGCCAAGAATTTGATCTTGGGAATCCTCAAATTCTTTGGCTTGTCTTTGTTGTTCTAATATTTTAGCCTCCTCTCACTTGTAGCTCTTCCATTGCAACTATGGTCCATCTTCAAGGACCACTGAAGACTAATTGAAGCCAATCATTTCTAAACGTCCCTCATTCTTGACTCTACTATCAAACTATTTTTAAGGATATAATATAAAGAACAAAATTAAGTCCCAATATCTCAAAAATTGATGTATCAGAAAAACAACATAAGCCTTGCAGAATACCATCCATAGTATAAGCAAAAAGGTTATTAAATTTCTACATGGTGATATTGTCTGTAATTATATAACTTTCAAATTTATTGATTTATTTATTAATCAAATGAACCTACCTCTGTTATGAGTTATCAGTAAATTGTTGTAGGTGCACCAATCTTTATTGGCCAGCAGGTGTTGCAGGTACGTGTGACTGGCAGCAACAAGGCAGGTTACAGTACCTGAATTTCCTGGGACTTAATTACTAAGAAATTTAGTTAATTAATGAAGAGTTGTGCATTCATATATGGAGAAGCATTGAGTTGGACAGAATATAAAGGATTCCAGACCTTTCAGGCAGTAGTGAGCTGCAAACACATATCAGAGAAGTATGTGCTACCGGAGAGTAATTGGTTGCACAAGTCACCATGATGAAAAACATGCGTGTGTGGGCAGGCTGCCTGAGGAGCTGAGGGGAAAAGCATGCATGGGCAGGAGGGCTGCAGAGAGAGTGGTGGGGGAAAACCATGCACCGTCCTGGGAAATTTTCAAGTCACTGCATGGTGACCCACTAAGGGGTAGCTCTGCTGCGACAAAATACTGCTTAGCTGGTAAAATCAAGTTGGCGGTCAGTAGTGGGAGATGTTATGTATTGAAGGCTGTTTGGGTTGGTCACAGTAGGTGTGGAGTCAGGATCCACGTGGGGTGCCAGATGTCAGTTACCATGCCACATTGGTCTGCCATATATTGTTGACTGTCCCACACTGGGCAACAGATGTAGACAATTGCAATAAAGTAGTTACACACTAACTCACAATGGAGTATAATAAAGGGTGCTTTATTTAGGAATAGACTCACAGATCAACAGTCCTCTGCATGAGTGGGGGATAGGAACTGAATCCAGCAGCCAAGAGGTTATCTACATTTCTACATCTGTTTATGTAGTGCATGTGACCATGCCCAGAGTGTGCTAGTGTCTTAATGGCTATTGGCTGAAGGAGTAAGATGGAATCTCAGAGTTGTTTTGATTTGCGTTTCTCTGATGGCTAAGGATGTTGAGCACTTTCTTAAGTGTCTTTCAGGCAATTATGATTCAGCTGTTCAGAGTCCTCTGCTTAGGTCTGTACCCCATTTTTATTAGATTAATTTTTTTTGATGTCAAGTTTCTTGAGTTCTTTGTACATTTTGGAGATCAGTCTTCTATCTGATGTGGGGTTGGAGATGATCTTTTCCTAGTCTGTAGGCTGCCATTTTCTCTTGTTTGTTTTCAATTGAGACAAGGAATGGGGGTGTATCTGGATGGGGAGAGGTGGAAAATCACTGGGCATAGAAAAGAGATAGATAACTGTAATCAGGATATATTATGTAGGAAAATAGTATATTTTCGATAAAAGAAATAAAAGAGTTATATCAGAAAACAAAATTCTATTCTAAAATCTTTGAACCAATGAGATGGCTTGGTGAGTAAGGTGGTTTTCTAACAATCTGATGAACTGAGTTTGATTTCTAGGACTTATATGAGAGAACAGATTCAGTCATCTTGTTTTCTGGCCTTTAAATTCATGCCACCCATTGTAACTCAGAACTCACTCAACATTCCAATAAAAATAAATTCTATGTTATATATATAATATAATACAGAAACTTCTTGGATAAAATTAACCATATCTTGATGCCCTCATGGTTCCATTGTCTCCTATGTCTCCTTATTCTGCTCCCAGCTTCTCATCTACTCCATTTGCACTACAAAATTTGCTAATAGCATGGAAATATGAAAATGGCTATGAAGTAGGCATTTTTCTTCTCCTTTACTAAGTCATTTCTGTTGAACTGGTTCGATGTCTGGATAATTTTGTGAGCTATATTTACTGAAAGGGTTTTCATATTTACCAAATAGAGACATACAATAAGTTTAAATCATGAATAAAAATGAGAAATATTTTTATGCCTTCCTCATGTAATTTATCAAATACAGTGACACAAACAGCAGCAACAGCATTCAAATTAATTTGATGCTTGTTATTAATAGTTTAGTTACTCTTTTGCATTTTATCCAACAATCTAACATGCTCCATATTTGATATCTCTTTTTTAGAATGTATTCATTGTTTATTACTCTCTTATCTCTCACATCAGTAAGGTTATTTAAATTAATTTTTATGTGAACCATTGCAGAAAAGAAGCAGAAACATGTTCAAATACATTAACCTATAGGATACATCAAATATTCAAATCACTGTACATTGTTTTCTCATTATAAAAAGGAATCTCTGCAAATAAGTAGACAAATTTATCATACATCTGACTGTTTCTTTTATCACATAATGATTACATTTATGTGTGCCTATTCTTTATATCTTTATTGATCTAGCTATCAAATATCCCTCATCTATCTCTCTGTATCTATCTATCTATCTATCTCGCTATCTATCTATCTATCTATCTATCTATCTATCTATCTATCTATCTATCATTTATATACCTATCATCTCTATTTTTTGTGCTTTGATGTTTTTTATGATTTATATAATCCTTGAATACACTGATTTTGAAAACTAAGAAAACATTTTCTTTACTGAAAAGAATGGAAGAATAGATAAAATAAGGAACAAACATGATATGATAATATCAAATAGTAACTGAAACCAAATTTCTTCAAAGTCTTATTTCTGCTGTAATTTGCTTCCTAATATTCCTATCACCTTGGAGCAGCACATCATATTAAGTTTATGATGAGGAGTCTGATCTTAGATTTTATTTTCTCTGAAGTTTTGTTTTGTTTTTAACATCCTTTGTCTGTCTGTCTGTTTCTGTCTCTCTCTTTCTCTCCATGTGTCTGTGGGTGTGCGTGGGTGTGCACGCATGACTGTGTGGGTGGGTGTGTGCCTTGAAGTCTAGACTACATAGAATACAGCATAGGATCTGCTGGAACCAGAGTTGTAGGGGGATGAGGCACTGAACATGGATGCTAGAATCCAAACTCAGGTCTTCTGCAAAAGCAGTTTGTGCCCTTCACTGCTATGCCTGCCCCTTCATATTCTAAGTCTCATAGATTCTTATAAATTTTAACTTTTCTGAATCCCAAATGCTTCTCTCATCCTGATATTTCCTTTTGAAATTTTATTCAATCAGCCTTTTCTACTGGGGGACTCTGCCATCCCCTCACCAAATAAAAGAGCAAACTCAATGCACAGTTAGTTTTATCTGAAAGATCATCATCACATTCAACAATGGGGGCACTCACCATTAACTTCTGAAAACTATTTTTATTAATCATTTTCAGAATTATATACAAGGTGTTCTGATCATATTACGCCATATTCCTCCTCTTGAGCTCTCCAAAATATGCCTCCACCTCTTTACATACCCTCCATATTGTATCTTTTTTCAAAAAGTGAATTTAATAAACCATTGGCTCTAATTTGTATGTCTATATATTTCTTGGTGTGGGATTATTCATTGGAGCATGGTCAAACAGCCAGGAGACACTATTCTCCACCTAGAACCCATCAACTGTCAATAGCTCCTTAGTAGTGGTTGGGGTCTCATGAGCCCTTCTGCCCATATGCTAGAAGCTGACTGGTTTGCTTTTGTGCCATCTTAGGCTGGCAACCAGCACTGCTGTATTTCCATGAGTAAAGAGGTCCTGTCATGTACAGAAGGCACTTTCACTCTGATCCTCTGCAGTCTTTAGTTTTCATTATGTTTCTTTCCCCTCTTTCTGATGGTCCCTGAGTCTTGATGCAGATATGTGTTATAAAGGTCCCATTTGTGGCTGACCACTCCCTTTTACTTATTCACAGTTGTTACTGCATGAAAAGCAATCAACAGGATATTTTTTTCTCCTTAGTTTGCTGCTGTATCCTTACTGCTTCAAAGTATATCCAACCCACTCAAGCACAGCTGAGGACTCAATACACAGTTGTTGACTAAAAGCTATGCTCTGTGCATTTTCATATATACCAAATACCTGTTTAAAATAAATTACAAAAGCTTTCTTTATATAGTGGCTATAAAGAAATAGAATAGATCAGTTCCACAGAAAGCAAGTAAGAAAGAATGAGTTTTCCTTTTATTAGCACTGTACTGGTGTACCTGGCATGTGGCAGTAAATCAATGGGTTTTTAATACTTTTTCCTTTCTTCCCCAGTTTTTTTTGATTTATGTCCTATGTTGAATTTCTACCCACGATTACACTGATGAGAATAACAGTCAGACAGAAAAACAAAAAACAACACAAAAGGCTAAATATAGTCCACATCAATAAAAATGTGTGCTCCCTGAATTATATATACAATTAAATGTTGAGTAATAATTCCACAAGCAAAATAAGAAAACAAATAATGTCTCAGGATTTTAAAATTTTAACATCTGGGCTGTATAAATAGAGGGAATCATCTAAATTTAATTTGTTTTGTCAAAGATTCATTTATGTTGAAAAACCTTTAAGGATAGATGAGTAAGAGACTTAAGAGCTAATGATTCCAAAACAGGAGGCAAAAGTAAAATTAATTAGAGTCAATCAATGCAAAAAGCAACATAAGCAAAAACTGTAATATAAAATAATAGAGACAAATAAATGCAAATGAATT
The DNA here is from genome assembly GCF_982192425.1 of Myodes glareolus. NCBI lineage: Eukaryota > Metazoa > Chordata > Mammalia > Rodentia > Cricetidae > Myodes > Myodes glareolus. Next base: position 67,580,576 of record NC_142038.1, read on the forward strand.
TATAATTCTAGTAATTCTAAGGGTAATGAAATTAAAGAATTTGATTTCAAATAAAAATGCTAATATAGACTATCGAAGAAAAAAATCAACTGTAGTTGACTAATAAACATTGAAAACTATTATAGAAACATGGAAAAGTATAAAAAACAAAAATTAAAAGAGTTGATGTAGATAAGCTAACACTAGCAATGGTTTTATGCAAGAAAAATTGTTATGACTAAAAGGATATATTTCAATATACATTAGGGTTAATGCTTTAAGGAGGATAATAAATTCTGAATTTTTATGTATACATATAAAACAACATAGGTTCATACTATAAGAAGTAAAATCTCATAGAAATTGAAATGAAATAAAAGAAAAAGAAGCATCATCCCCTAGTCAGCGTTCACACATCTCTTTTAATAATAGAACAGACAGACAAAAAAAATCACAAAAGACACAGATAATAAAAAGTGATATTTTTAATAAGTAAGTCACAATTAAACTAATATATAGTGCCATGGGTGAATCTCCAAATTAAATGGTAAGCAAATAGAACGTGCTACAAACCTGCATTATATGATAGCATTAATTAGAAGTAAAAATTTCACAAAAAATAAGTGGTGATGCGTGTCAAACCTGATCCAAGAATGGAATCGTGTGAAGAGAATTGGCAGTGGTGTGGGAAAACTCCAAGAAACAAGACAAGTGTCTTGCAACCTCAGTTCCTTCAAAACCTTGGAAATGTTCTTGTTGTTGGAATGCGAGTTTACTTCAGATTATTCAATAAAACTGCTATTGTTAGTTGTGCCACTATGGTTGTTTATCTCATCTCATGTGATTCCTCTCGATCCCCAGGGTATAAATTGTGTGATGCTCCAAATAAAAGCTTTTGTATGAGATTTAAGTTTGGCAAATTTTTAAGCTTCACTGTCCCAAGTTCCACCACCTCTTTCATCAATCTATATCACCAGTTCAGTTCGTAAACAAAAGATAATGATCACAAGTGCCATCTAATAAATTCATTGTTATTCAAACATATCTGATACTCTTTGTTTCCAATAATATTACTCATTCTCGGGGATGCTTTTATCTTTTCCAGAGGAATGGTTTTTCTGTTAACAGTTCATTGGGATCATTGTATTCTCTAAAGAAAACACAGCACACAGCTCTGTCTTTTTTCTTAAGCATAATCATATAGTGAAAAATTTTTACTTCTTTAATAAATTATGAAAAGTAATATTTGCACCTTTGCAATTTTTTACCACTGATGTATTTTGGGATCTGAGCTATATAAAGTGCTGATGATAATGGAAGACAGTACTATTTAAATTTGTAAAACTGGACTGGCTAAGTTATAATAAATTTTAGGCACCCTAGGCTTCCAGAACCAAATGTCATAAACAGGATAAGCTTGTGAACAAAAGAAGTTTATTTCTCACAGTCTTCTCAAGGCTGCACAGTCACCTGACCAAGGCTCTGGTACCAGGCATACCATGTGTCAGGGAAAGATTTATGTCAGGTTCACAGAAGGAAGACACTTTTCTCATGAGTTTTTATACAGTGGAATGAATGTCAGGGTTCTCTATGATGTCTGCTAATGGGATACCATTCATGAAGGCTCTACCATTAATTTTCAAGAAAACATATGGAATGCAATTAGAATGGATGTACAGCTGTCACCGAGGGTCATCACACTGGTGATTAGAATACGCATCATGAACAACAGAAGTTCCATTCACTAGCACTTTGTTATCTCGTAGTAAATAGGATTTCCATAGGTATTTTGTCGTTCAGCTCAATAATTTACTTTTTTTCTGAAGAAAAGTATAACTCTCCCAAAGGACTTCTTATGGTCTGTGCTTTTGAAAATGACCTATATGTTTGCCCATAGAAAGAGAATGTATGCATCTCCTTTGTGAGATGGGAATAGCTGAAGAAATTTTATGATTGAGTGAATGACATTTCTGATTTCCCTTAAAGTGTCCTCCTTCTTTTCTCTCACCTCTGTGGTTTGAAAGCGGGCTCAGACTCGGTCTCTGTTTGACAAAGTATGTGTCCACAGAGGTATGAAAAGATTATAAAATCTGACTATGAATTTCAATGATCTCTTGGTCTTTCCCATAGGATGGGAAGGAAATTACTGAAAATTAGGTTTTATTGAGCTAATGAGGCTCACTGGAAAAGGTGTAGTTTTGCTTTCACTATTCTGCTGAAGCAAGCAATGGGGAATACAGCTCATTTTGCATATCTTTTTATCTATTTAAGCCATGAATCAGAAAAATGTAAAAGACCAACTCAAAATTCTTACATTAAAAGAAATAGGTGAGTGAGTGAATCTAATGTTCTCTGGACACCGTTACTTTAAACAGCATATTAAAATTTCACAAACATTTTACTTAATAAGTATTAGAAGAATTTTTTTAGATCAGTAAGTCACATCCGGTGGGCTCCCAACAAGTCCAGATCCTCACAACTCATACATGGCTGAGGTAAATGTTGAAGATTACATCTTGTGCAGGCTACTACTGATGAATTGTAAAAGTGGCTGACTAGCATATTCACTTGATGGAATTTTGCTGAGTGTTTTCACTTTGTGACTTTTTATTATGTTTTGCATTGTATCATAATTTGTGGTAGATGAAATTTGCCTTTCATCAAGTTGCTTTGTTTGCAATGTATCATGAAAATGCAATAGGAATGTTGATAATTTGTTGATCATATTTATGGTTTTCCATGGAAACTGTTAAGTAGGAATGAATGAATAGTCTGAAGTGAATTTATAAAATGCTTATTTATCTATTTAATGTGTGTGTGTGTGTGTGTGTGTGTGTGTGCTTGAATGTGTGTGCTCCATATGAATGCAGTCCTAGCAGATGTCAGAAGTTGGCACGTGATCTTCTAGAATAGGAGTTACAGGTGACAGTGTGCCATCATGTGGGTGTGGGTAAGCAAGCCTAGGTTTTCAGCAAGAGCAAGAAGTGTTCTTAAGTGGTGAGCCATCTCTATTCTTCTGACGTGAAATTTGATAAGAAAGCTTATTATAAACCAAATAGTTACTTTACAGAACCCAGTGCGTTACTTCAGATGCTTGAGAGTGTTCACAATGGTTAGAATTATGAATATTTAGTTATAAAAACTTAATCTTATCATATTCCATAATATTTGACATACTGTTGAGTATAACAAACATTATTTAATAATGATGAAAAAGTGCTACAAGATAAGATTCAGATATAATTGGTTGTATATGAGTAACATCTTCAAAAATAAAAGAAACAAAGTATATTTTAGAATAGATAAACAAGTAAGACAATCTATGCAAAGCATGGAATGGTTGTTTCTCGTGTTGGAAGTCTCCTTCTAAGAGTTGATTCAGGGTTACAGATTCTCCACTGCAGATCTGATCAGTTTTTAATGTATTTCTATATTTCATACTACATAATATCAGACTTTGGAAAAGGAAAAACATTTGGAAGTTTTTATGGGAATGTGACAAGAGACAGGTGTGGGAATGGAATTAATCATTATTATTCATACTTCATTGTTCAAATTTGGTTATAGGCCACGATGGATACTGGGGAACTTTGAACTATATGCCTATGTAGAAAAGGAAGAAAAGATGGAAAAGTTTTAAACAAGCTTTGAACACCACTAATTGTAACTTGACACACATCAGTATTATGTACTTCATTCATTGAAGAACAGATGAAAATCTCTTCTTAACTTTATATGCAAAATCAAAATACCAGGAGAGCTAAGACAGTTCTGACCATTAAAACTGCTGGAGGTAAAACTGTCCCTGATTTCAAACTGTGTTGAGAGCTGTAGTAATAAAAATCACATGGGTTTGACATACAAACAGACACATTTGGAGTCGAATGGAAGACCCAGACATAACTTCACACATCTATGGACATCTAATTTTTGATAAAGAAGATGGAAATACACACCAGAAAAAGCAACCATATTGAGGAACTGATGCTGGTCAAACTGGATGTCTGTATGTAAAAGAATGCAAATAGAACCATATTTATTACCCTGTCCAATTGCCAAGTCCAGTGGATCGAGAACATTAGCATAAAATCTGACACACTCAACCTGATAGAAGAGAAAGAGAAACAGCCTTTACCACGTTGGTATGGAAGACAGCTTCCTGAACAGAACACAGGTTGCATAGTCACTAAGATCAACAATTAATAAATGGGACCTCATGAAACTGAAAATTTTCTGTAAGATAAAGGATAACATCATTCAAAGAGACAGCCTATGGAATGGGAAAAGATTTTTACCAACTCCACATCCAACAGAGGTCTAATATCCAAAATATATAAAGAACTCAAAAAATTAGACATAAGAAAGCCAAATAACTCAATTGAAATGAATAGAGATCTAAACAGAAAGATCTCAGCAAATAAAAAATAAATAAAGAAATGATTAGAGGAATATTCAAAATCCTTAGTCATTAGGGAAATCCAAATCAACGACTTTGAGATTCCATCTTACACCTGTCAGAATGGCTAAGATCAATGGACAAGTCACATATTATGCTGGCATGGATGTGTAGTACACCCTATTGTTGGGAGAACAGCAAGTTCGTACAGACACTACAGAAATCAATATCTTCAATAATGGGAAATTGATCTACCTCAAGATCCAACTATATCACTCTTGGACATAAACACAAAGGATACTTTATTCTATCACAAGAATGTGTGCTCAACTAAGTTGATTGTGACTTTATTCTTAGTAATCAGAAACTGGAAACAACCTGGATGTCCCTCAATTGAAGAATTAAAAAAAGAAACTGTGGTTCATTTACACAATGGACTATTCAATCATTAAAAAAGTAACATAATGAAATATGCAGTCAAATGGAAACAACTAGAAAAAATCATCCTCAGTGAGGTAATCCAGATGCAGAAAGACAAACATCGTGTGTACTTACTTAGTGGATATTAGCTCTAAAGTAAAAGATAATCATATTATAGTTCAGAGACACAGAGAGGCTAAGAAACAAGAAAGACTTTAGGAGGTGTAACATGTAGGGGCCTGCTTGTTGGGTTTCTGTCCCACCCAGTACCCCACAGCTGGCAAGCCCCAAAGAAAATCACACAGAGATCTCTATAATTTATAAAGCTGATTGGCCCATTAGGTCAGGCTACTAATTTTCTCTTGTAGCTTATATTAACCCATTGTTCTTATCTATGCCAGCTATGTGGCACAGTACCTTTTTCACTTTTTTCACAAAGCAGATCACATCCTGCTGCTTTGGTGAACTGTGCAGAACTGGGAGCAATCAACTTCCTCCTTCCCAGAATTCTCCTGTTCTCATTGCATCATTTCTACTTTCTGTCTGATTTTCCCACCTATACTTCCTGCCTGGCGAATCAGCGTTTATTTGAAACATGATTGATAGAATACAGACAATTCTCCAGCACCACTTCCCTCACTTTTTTAAAAAAAAAAAAACAAAGGAAAATATCCATAGTCCATTTTGGGGGAATGTGGGCATAGTATTCCAGTCTACTTCCAGCTGGTTGGGGGCACTGATAATCTTACAGGGACCTAAAGAAAATTTAGAGTTATGATCAAGTCCTGACTAAAGTATCCTGTGAGTCTTGATCATCTCAGGCAGCAGTCTTGAACTTGTTCTTGATGAAGAACTCAGACATCTGGGCCATCTATTCCTGCCAGAGATTTCTCAGGTGGTATTCCTTGATCAAAGCTGATTTGTCTTAACTCTGAATCAATCCAGAGCCTTTCGTTTTCTGTGGAAACAAAAGCAAAATCTCTTCTCCAAAGTAACATACCTTTTGACTTCAATTTTGAAGTTAAGGTATTTTCAAAATACCTGTCTTGGATTAATTCTGCAGCATTTATAAGCAAATATCTTTTAGCAGCTGTTGCTCATTGCTCAGCATTCAAACAATTTAACGAGAGCATAATACCATACAGTATCACGATACTCTGTGTATTTTCCATCTTTATGTAGCTTTATTTTAACCTCTATTTCTTTTATTTTTACTTTTACTTTTTGAGACAGGTTCTCTGTATATCTTTGTCCTGGAATAACTCTTTAGACCAGGCTGTCCTTGAACTCACAGAGATCTGTCTGTCTCTGCCTCCCAGGCAAATTCTACCACTCTGTGCCACCAGAACTGGCTACTTTCTTTCTTTCTTTTTCTTTTTATTTTTTTAATTTGAGAACTTTAACCTTTAGCCTGTATACATTTTAACATACTATAAAACATTTAGAGGTTTTCTTACTCTTTGAATCTCTCTTTACTGTATATCTCTCTTTTTTCTGACCACGTGGGTCTTTAATTTGCTAAGGAATAAGGAGAAGACAACACTCAAAAGCTCCTATGGCATTTCATTTCCTTGCCAGGAAAAGCTACAACAATGTGTCCGTGACCACCTGCTTGAAAGAGTCAGAGTTTTCCCTGGCAGGATGGCCCAGAAAGCCAGAATTTTAAAACAGCGCAGCTTTTTTCCTGCTAAGGCTAAAAACCTAAATGCTTTAGTCTAGTCTTTCCCAAGCTTTCTAAGGCTTTTTGTGGATGCAGTTATCCACATGGGCGACATTCTGTAAGATGAGGGACTGACTTGATGGGGTTTCCTCTCTTCCCCCCCATTCCCATAGCTGTTTAGCCCCAAAAGAAAATCATACAGAGATCTCTATAAGTTAATAAAGCTGATTGGCCCATTAGGTCAGGCTTCTTATTAGTTCTTGTAGCTTATATTAACCCATTATTCTGATCTATGTTAGCCATGTGGCTCAGTACCTTTTTCAGTGGGGCAGATCACATCCTGCTGCTTTGGTGATCTGGGCAGGGGTGGGAGGAATCAACTTCTCAGAATTTTCCTGTTCTCACCGCATCATTTCTACTTCCTGTCTGGTTTTTCCGCCTATACTTCCTGCCTGGCCAATCAGTGTTTATTAAAAACATGATTGACAGAATACAGACAATTCTCCTACACCAAAGAGGGATGCAAGAATCTCCATGGGAAGGGCAAACAGAAGTAGTTGGAAGTGGGAGGGATCAGACTGGAGCACAGGGAGAGAGTATGTGGAGAGAGCTGGAATTTAATAGGCATTTGGATGGTGGCAGTGTGGACACCTAGTGCAGTGGAAACTTTTTGTAATTTACAAGGGTGATCATAGTGAAGACTCCTAATAATGGAGTGTATGGAGTCTTAACTGGCCAAATTTTGTAGCTAAGCAAGACTTTCACTCTTGAGACTGGGTAGCATTTGGTTGAGTTGTTGGCCAAGGGGTTCCAATGGAGATCCTTAAGAAACCCAGGCTTATGCTAGGATAGGAGGTTACTCCCTGAAAACTGACAGTGGGATCCCATTGCTGTGGATGACATTCACACAGCTCAGTGAACTTAAAGAGGCTGAGCTGACACCTGCATGGAGCATTCACCCCAAGGTTCTGGTCTCTACTCTGCAGGCTGCATGGAAAGAGAAACCTGGATACCAATCAGTCACAAAATCCCCCACCTCCACCTGTACTTCCAGTAAGATGTGCTGGGACAATGGTGGCACAAAACTTGTGTGAGTGTCCAACCAATATTTATAGCCCAAGCCAAGAGAGGAAGCCATGCAGGGCACTGCTTAAATAGCCAGAAAGCAGAGACTGGATAGCCCAGAGATAAAGGGTAGAAGCAAACACAACTGGAAAAACAATCAATAATACAGTTTCTAATAATATTCTGCTTTACTCACAGATGATTGTCTTGTCAAGGTGTCATCGGAGAGGCTTCCTCCAGCGGCAGAAGAGAGCAAGTGAGAGACCCACAGTCAGAAATTATGTAAAAGGAGAGTCTGAGTTCTAGTTCTCTTTCAGGTCCTTCCTTGGAGATGGGGAAACTTCACTGAAGGAGGAATAAAGATTACAGGAGTCAGAGGGAAGCGAAAACACCAGAGGAGCATGGCCAAAAAAACCAACTAAGCAGGCACTCTTATGGGCTCAGAGACTGAAGAGGCAAGCACGGGGCATACAGCAGTCTGCACCAGGTCCTCTGCTTAAATTATGGCTGTTAGCTTGATGTTTTTGTGAAATTCCTAACAGATGGAGCAGGTCTCTTTCTGACTTTGGCGTGTTCTTGGGACTCTTTTTCTACTTTTAGATGCCTTGTGTAGCCTCAAAATGAAGGCTTCTGCCTTGTCTTGCTGCACATTGTTTTATCCTGTTTGTTTGTCTTCTCTTGGAATCTTGTTCTTTTCTGAAAAAGAAACTGAGTAGGAGAGGATTTGGGGTAAAAGGGAGGCTTTGGGGAGTTGGAAGAGGAAACTGTGATCAGGAGCTACTGTATGAAAGAGTAATCTATTTTCAGTTAAAAAATAACTAAGCAAATAACTAAGAAACTTGACATACACATTAACATCACTAACTTGATCCTTATTTGGACAGATGCAAAAATCTTCTCACCTACAGTTTTTGTTCATTGGAAATGCTAGAAAAATCTATTGAAATCTGGCTTGAGGCAGGACCTCTGCCGTCTGGGTGTGTATCTGGGACCTCTGAGGGAGAAGGCGTGAGCCAGGACCTTTGTGGGTCCAGAAATTGGCTGTGACATCAAAGGGAATAGAAAGGAACCTGGAACCCGTGGGTCCAGGTGTAAGTCTGGGACCTCTGAGGGAGTAAGCCTGAGCCAGGTCCTCTGCAGTTCTGGGTGCACCCAAGCCTGGTAACTCTGAAGCAGACCAGAGCCAGAAACCTTTGCAGAACAAAATCCAAGCCAGAGACTATAGCAGGAGGGGATCCAGACCAGGATTTACATAAAAAGGTCAAAGCCTGTTGCCTAGGACACAGTAGGCCCGAGACAGCAAATTCCAAGGGAGCAGAGCAAAGCACAGGAGCACTGAGCTATCTCCAGGAACACAGAGTAAACCAATGGGGTAACCAGAACCGTGTACAACCCCTTTCGATGTCAGTGCGGTGAGTTCTCAGAAAATTAGGAAATAACTTTTTTCAAGAATCAGTCATACCACTTTTAGGTATACATCAAAAGAATGTTCAAATGTGCAACAAGGACATGTGCTTAACTATGTTCTTAACAACATTGTTTGTCATGACCAGAACATGGAAACAGCCTAAATGCCCCTCAACTGAAGAATAAGAAAAATATGGTACATTTACACAAAGGAGTACTATACAGCAGAAAAAAATCATGACATCTTGAAGTTTGCAGGAAAATGGATGGAGCTAGAAAACATTATTATGAGTGAGATAACACAGACACTCAAAGACACAGAAAGACATTATCACATGTACTCATAAAACCATTCTACAAATCACAAACCCAGAGATCTTAGACAATAATGAGGACACTAAGAGAGACATACATAGATCTAATCTACATGGCTAGTAGAAACACACATGTTCTCCTCAGTAATTTGGGAGCATGGGGACCTTGAAGGAAGATTGAAGGGGAGGTTAGGTGCAGGGAGGAAGCAGAGAAATATGTAGAGCTCAATAAAAATAAAAAATAAAAAAGAGACAGCACTAACATTTGTCCAACTACTCCGTAAGAAAAAGGAGAAGAGACAGTTTCCAACATGTTCTACAAAGCCTCAAGGAGCCGACCACCCGACATGATGACTTGAGTTTCTCCATTGACCCCAAATCTTTGAAAAAAAAGCACTGACCTCCAACCATAAGTTTCCTCTGACTTTCATATGTGTGTTTGTGACACAGACAGAAAACATACACACACAACAAGATGAAGGAATACAACAAAACAACCCTAAATGTAAAATAAACAGAAATTATAAACCAAGTGTTTATGGACATAGACATGAGAATTCTTCTTGAAAGTATTTGAAATTGTCCAGCAAGATCAACAACACATCAATAAGGCCATACCATATGCATGCAAAAGCTCAGTTCTTTACTGAAGAAGAGAAGTTGACAACTACCATTAAAGTTGACAAATAAACCATATGAAAAGAATAGAGGATTAAAAAAATACCTTTAGGTCCAATAATGAAATTTAATCATTTTTCCAGAAAAGAGCTGCAAATAAAGATGACTTCATTATGTGTGACCTGTCAGACTCAAAATATAAATTTTGAGGGAACATTAAGACAGGAAACTGAGGATAAGGACATGAAATCGGAGGACAGCAGTCTCCATGGGGTGGTCACAGGGCTCTGGGCAGGTGCCTGGGTGTCTAGCAAGCACAGACTATTCAGAAGGCAGTGATGCAGTGTCCCTAGGTTGCTCAGAATGTAGGCTTGGGATCCTGATTCTTCAGCCTAGTCCCCATCCCAAAGTGGTTTTGAAAACAAAGAGAACATTTTGGGTCAAATGAAAGCAAAATAGTCTTGGAAGAGAGCAGCCAATCAAACTGTTCCTGGTGTTGAGTAGATAGAAACATCTCTTCCAAATTCGTGGCTTCATTCACAGGACTGACAACAGCTGTCATTTAGACACCTAACTTGTACTGAGCATCCTGAGCTAAGACCTGATTGGTAGCATGTACAGACCTGAGCCAATCAGATTGGGTGGACAATCTGGATGCCCTCATGGTTCAGGATAAATTCAGGTGACTTGTGTCTGCTCTACAATGCTTTGGCACTCACCTGAACTGCATGTGGGGTCCAGTGAGAGCAGGGTTACTGCAGAAAGCTTTGCTTCTTTGTTCCTTTTTGATAGGGATATCTCACCTCGGCCACATCACAACCACACATCTTCCCTTCCAGAGTCTCCTTTCATTCCTGATAATAGACTTGGTTTATGAACTTGGAATTTGTGTTTGATCTGTTTCTAGTCTGTCCTGAGTGAAAGGGTCATCAGGCAATATCTGTGCACTGTTGACTTGTGATCGCCCATATATGGACCATCAATAAGACCCAAAAATTTCCTACATTTAAAGAACTAAGATTCGGAAATGAAAAGCAAGGCTCACTTAAAATTCCAACATCCTCTACTTGAGTGTGTGTTGATGTTTCCCTGAGTGATGCCTCTCCTCCTGAATGTCAGTACTTAGGTCTATGTAAAAGCCTTTACTTTGTAAAATTGAAAAGTACAACATCAGCTTGCCATGACCTATTTTACCAACACTGGTCATCAATAGCCTAAAATTAAAACAATTCAAAACATAACCTATCAAAACCATTATTTTGTTTGCTCTTTCCTCATTCCTTGCACTGTTTTTGTAATGGGTAATTTTAATCCAAAAATCTGTTTTCTCGGTTGTAGCAAGTTCCAAAACTTATTCCATTCATGTATTTTCTCAAACTATGGGAAAGACTGTCAATCACTTGGAGGAAGTCCTCAAATATCTAATGAAATTTTTCTATGTTCTAAGTATTCCTGCTGAAGCTGCAGCCAGGTCTTTTAAGATGTTAGACATTATGTGTTTTTTGAGACTTCATCTAAATCTCTGCCGCCACTTCCTTTCCTCCTTGTACCTCAGGATTTCCCATGAATCCCTGCGTAAAATATGAATTCTTACATGAGTTCAATGCAGTATATGTATGGATTTGCGCACATAGATAAACACATTTATTTCTAAACTATTGAGACCATTTAGTTTTGTTTTATTCATCTATGTGTCTAGGGACTGAATGAACTATGGCAGAGCTTGTCCCAGGAGGAAAGTGGTTTACCCACTCTCAGTAGGGATTCACACCTAGCATTGTCAAAGAGAAAACCTGTCTTCTTCATATATGAAAAATAAAATCAAATTCCTCCCCCAGGCCTCTGATCTTCAAGTGACATATTTTTTATTTTCTACATCCCTTCTCTAAAGTCTCTCATGTCTATCTTCTTGAAAATACTTTCTCTGATCACCTTCTTTAATAATATTCTGATTCTTGAATTTTATTTGTTTAGAGAGTTATTTACTTTCTCCATGACGACAATTCACCTACTTAGTGCTGTGGGACTTACCTTTATCCCAGCACTCAGGAGGTGGCAGCAATAAGATCCTAAGATTGAGGATGCTCTTGGGTACTGACCTACTATGTTTTCTATTGCTGATAGACATCATGACAAAAACAATGTGGGGAAGAAAGAGTTTATTTGGCTTACATGCTCTGATCAACGTCTGTCACTTAGGGAAGTTTGGGCAGGAATTCAACCAGGAACTGAAGCAGAAAATATAGATAAATCTGGCTACTGTCTTGCTCACTAGACGTATAACTTCAGACCAATGACATGGGGTGAAGTGGGTTGGGGTTTCCCACATGATTCAACAAGAAAATGAATCCTGTGACTGGTCACCAACTGCAAAGTCGCAAGCCTACTTTCAGATGCTCAGCATATTGACGTTTTTGTTAGTGAGCCATCTTCCGAGGAAAATGCATGGATTAGAAATAGATTATATTGGGTGAGTGAGTCCACATCCAGAAAGACAAATGCTGGAAGTTCTTTACATATAATGTCCTTAGCTTCCATTCTTCAAATGCGAGTATAAAACATGGAGGAAGAGACAGGGGAGAAGCTACCTAGGGTGGCTGGATAATTTGATGTATATGTGTAAGTGAGATTTTACTACATTGTTGGGGATATTTAATAGGAGCAGAAACCAAACTATGTATGTATTAGTAGGGCTTTGGATATGTGGATATGAATACCCTCACACATGTTCATCTGTTTGAATGTATATGCACTTGTGTCTGTATGTGTGTATGAGTGCCTGTGTTCACATGCATGTATATTTAGGTGTTGCTGAATGGGAGGACTATCTTGCAGAATCTGAGACCTTGTCATATATGCGTGTTCTGTGTGTTTATGTGTATGTGTGTATATGTGTGTGTGCGCGCTCATGTATGTGGATTGTACTGCAGTTAACCTGACACTAGCTGGACCAGAACACATCTCCATATGATAAGCTCTATTTATAGGCAAAGTGAGGCACCTGTCACCTGGCTGTAGGGGAGGGCGAACCATGTAGGACCAGCTATGCAGCCGTGTGTGTGTAGATGGAGATTTACCTGTAAGATGATAGATAGTAGAACCTGACATGTGCCTTGTATGAACATGGGAATAGACAGCAGGATGAAACTCCTAGTTATGATCCTGTGTGACTTTGCTTGTAGGGAAGGGTTATGTCCTAGGACCACATCCGGAGACTTGTATGTATATGTTGAACTTTGACTATAGGAACAGGGTACCTAACAGGATCAGAGAACTGAAGTGTGTAAGACATTTCTATGTAAGGCAGGCACGGGAAACCTGGCTGGTCTTGACTCCAGATTATGTGTGTGATTTGTGCTTATGAGAAGTGGTACCTCACCGGAGGAGATAATGAGATCTCTGGATATGTGGAAGTGTATGTCTGTGTGTGTTTCTCTGTGTGTGTGTTGTGTCTGGACAGAGGAGGGAGGGAGAGAGAGAAAGAGAGAAGGAGAGAGAGAGAGAGAGAGAGAGAGAGAGAGAGAGAGAGAGAGAGAGAATTGAAAGAGATTGAGTTCCTATATGTGGGGCTTTGGATGTATGGCAGGGAGAAAAAAAGAACCATGACAGCTAGCCTTGTGTTTATTCTCACAGCTTTATATCCTCAGTTAGGTTGTGTTTTCAAGGGTACTTACC